>NC_064246.1:40732169-41035199 GCF_003254725.2 Canis lupus dingo
ATTAGGTACTTTGCCACAGTGATTTAATTTAACCCTCAAAATATCAAAACTGAGATTCTTAGTCCAATGCTTCTGCTCTTTTCATTCTACCATTCCCCTGTCTCAGCAGAGAGATGGAAGTTGTTATAATCAACTCCAGTCGATTAGAATTCTATGTCTTGAACTTGGGAGTTTTCTCTGTTGCCATCTCAGAGTAGTGTCAAACTCTTTCATGGAATATGTCTTTTCCTTCTTTGTGTTCACTGGATTAAATCGTTTGAAGCACTTTCCTTGGAACCACTGGTAAGATGATGGTGTATTGTATCACACCTTTGAATAAACCACATTTTATTCAGGGAAAGTGGGGAGCTTTTTTGTGGTTTGCAAACTTGATATTAATATTGTCCTGACCAGAAAATGCTGAAACTTGCCCACCCACCCAGTTGTGTTTAGGCTTCTAAAAATAATGTTATTCCTCCATACTCAGACATCTGTTTTCACTCTATTGCCAATTTAAATGCCGCTGTATACTCTGTATATCATGGCTACTTTCCCAGTATTTTGAAAATTTGCTCAGGGTAAGGGGATTTTACAAGTTCTCAAAAACACGAAATATTCCTCTACGGTAGCCATACCACATGATGTGTAAGTGAAATGGCAGGTATCTGCATAAATAAAGAGGTGCACCTGTGAATGCCCTGTATCCCTACTGCTGGAGTTCATAGTTGAATTGCATTGGAAAGTTGAGTCTCTTCCTAGGAATGGTTAGGGAGGGTTCAGGGCCAGCAGCATTAAGTATCAGTCTAGATTGAGACAGCCATTCTTGACATTTTGGTGAGATGATTTTTTTTTGGTCACAACCTACTCCTTTGGGTCTGTGTTCTCCACAAACAAGGAAGAATATCACTCATTTGAGGCACTGTGACGAGCACTTTACCTACATAATTTAATTTGATCCCCACAACAGTTTTGAGGAAGTAGATACTATATTTTCCCCATTTTTACAGAGGAGGAAACTGCAGCTCAGACAGTCGCAGCTCATTTGCCAAAGCTGCTAACTGGCCTTGGTATTTTCTATATACCACAGTGGGCTGCCTTCCATCTTTAATGGTCTAGGTTTTTATTCTTTAGTTATTTATTTAATTAAAAAAATTTTTTTATAAGGACCTGGCTTATAAGCAGTCTAGTAAGAGTTGAGGTTGTCAAATATGGTGGTAGGTAGTATTTTGGGCAAGCATAGTCAGCAGGAAGTGCTGCTTGCTTATGTGGGTGGCCTGGGGAATTGAGAAGAGTAAAGTCCTAGGAATTACATGAGACTGGTGTGCAGCAAAATTATCAGCTCACTGAACTGGTTTAGTGTCCCTTCCCTGGCATTTTGAAACAAACTACACTTGTTTGGGGATTCAGGAACCTAATAGTTTTTTTAACATAGCCCTAAGTAGGAGCTTCCTAAAATGATCCAGATAATCCAGGATTATCTGGCATTCCTTTTCTTTTAAAATCCAGAAATGTGTTTTAGAAAATTAATCTCTTTTCTGAATGTTGAGAAGCTAAGCCATTTCCCATTTCTTAACTTCAATTCAACTTCAAACAAGAGCCTGTTATCTAGCAGAGCTTTTGAGAGGTCCTGGCCTCTGCTTCTTGTTTGAGGGCCTGAGATGGAGGGTATGGCTCAGCCTTTCACAGGTGGTGTTCTCTGTTCAAACATTTCTGGGGATGAGTGCACCCCAGGCTGACTACTGCCTCACCCCAGCTCCTCTTTAGTCCTCTCTGCTGTATCTTTAGGTTTTTAGGTCCAGTAAAAGACTGTAATCAAGGCACCCAGTTCTAGAAAACATTTTCTAGTAGAGATAGAACAAGTAGGAAATTATTTTCAGTATGGGGATTCCTCTACCTCCTCTTTTTACATTAAATTACTTTTTTTCAGTTTCCCATTTGACAGTGAATGTACTTTTCCTTTGCATTGAGACATACAAGTAACAGCTACTTAACTGATTCACTAATATTTTTAAAGCCATTGTTTGTTTTATAACTAAAGTACCTATATGAATTCTTTAACACCAGATATATTTGTAAGATATGTTACATAGTCAGCTTTTTAATACTTTGGGTTTATATGGAGTCATGCCTTTTGTATTAACTCCGGGCCCTGGTAGGTTGTGGCCTGAACATCGGTAACCACTGCCAGGAGTCACTGGCCATTAATAAGACTCGTTACCAGTACATCTGTCTCCTAAGTCAGCGTTTTCTTGGTATACTTAGCGTGCTGAGGTGGCTCAGGCACTATCTAAAAATATGTTAGTTCTCTAAATGATTTTAAGGATTGAGTTGAGTTTAAGTAAGTCTTTTTTTTTGGACCCCTTTTCAAAAAGTTGCTTTATACAGACAGATCTGTTATCTATGTTGGTAGTGGTAGCAGAGGTGAGGTAAGTTATTATCTTTTTTTGGTTTTGGAATGTGCTTTTTATTTCTGACATTTTACAAACTTACTAGAGATGATGATGCTGCCTAAGAAGCTCTGACTTGGTGGCAGATGGGCAGATGAGTGTTCCCTCTCTCCTGGCGTCTCCATGGCACCGCCGCCTTCATCCCATGGGTGTTGGGAATATGTGATGCTGCCTTTTCTCAAGGCTGTACATAGGAGCTCTGAGGGCAGGGATTAGATTTCCAGGCTCCTGTACTAAGTACAAAGGCCACAAATGATGAAACATTTCCCTTTTTGGGTATATGTATATCACTGTCTCTAGCCTTTCATTTCTTTTTCTGTAAAATGAGGACAATAATTTCAGCTTCAGAATTGTGATGATTAAATTAGCTATAAAATATTTAAAACACATAGCATAGTGTTATAAAAGCATAGTACCTGGCACATAACATTCAGTAGATTTTAACATTTTAGAGTGTGCAGAAGCATGCTGCCTTCAGCATAAGAGGAAATACAGTTTGTTAGATTTCAACAGAGCCAGTAATTAAGTGCTTTATCATGAATGAAGATGAGATTTGTCACCTTTCTTTAGCAAAGCAACTAATTAAACTTTTAGCTACTCAGATAACCTTTCAAACTATATCGCAGACTCACATGTAACCAATTATTTTAGTCCTGGTTGCCCCCTAATTTCCAGGATTTGGAGTTTACACTTTGGTTGTTCTTAGTAGAAACATTGTGCCCTTTGATCCTGAAAATGCCCCATACCTACTCCCAAAGGTTAGGTCTTGTAGTGCTCTGGGCATGACCCATTTTCTCATTAAACTTTGCGCACTGGTGTGAAGCTGTAGTACTGTTTATCTCATGTAAGTGTCCTACAGCACTGACAGTTTTAATCACTCATTTGGCACTCATATTTTATCTGGAATTGTTACTGATCTTATGCTCTGTGTTCACTGCCTCAATAGCTAGGGCTATACTTCTTTATAGACGCTGCATATTTTAGTGGAAAACATGGACTAGTGTCAAGGAGAGCTGAGTATAATTTCCAGCTAGTCCGATTACTAGTTTTGTGGCCTCAGGAAATGAAACTCTTTCCAGGTTTGCAAAAGGATGAAATAATGAGAATTTCGTTTCAGGGTTAACATGTAGATCGTTTAGCCAAACAAACATGTTTAGAGTATATCCAATTCCAGATACCTGTGTGCCTTGAGTGGTAGGTTCATTGAAAGCAGTATGCTTCCTGTTCTTTATGTCCCCAGTGCCTAGCACAGTCAGTATGTGGAATAAGGTAACATCTTGGTAAATGTTGTATGAGTTATGAAAGAATGAGAATCCAGGGTGGAAATGTGCAATTCTAAAGGACCTTTAAATCTAGTAGAAGATTAAAAGTGAATACCAAATAAAATTCTTTCTGTAGTGGTTGGCATGTAATAGTTGTTCAATATCTTTTCACAATGATTACATAGATTGTCAGTATATGCTTCATGTTGGTGGTGGTCTTCTGCCAGATACTGTAATTGGCATTAAGTGACCCAGTGAGTTACTGTTTATTTGTATGTTTTGGGTACAAATGGCATTCTTTAAACATATTGAGTTCTGTCTAGGCTATTTTTTTTCAAACCCAACTCAAACTCATTGGAAATCATTTGATGGTTGCCAGACCGTCAGGGAGTGTTTGAGAAAAAAAACACTGTTAGGCTAATGTCTTACTTGGAAAAGAGCATGATTCCTATCCACAGACAGTTGTGCGGACCAAGATGGGGTATCTGGTATGCTGTTCCTGGAAGCAGCACTAAAGTCTGTAGCCTAATAGAATAGTTGATTCACAAAAACTCATCTGTTTCCTCCTTTTCCCTCTAGACTATAGAATCTAACTGGCGGTGTGGACGACACAACTTGCAGAGGATTCAATGCCGCTCTGAAAATAGTAAAGGTGTCTACTGTTTACAGTATGATGATGAAAAAATTATCAGTGGCCTACGAGATAATTCTATTAAGGTGAATGACTGTGTTTTGTATGTATTATTTTTAGAATTCTGGTTATATCTTAGATACTAGATCACTAAATCTTTGTTTATTCCAGATTGTTTTTAACTGTTCTACTCCATCTTGGCAGCTCTCAATGTGGTTCTAAAGAACTAGAGCCAGAGTATTTCCCTCTACTAATACTAGACCCCTGGATTGTCTCACTTCTTATCCTTCTCTAAAGCACATTCACATTCTATATTCTGTGTTTAGGTGCACACTGAAAATATCTCAGTATCACAGGACTCTTGCTGACTTTTGCTAGCTGATAGAAGTGTTGCTAACTTATAAATCAAAGTCTTTTATGGGTGCTGACAAAGGCTGACAAAGGTTTTTGTGATAACACAGAAGAATGATAGAGCAATTTATATTTATATGTTTTAAATCACTTTTCAATAGTAGATAAACTGGATCATTTCTCTGTGTTTAATGTTTGGCAGCTGATCTGACAGATTTTGTTTTACACTGTTTGTAGCTTATTTTCTCATATTTAAGAAAACATATTGGGCTTTTTTTTTTACTGTTTTTTTTTTAAGTTATAATTTGCATACAGGAAAATTCACTCTTTTTGATGTAAAGTTGTATGAGTTTTGACAAGCACAAAGAACTGTGTAACCATAACAAAAATCAAGACATAAAACAGTTCTGTTATCCCCAAAAGTTCCCTTATTTGGCCCCTTTGTGTTTAATTCTTTCCCCTAGGCACTGACCTTTTTGTAAATCTTTATTTTCTGTCCCTATAACTTTGTCTTTTAGCGAATATCCTATAAATGGACTCACATAGTAGGTAGCCCTTTGAGTCTGGCTTCTTATACTTAGCATGGTGCATTCGAGATTCATCATTTAGCAATAGTTAAGTCCTTTTTGTCGCCATGTGATAGTCCACTCTATGCGTGTACCTCAGTGTGTTTTTCTATCCACCTGTAGAAGGGCATTCATGTTTCCAGTTTTTACAATTATGAATAAAACCACTATAAACATGTATGCAAGTTTTTGTGACAATGTAGGTTTTCGGTTCACCTGAGTAAAAATGAAGTGGTATTGTCATGGTAAGTGTATGTATTTCCTGCTAAGAAATGGCCAATCTGGTTTTCAAAGTGGCTGTATCATTTTATGTTCCTGTCAGTGGTATATTAGAGTTCCCTTTTTTATGCAACCTTGGTAGCGATTGGTATTCTCAATATTTTTTTCCCCGGGATTTGTCATTTTAATAGGTATGTAGACATGATATACCTCATTTTGGATTTAATTTACATTTCCCCATTGATGGAGTACATGCATCTTTTCACGTGCTTATTTGTCACATCTGTGTATTTGTGGTGAAGTATCTATTCAAATCTTTTATCTATTTTTGAAATGGGTTGTTTTCATTTTATTGAACTTTGAGAGTTCTTTACATATTCTTGATAGTTTTTTTTTTAACATATGTTTTGCAAATACTTTCTTCCAGTCTTGTCTTTTCATTTTCTCAAGGATATCTTTCACAGAACAGAAGATTTTGATTTTGACAAAGTGTTGTATACCATTTTTTCCTTTATGGATTATGCTTTTGATGTCATATCTAGGAAGTCTTTCATGGAGCTTTTTGAATCTGTAAATTCATGTCTTTCATTTACCAAATTAATTTCTTTTCTTTTCTTTTCTCTTATTTTATTTATTTAGGGACACCTGGGTGGCTCAGCAGTTGAGCATCTGCCTTCTGCTCAGGTTGTGATCCTGCAGTCCTGGGATTGAGTCCCACATCGGGCTTCCTACATGGAGCCTGCTTCTCCCTCTGCCTGTGTCTCTGCCTCTCTCTGTGTCTCTCATGAATAAATAAATAAAATCTTAAGAAAAAAAATTTTATTTATTTTGACAGAGAGAGAGAGAGCACAAGCAGGTAGAGTGGTAGGCAGAGGGAGAGGGAGAAGCAGGCTCCTGCTGAGCAGAGGGCCTGACATAGGGCTCTATCCCAGGACCCTGAAATCATAACCCAAGCCAAAGGCAGATGCCCAACTGACTGAACAATCTGGGTACCCCTCATTCACCAGTTTCAAAAGTCTTTGGCCATTAGTTTTTCAGATATTTTTTCTGTACCATTTTCTTGCTGTCTCCTTCTGAGACTAATTACATAAATATTAGATCTTTTGCTACTGTCTTACATTTTCTCAACCTTTTTTCCCCCTCTTTCTGGATAATTTCTGTTTATCTTTCCTCAAGTTGACTGCATGCTCTACCTCTTTCTTAGAAATTCACAGGATAGAGTAGCATGTAAAGGCTCTGAGACACCCAGTGTTTCCCAACTTCCAAAACATTTGACCACACAACTCTTGTTTTTATGTATTACTTATTGATAGCCCCGATAACTTGTGGCAGGTTAATTAATTTAATTAACTATAATTTTGGCAATTATCCTTTAAGGAATAGGTAAAAATGGTTTATAAGGACCTTGTCAAAGTATAGACTGGCCAGAGGCTTACATTTCATTTATATTGGATATGTTTCTAAAAAATTCTATTAATAGAGGTATATACCATGTTTAATTTAAAATATGCATACATTTGATTTATAAGACTTAAAGAGTAGAGTAGAAGTGTGCTATAGAGAGGTCATCTGGACCCATGTTTGGAAACCTTCTGTACTTCTTTCTATACCAGTCCTGGATCACTAATCACTCTTTCAGCTGCGTGTGGAGCCCCATGCAGGGCTCAGATCCACGACCCTGAGATCAAGGCCTGAGCTGATACCAAGAGTTGGATGCTCAACCGACTGAACCACCCAGGCGACCCACTAATCACTCTTTAAAAATAACTGTGGTGCTAATTAAGGTCAGAAGTTAGAAGCAAGCCTTGTTGTTGTAGAAAGATAGTTAAATGTCTACAATACTTGTTATATCTTGGGTACTTGCAGTAAACTTGAGGGACGCTGTAAATCATGATAATATTTTACAATGGAAGAAACAGGTCCACACAATCTATCTTTAACAATCTAATCTTCAAAAAGAAATGATTTACCCTCCCCCATTATATGAGGACAGTATTGAAAACCTGGAAAATCTAGGAAAGATCAAAAGAAGGGAGAAAAAGAGCACTCAGAGAACAAAACCAACTATTACTAACATTTTCTTTCCTTTCCTGTTTTTCTTTTTTTAAATATACATGTTATGTCATTATATAGATGGTTTTTTATTCTGGTTTTAAAAACCATTACTGTAATAAAGCATTATATTCTCTCATTAAAAACTTTTCAGAGTTTACTTTGAAATTTGTCTGAAATGTTGAACATTTTTTATTTTAAAATTTTTGTAAATAAACATAATGGATTGTGGTATGCATTTTTAAGGTTCTTACTAGATATTGTCACATTGTTTTCCAGAGAGTGAGCCAACTCTTTTCAGAGTTTATTTGAAAATTCCCGTTACAAAGCTGTTAAAAATAATGAGTACAATCGTTAGAGGGACAAAGTATGCAAAATAGTACATCTGTTTTGAAAGCTATTCAATATTGCCTCTTCCCTTTTTTGTCATTTTCCACCTGTTTGAAGTTTAACCACTCTTATTTATTATAACAGAGGTCTGTTTTATTTATGGTTCAGAAAATAAGGTGAGACAAACATATTTATCAGAATGTGATATACTAAATCACTATTTGTGGTTGATCTTGTCTCAATAGATTTGGGATAAAACCAGTTTGGAATGTTTGAAAGTGTTAACAGGACACACTGGCTCTGTCCTTTGTCTCCAGTATGATGAACGTGTCATTGTGACTGGTTCTTCAGACTCTACAGTGAGGTGAGTGATTTTGCTTTACTAGTCTGAATTTACAGTCTTTCATGAGAAGACTGAGATTGCACCCTTTTCAGGAATGAACACATACATACTTTGTATATGTTTTTGTATACTGTATTTGTAAACCACTTTGGGTGTAGTTTTATTTGAACAAAGTAGGGTGGAAAGCTTTTGTTAAGTAGGTCCTATTCCCATTGCTGTATGTTACAGAGATGGCAGTGTACTTTCCTGCAAAAACACATTACCTAGTGTTAAGCTAGCTTTCTCCTGGGATACCATGCTTCAGACATTTAGAAAAGTCATAGTGTCCTTTCTCTGTGCTTCTAGGCCATTACTTTTGCCATACAAGCCTGTGTCTTTCCTCCTTTGCTCTTTGTGAAGAGCAATTCTTAGGAGATTGCATTAACAGAGAAGCTACAGCATGAAAGGGCTGCCCCTAAGAATCCTGTATCTCATGGATGGAAGCAGTTGGGATACTAACTTTGTCCATAAAGCATTTGGGCACATAGATGAGTGAAATTGACAAGATGTGATGACTACAGTCTCTAGTTTGCAGTGGATAAATAAGAGACTCCGAGGCCTGTCAAAGGTCCAGAGGAATCTTAAGATTGGAAACTGTCCTCAAGGGATCCCTGGGTGACGCAGTGGCTTGGCGCCTGCCTTTGGCCCAGGGCGCGATCCTGGAGACCCGGGATGGAATCCCACATCGGGCTCCCGGTGCATGGAGCCTGCTTCTCCCTCTGCCTGTGTCTCTGCCTCTCTCTCTCTGTGTGACTATCATAAATAAATAAATAAATATATTTAAAAAAAAAAAAAAAGGAAACTGTCCTCAATTCCCCAGCTACCAAGCCTCCTCCCTGTCACTGCAAACTCACTGCAGAGCCCATCTACTGGGAGAATCATTTTGTTGTCAACACAAACCTGCAAACAAGCACTGTCCTTGAATACCTGGTGCTAAATCTAAACCTGAGCAGAGCTAGGATTGGCCTTCCTTTTTTGAAACCCTCTCAGTACTTCTTAGCAAATAGAATAATTGCTTCTGAGGGCTCCTTTTAGCCATGATCTTAGGTATCAGGTCCCATTCACCAAATACAAGCAAAGCTTACATCTCCCCAGCCTACTACTAAGAATGGGCTCGGGGCACAGAAGCTAGACTCTCTTCCTGGTTGTCTTAACAATGATGCATTGTGCTTTTTTGTTCTCATCTAGAGTCTGGGATGTGAACACGGGTGAAGTTCTAAACACGTTGATCCACCACAACGAGGCTGTACTGCACTTACGCTTCAGCAATGGACTGATGGTAACCTGTTCGAAGGACCGCTCCATTGCCGTGTGGGACATGGCTTCTGCCACCGATATCACTTTACGCCGTGTCCTGGTTGGCCACCGCGCTGCTGTCAATGTTGTAGACTTTGATGATAAATACATTGTGTCTGCCTCTGGTGACAGAACCATCAAAGTAAGTGTGTCTGCAGTCATAACTCTGCTTACTCCTCACCTTATTAGAACACAGAGAAAGCAGAGGTGCCTTTTCCGACCTGGTACTTGCAAGATCTTTATTCTCTTCCACTTGTGCTTGAGCCCTTGAAGCAGTTCCATTCTTCATGCTTCCAGAATCATATGCAAGGTAGGAGGAAATGGTCATGGGTCCAGGATTCAGAGCAGCCCTCTATTGCATGAAATGGCACTGTTGATCTCATGTTTTTAAGGGGCAGAGAACTAACCTGTGGAATGTGCACTGTGTACTGGGAGCTTTCCATTACTGTGTCACTCCATTTTTTTCCAGCACTCTGTTGAGGTGGGTATTGCCTCCATTTTACAGAGGATGCTCAGAGAGTGAAGAACTGGGCTGCACGCCACACAGCTAGGTAGTGGCAGTGCTGAAATTTGATTTATTCATTATTCACTTAATTTTGAGAACCTGCCATGCCACAGACCCTGGGCTGGATGCTGGAGATATAATACTGATTAAGACACACGCCTACTTTCAAGAAGCTCAGTGTGTGGTGGGTGGCAGGCCTGATGCAAACAGTTGTCAGAGGATATGGTAAATGTACCGATTCCAGTGTCCATATTAACTTTCTTTAATTTTAGCTTTCTTCAATTTTTATAATAGCTTTATTGAGATATAATTCACATACCATAAGATTCACCATTTAAAGCATGCAATCCAGTGGCCTTTAGTATAGTCACAGGGTTAGCCATCTAATTTCAGAACATTTTCATTGCCCTCTGAAAAAAACCCCCAACCCATTGACAGTCAACCCCCATTCTCTTCTCCTGGTGCCTGGTAATCACTAATCTACTTTTTGTCCATGGATATGCCTCTTCTGGACATTTCATACAAATATAATCATAATATGTGATGTTTCTGTGTGGCTTCTTGCGTTTAGTGTCATGTTTTCATGGTTCATCCGTGAATATTGTGGCATGTGTCAGTATGTCATTCGTTCTAATGACAATAAAATTTCATGGATTTAACCACGTTCTGTTTGTCCATTTGTCAGTTGATGGACATTTTGGTGGTTTGCACTTTCTATTTGTATCAAATAGTGCTGCCATAAGCATTTGTGTACAAGCTTTTGCATAGACATAAATTTTTAGTTCTCTTGGGAGGTAACTCTGGGTTTAACATTTTGAGGAACTGCCAAAATTTTCCAAAGTGGCTACATCATTTTAAAATCCCACTAGCAATGTGTGAGCATTTAGATTTGGCTCAAAAAGCCTTCTTTTTATGGCCAGTACTAGTTAGCTTTCTAGAGTCTAGTTTCTAGCCCCACAAATCACAAAGGTAGCATCAAACTTTAAATGAGTGGTCTGTAAGCTGGACAAGTAGGGTTTGTATGTAATCACTCACCGCTCAGTCACACCAATTGGAATGAGATCACTGCGTGGAATGTTTGGGCCTTTTTACAAAACAGCTGTTGCATTAGATCAGCCTGGAGGATTTTTCCATATCCTTGCCAGCACTTGTTATTGTCTGTCTCTTTTATTACAGCCATCCTAGTAGTTGTGCAGTGGTATCACTGGTTTTGGTTTCCATTTCCCTAGTGACTAATTGTAGTGAGCATCTTTTCAGTGCTTATTGGTCATTTTTATATCTTATTTGGAGAAACCTGTATTTTAAATCTTTCACATACTTAAAAAATTAGATTATTATTACTTTTTAAAATTGTGTAGTTGTAAAAGTTTTTTATATACTCTGGTTACAAGTCCCTTATCAGGTAAATTATTTGCAAATATTTTCTTCCATCCTGTGGGTTCTCTTTTCACTTTCTTGGTGGTGTCCTTTGAAACACAGACAACTTAATTTTAATGGAGCCCGGTTTCTCAGTTTTTGTCTTCTGTTGCTTATGCTTTTGTTGTCATGTCTAAGAAACCATTGTCTAATCCAAGATCACAAAGATTTACTCCTGGGTTTTCTTCTGAGAGTTTCATAGTTTCAGCTCTCACATTTAGGCCTTTGATCCATTCTGAATTAAATTTTTGTGTATCATGTGAGTTAGGGGTCTGACTTCATTCTCTTGCATGTGGATATCTAGTTATCCCATTCAACTACAAATGCAGCTGGTAAAATAATTCAGGGCACTTCGGTTGCTTTGCATCTCCTTATTTGGCTTGTAATATATTAAGTGTGTCTGTGAACATCTAAGTCTTGCAGATGGTTTCACAAAAGAGGGATTATTTATTCCACATACATAATATTAGGAGTGATGTGTCAAAACAAATGGAGCTGTTCAAGCAACTATGCTGGAAAAGAGGAGGATGTGAAAGGTGAAACTTTTTCACATCAGTTACATTGGATTTGACATGTCAGCTGGCATGAAAACATAAAATCTGGCCCACACTCTTCCTTCTAGGCAAGTGAATGTCTGAACCATCCAGGAGATGTTCTCTTTGTGAATATCTCAAGGTTTGGAGACTTCACAGCTTCCCTGTGTTTCATTCCTGTTTTATCCCTCCACAGCCAAGAAAACTGTATGCTGGCCAATCTGTCCCCCAGCCCCCAAATCATATTTCATAGTCAAGTATTTTGGTCATTCTCAGAAGCTCTGATTTTTGTAAAAAGGTGAATTGTGAGGGGACTTTTCTGCATTTGTTCTTAAAATACTGATAATCTATTATACAGGTCTGGAGCACAAGTACCTGTGAATTTGTTCGTACTCTGAATGGGCACAAGCGAGGCATTGCCTGTCTCCAGTACAGGGATCGGCTGGTTGTTAGTGGATCATCAGATAATACCATAAGGTGGGTAGAAGTTGGTGTGCTGCCAGAGCAGGCCGATTTTTGCCATATTTTTGACTCCTCCCAGTCTTGATGTTCGAAAGACTTTGAACCTTCAGGGATACTTCAAGTAAGAAAACTGTATATGACTTTTATTAATCTGTTTGGCTCTGCATACTGAAGCAGATAAACTGATTCCCCCAAGACACATGTTTTATAACGTCTGCTCCACCCAAGATCCCTTAATACCCAAACCCCTCAGAACAAAGGATGCTCTGGCTTGACTCACCACTTTCCCTTACCTGTACCTCCTCTCTTCCTCACTAGCACATGGGACGAGCGTACTTTGTCTTGTACAAGACTGTGCTACAGGATCATCCACTCCTGTTATGCCTGTATTTTATCTCCCAACACTCAGTGACCTTGCTTTCTAGTAAATATGACAGACCTTAAACATTTTATTAAATATCTTAAATATTAAAAAAAATCTTAAATATTTAATCTTTGTTATATTATTTTATAATATTTATCTTAAATATCTGTTTACTAATCCTTAGTCATTTTTCCATTGTCCTGGCTTTTTTTCTAACCAAATTGTTTAATGTTTGGGCAAAATAAAGATTGGTTTAAAAAAAAAAGAAGGAAGGAGGGAATGAAACCACAATGATAGAGCCGAAACTGCTGTGAGTTTTATCGTTTTAAGTTTTTAAGGTATTATGAAAGTACCATGAGAACCTGAGTCTTGATGCTTTCTATTACTTAACTATTTCAGCAGTAGACAGTCCTTAACTTTCTCACTGGACTCTCTGAGGTTTTACAAAGTGATAATGTGTATTCCTTTACAGTTTATAGAGGGGACCACTTTGGAGTCAGTGGTAGTGCTAAATGACACTGTTCACAGTAGATTAGAGAAGCCAGTGTCCCTGACACTGATGAGAAGATTTGCTGAGGGTGGCTGTCATAAAATATTCATGGGGCGGATGGTAAGAGCTACTTGTAGAGAGGCTAAGAAAAGGTTGTTACAGAATTAGTTTGCTAACTTTGTTTTGTACGTGCTTATGATTTCTTTTTGCAAACAATGTAGGAAAACCAATGATAGAAAAATGTGAAAATTTCAGTTTCACATATAAATCATACACCAAGAAAAAGTCTGGATATTGTGTGGGTTTATATTTCTGAGATGCTTCATATACCTAATAAGAGGCTCCCACTATGACCTCATAAACTGGACAACCCTAATATGCAGTATCATCTAAGAGGGGGTGTCCCTAAGCCTCATCAGGAGAGGGAAACCTCCATGCTCATGAACTGGTTCTTTTTTTTTTAAAGATTTTATTTATTTATTCATGAGGGACACAGAGAGGCAGAGACATAGGCAGAGGGAGAAGGTGGCTCCCCATGGGGAGCCCGATGTGGGACTTGATCGCAGGACCCCAGGATCATGACCTGAGCCAAAGGCAGATGCTCAACCACTGAGCCACCCAGGTGCCCCTCGTGTACTGGTTCTAACTTTAGCAGGCCTCATGGATTCCAGGCCAGAAGTGCCTGGCCTGGAAGCCTAACACCCCTGGCTGTACATACTATATCCTCTCCTCAACCCACACACATGCCTTTTCTTTCTCTTTACTGCCTGCAATCCCTGTCTCCCCCAGGAAAGTCCTTGTTATACCATTTAGCTACGTGGTTTCATCAATTCAGACATTAAAAGAATGCCGAATAAAAATTAAAAGAATAGTAATACATGCATGTGATTAAAAAACTGAATAAAAGGAAATATAATGAGAAGGCTTCTACCCAATTTAGTCTCTTTAAAAAAAAAAAAATGTTTTTATTTATTTAAGTATTCTCTACACCTAACATGGGGCTCGAACTCATGACCCTGAGATCAAGAGTCACATGCTCTTCTGACTCAGCTAGCCCTGTGTCCGCCAAATTAGTGCTTTAAAATATACAAATGATCTAAATATACATATGTATCTTTCTACGTGTATAATGTGGACTGGGAGTGAAGATAGAAACAAGTTCAGGAGAGTGAAAATCATGAATGGGACAGACATGAAGAACTCAAGGATAGTGTGAATCATGTGTGGGAAGTTGTTTCACAGAGATCTGTTTTACTTTCAAGGCTATGGGATATTGAATGTGGTGCCTGTTTAAGAGTCCTAGAGGGACATGAAGAATTGGTCCGATGCATCCGGTTTGATAACAAGAGGATTGTCAGTGGGGCCTATGATGGGTATGTATTTCAAATTTTTAAATACACTACTATCACTGTATCTAGAGGAAAAACAAGCGCTGTATATTAAGCAACTATGTATGTGCCAATTCTGTGCTAGATCTGTGTAATGGATGGCAGATGTTATTATACCACTTGATCAGGTGAAGCCGCTCAGGCCCAGAAGGATGAGTGGTCTTGCCCCAAGTCTTACAGTAGGATAGCTTCTGTAACTCCTATGCTTACACTTTTAACCATTAGTGTAACCATTATTGTAAACTTTGTAAGTAGCTTAGGTTGTACAGGAATTCCATTCTTTGCCTCAGTCCTAAATTAAGTTAGCTGTGTGTGCGTGCGTGTGTGTGTGTGTGTGTGTGTGTGTGTTCAGTGGTCCATTTCCTTTACCCTTTGGTTAAACACTCTTTTTTAAAAAAGCCTCAGGACTTTTTAAATGAGCAAATGGCAACTGTAAACCTTTCAAGGTGACTTTATGTATACTTCACAAATGGACTAGTTGGTCTGTTTATACTCCTTTGCTTAGTTCGAAGAAAGGTATCCTTGGAATTTCACAGAGAGTCCTAGCTTCTGTCAGCAGCACCTACTCAGCTCCAGAAAGCCCTCTGATTAATGAATTTGGTGACATAGATTATCAGGTCAGGAACTGAATTTAGATAGCCTGAAGTTGTTTTCTCATCTCCCTTAAAAAATATTTCTTCACAGTTTCAATAATTCCGAGAATGTGTAGGTCCTTATTTTTTTTTTCAAAATCAAGTGTAAATGGTTTAAATGACTTGTTACGACATAAGCAGTCTCCATTAGCTTTTCTTTTTTTTTTTCTTTTTTTTTTTTTAATTTTTATTTATTTATGATAGTCACAGAGAGAGAGAGAGAGGCAGAGACACAGGCAGAGGGAGAAGCAGGCTCCATGCACCGGGAGCCCGATGTGGGATTCGATCCCGGGTCTTCAGGATCGCGCCCTGGGCCAAAGGCAGGCGCCAAACCGCTGCGCCACCCAGGGATCCCTCCATTAGCTTTTCTAATAGCAGTTCAGATGTACTTTTTTCTATCAAGGAAGTTCCTGACGGTATATGAAATGTTGTTAACTTTTCTACTAATCGCAATCTCCATTTATTTTCTAGGAAAATTAAAGTTTGGGACTTGCAAGCTGCTCTTGACCCTCGAGCCCCAGCAAGCACTTTGTGTTTGCGCACATTGGTGGTATGTAATCTGTTGAAATGGGAGTGGTTCCTGCCCTGGAAGATGATACCTGCAGATAGACCTGCCTAGGTGTATCACAAGAAAGCTTGTGTATCTCATCACAGTGTGCCTTCAGAGAAATGCGCTGTTTTGTTCATTTTGTTTAGCCAAAAGCAGAGAATAACTGACATTTACATTACAGGGAGCTCTTTCCCAAGGAGCATTAATACAACTTAATATGTGAAAGCAGGCATCCTCATTTGTAGGTGGATTGGTTTCCTCTAGAGTACAAAGTATTTCCTGTAGATTTGGGAGATTTCTTAATATGGGTATCTGGTTACGTTATATTTTTATAATATAGCACATGTTTGTATTATGATGGAATTTCCCCTTAATCTATATTGTATGGATTATTGCTTTGGCATATAAAAATACCTTATTTTTATGTGTTAATCTTGTTTTAGCAACTTTGGCAGGCTCATTATTTCTAATAGTCTGGTTGCTTTTGTTACATTAATGAGGAGACAGTTGTTTGAAAATATTGATAGACTTGTTCTTATTTTCAGTAGCTTTACCTTTTATTTCTATTTTTTTGCTTCTTGCACTGATTAGAACATGCAGTACTGTGATTAGGACTATTTTTCTTTTCTTTATTTTAATGAGAATGCTTCTGTTTCACCATTAATTTTGATTTTGGCTGTGGTTGAGATATTCTTGGTAATGTTAAAAACATCCTTCTGGCTCTGCTTTTTACAGTGTATCATGCATGGGTATTTAATATGGTTGTTTACCTTTCCAAGATCCTTGGCGAAGTGATCGCATAGTTTTTTTCTTCAACATATTAATGAGCCAGGATCTCCGATACAAAGATTAATTAAAAAAAAAAGGCTTAGAAGGAAAAGCCAAGGTATTTGCTCCCAGGGTAAAGGACAAAGCTCAGTAAGCTCTGGAATATTATTTAGGAAGCATTGGATAAGTAGCTACATTTTCAGCCTGCACCAAATCACTGATCATGAGATACGAGGGATTCTAAAGGTTTCATTTTACTCATCAAGCTGTTAAATTTCACAGGAACATTCTGGACGTGTGTTCCGGCTACAGTTTGATGAATTTCAGATCATCAGCAGCTCCCATGATGACACTATTTTGATTTGGGATTTCTTAAATGTGCCTCCCAGTGCCCAGAACGAGACCCGTTCTCCCTCCAGAACATACACTTACATTTCCAGATAACAGTCTGCACTTTACCCGTTTCAGGTGAGTACCTCCCCATGTTTAACCTTGCTCATTGAATTCACCTTCCCTTTGGGGCAGTGTTGTGATTTGGGTTTCCCGTTGATAGGAACCAAGGTGGTTAGTGTTTATTAGGTGCCTCAGCGTTGCAGAATTCCAGTGTCAGGCTAGATCTTTATGGTCATACTAAAATAAGATCGAAATTGGCATCCTACATATTGTGGGTTTTCACATCGGCAGTTGATGTAGTTCCTGTTTTTTAAAACTGTTTTCCTAAATGGTTCCCCAGGTCCTATCAATTTAACACAGATAAAGTCCTTCAAATTCAGTTTTGGGATGTAAGAATCTTCTTTTTCTCTGTTTTTCAGTTCTTTTATTTAAAAAAAAAAAAAATCACCATCAACCAAACACTCAAAATTCCCCCTCTGCCCCTGTTATTAATCTACCCACCACCACTGTTCATTAGAAGAGGGATCAAAGAAAGGTGTTTGTTGAGAAAGCCCCTAAAACCGGTTCTTCATCCATTAGACACAACAGGTACCCTGGAAGCAAAGTCCTTTGCTCTGGTTACAGGAAGACTTAGAGCCATTGTAACCATTGATGATGGCATTTTGATTACTAAGGGTGTCCAACCTAGAGGATGAGAAGCCTTTTACTTGGCTGTGTCCTGGGAACTGATGGCCCTGTTCATCTGGAGCAGTATTTCCAACTCTGAAAATTTTTGCAAGGGGGCCAATAAATCCTGTGCATGTTAAACTTTGCAGATTGAATCAATATGTTTGTACCTATATGTATTACTGTGTATATATATATGTATGTAAAGATTGATTAATAAAAGTCATATTTATTTAAAAATATTACTTAATACTTAGTGGCTCTTTATCATTATACATTTTCTGTTCATTAAATATTAAAAGTGTAAAGAAAGTTTATGTGTAGAATTGTGAAATTATTTTTGATGAAAAGATAGGGCTCGTAGATCACCCAATTACCATTGTTTCTAATACTTCTTACTTAAGACTCTAAGACCCAAAACACAGATGTCCAGGAAGTTTGTTTTACCCAAGGGTCAGCAGACTACAGCCAGCGGCCAAATTTGTTCCACTGCCTGATTTTATTCCCCTACCACAGCAAGCTAAGAATAGTTTTTTTACACTTTTAAATAATTGAAAAAAGTTAAAAGAAGAATACTATTTTATGACACATGAAAATTATGTGAAATTTAAATTCTAGGGTCCATAAATAATGAAGTTTTATTATTATAGCTGTGTTCATTTGTTTATATATTGCCTCTGGCCATTTTCATTCTTCATTGGCAGAGGTGAATATATGCCACGGAGACAATATGGCTTGCAGCAGCTAAAATATTTACTATACAGCTCTTTGAGAAAAAGTTTGCTGACCTCTAGTCTTGCCCCTATGCCATCTATTAGTGATAAACCAAGGGTCTGCATCAGGAATGGCAAATAAACACTTTCTTCATGCTGGCTGGGTTTGATCAGTAGTGCCTGGCTGGAAGGATTCTGGGACCCTATGTGGACCCCAAAGGGATAATTGCTGTGATGGGCTGTCAGTGTCTACCTGGGTATGGGAGGTGAATGGTTAATGACTTGTAAGCCATATACATAGCTGCTCTTCCCACCCCAGGTTTGTTCATACTATTTCTCATGATAGTGGCCATCTGCCCTGCTACTTTCTCTCTGGATAGATTCTTCATTGGTTGAAAACCCTTATGGCATAGTTACTACATTTATTGAATAGAATCTTAAAATAGATATTATAAGGGAATTACAGAGGAAGAAAGGAAGGATCTCTTGAATGATTGTTCCTCCTCACTTCAACCTCCCTTCCCAAAAATCCTAAGGAAAATACTGGGAAGGAGAAATGGACCCAAATGAAAATTGGTTTCCCTCCTGGTCTTTCTTCTCCCTCATTCACTTTCCATTCTGCTCTCAGCTAGGATCATCTTAAGCTCAGCCACTGCCATCCTCTGCCTTATTGGCTTCCCGTTGTCTTCAGGACTGAGGTTCATCGACTTCAATTAGCTGACAGGAGTTTTAGCATTTAGCTGTTAAATTCTGTCCTCACTCCCCACCCCCTACTACATCCCATTCTCCCATTACTCTCTTCCAGAAGCCTAATGCTGCAACCAGACTAGATTCTGTTTAATTTCTCTAATTACACCATAGTAGTTCAGACCTCTATCATCTCCCTCCCCTTGTGTGCATTATTATGGCTTTTAGACACTCCTACCCACCTTTGCCCCTTTATTTGATCTGATTTATTATTTGATACTGAAATAGTTTGCATGTCTGTCTCCTTCACAAGGCTGTAGTACTCCTTTTATTATGTAACTCCAATCTTCAGTAGAGTGCTCGGGTGTATTGTAAGTGCTTATTGATGTTTGTTGGGCAAGTGACACCCAGGGCCAAAATGACATATTTGTGTTTTTTTCTCCTAGGCTACACTAGAGTTTTCCCTTAAATAGATAAATGTCTGTACAGCTGTAGTGTATTTCTGCAGTCACTTTCAGCAAACCTAAAGATAATATACTCAGTAAAAAATTGGAATAAGTCCTCTAAACTGGCAGTGTCAGGTATTAGATATATTCCCTACATAGTCAAGTACCTAGATGTACATGTCTCCCTCTGCCTTGCCCCTGTTCTTGTTTTTTAAATCAATTTTATTGAGGTATGATTTTGTAAAAATTGTACTCGTTTAAAGCATAACATTTGATGAGTTTTTACAAATGTAGACAATCTCTGAAACTACTTCCACAATCAAGATAATAACATTTCTGTCACCCCAAAAAGTTCCCTTCTGTCACCTGTGTAGGCAAAGTGTGACCCCATCCCAGCCTTAGCAAACACCGACCTGCCTTTCTATAGATTAGTGTACATTTTCTATAGCTGCACCATCCAGTATGGTAGTCAGTAGCTACTTGTGGCTATTCAGCTCTTGAAATGTGGCGTGTGCCTTAGGGACTAAATTTTAAATTATATTGTAATTGAATTTAATTGAATATTTCATTGTATTTAATTATACTTTAAATAGCTACATGTAGATAGTGATTACTGTTTGGACCAGCATATTTTAGAAAGTTTTGTGTTCTTAGCTTTTACATATCTGTCTTTGATTCAGTTAGAATTAATTTGGTATATGGTGTGAGGTGAGAATGTCATTGGTCTTGTTTTTGTAAAATACCTGTTTGTTCCAGCACTAGAAGGAAAAAAAAAATTCCTTTTCCCATAAAATTTGCTTTAGCAGCTTTGTCCAAAAATCAGTTGACCCCTTATGTGTATGTCTATTTCTGGACTCTCTTCTAAGTCCATGATATATATGGCTATTCTTTTGCCAGTGCCGTAGAGTATTAATAAACCTTCCAACTTAAAAAAAATGGTTTTGATTCTAGATTCTTTAGATTTTCACATTCTAGATTCTTTAAATTTTCACTTTCAGTTTTAAATTAAAGTGTCAAATTATTTTTTTTAATTGTCAAAGTTTATGAAGAGGACTACTGGAATTATAATTAAGACTACATTGAATCATATTATCATTTTAGGGGAGAATTTCCACCTTAGCAAAAATTGAGTCTTCCAATCCATGAACGTGGTCTATCTCTATTCTTCAGGTCTTCAGTTTCTCTTAAGCAGTATTTTGCAGGTTTTAGTGTAGAAGCCTTGTACATCTTTTGTTAAACTTATTATATTCTTTTTCTTTTCAAAACTGTACCTTTTCCTCTGCACATTGCTTTAGCTGCATTGTGCCTCTGCTTTTATTTTTCCACATAAGGGAAGCACATAAAATAGGACATGGACAACTGCAGCCATAGCTGAGCTTCTGGAGTAGATAGGCTCAGGGAAATAGGTGTATCAGAGAACAGCTTAAGCATAATTCTTTTGGATTTTTGATAGGTGTTTTTCTCTTTATCCTCTGATTAGAGAGGCACTTGATAAAATCCAAGATATCCGTAGTTTGTTTCCCCTCTCTGGCTTATTTAATAGATGAAATTTAGAACATAATAAACTTCCACAAATTGGACAACTTTTATATATTACTTTAAAGTGCTCTGAAACAAGATTTTTTTGGTTGAGGAATGAAATAATGATCACCAATGGTGTTTCTCTCATTGGCTATGACAGAAAGGAAACTGTGGTGTTAATTCTTCTAGACCTTCCTCCTGCCCTCGTTTTGGGAATCTCAGAACAACTGTCCTTGTTGTGATCAACAGTTAGAAAAATCAATGGAAAAATCTTATCTGCTATTTAAGTAGCACAAGCAGTGAAACCTCAAATGTGTTTGTCTCTTCAAAGTGAATTACTTTTGACAACCTTGGCAGTCAGTTCTATAGATTTTACTGCTCTTTTCCAAATTCTTTTCATTTATTGTAACATGAAAAAAATTATTACCATGTGATACTGTAAGATTTATGCATAATAAGAAACACTACCCTAATGATGATTTAACCTTGCAGTAAAATATTCAACCCTAAAAATCCAAGGTAAGAGTATTTCTGTGTCAGGAAATTTAGCAATAGATTTATTTGCTGAGTCTTTTTTTTTTTTTAAAGATTTTATTCACTTATTCATGAGAGACACAGAGAAAGAGAGGCAGAGACACAAGCAGAGGGAGAAGCAGGCTCCTCGTGGGGAGCCAGCCCGATGTGGGACTCGATCCGGGGTCTCCAGGGTCACACCCTGGGCTGAAGGAGGTGCTAAACCGCTGAGCCACCCGGGCTGCCCTATTTGCTGAGTCATTTAAAAAAAAATTTACTAACTCCTAAGAGCCTAATAAATACAGTAGCTCTCTTTTTTATTACAAGACAATATATGATCATTATTAGGAAATTAGAATAAGTAGATAAGCCAAAAGAAGAAAATAAACTTCACCGTTGTTAATTTCCTCGTATATGTCCTTTCAGACTTCTTAAAATTATGGCTGATAAATATACATCTTTTTAAAATGCTTCCCCCCCCCCTTTATTGCAAAATTGTTCCATGTCCATAATGTCAATATTTATCTCAATTACCACTCCTAGTGGCAAAACAATATTCGATTGTTTGGCTAGGCCCTGTTGTTTTATATGTGTATTTCCCCCCGGTTTAGCTGTTCTAAAACACATTGCCATGATCATTTCTTTAGCTTAATCTTTACTTTCTTTTTTTAAAGATTTATTATTTTTTATTATATATATAGAAAGAGCATGAGCAGGAGGGGCGAAGGTAGAGGGAGAGAGAATTTCAAGCACACTGTGCACTCACCGAGTGCGGAGCCCAATGTGGGCCTCAGTCTCACAACCTTGGGATCATGACCTGAGTCAAAACCAAGAGTCAGTCGCTCAACTGACTGTGCCACCTAGGCACCCGTAATCTTTGCTTTTATTACTGTTGGATAAATTCCAGAAATGTCTTTAGTGTCTGGGTTAAAAGGTATGATGTTTAAAGACTGGGATGCATAGAGTCATGTTACTCTCCAGCAGAGTTAAATCAGTTTACATTACCAAGAGCAGTGTTTGGAATGCCTACTTCTTATCTGTGGGTGTTAATATTTTAAAAATAATACTCTTAAAGATCCTTCATGCAAAAACAGTGATGAATGAAATTAAATCTCTCTTGATCTCATTGAGAAGGATTCTTGATCTTTATGAAAATTGACAACCTTTTAGGAAAGTTTCCTTTTAAAAAAAAATACAAGCTTTTAAAAAACCTCTCTCCTCTCTTTTTTTGTCAGAGAATTTTAGACTTAAAGGTAACTTTTAAGTCTTCTAGGTCAGTGGTTTAGTACTATGTTTGGAAAGGATTGTCACCCATTAGTGATTGTGAAATCATTTTAATGGATTTTGACTTTGTTTTGATGAAATTTAGAATAGAAAAATGTCAGCTTGCATTGTACATAGTTAATGATAAGTTTAGGTACGTGTGTGTGCGCTTATTTATCTACATGGGTGAATGTGGAGATTATGACTAAACTATTTCTGACTCAAGGTCACGGTCAAAGCAATATGTAGCATTCAGTAGTCTTTCCCTCTACACTGTATTGTTCTTTTAAACCAAATGATGTATTTCAAAAAGAAGTAACTTCTGATTATTAGCATTCTATTTAGAAGGAGTACTTTACTAGCTTTTGCATATTTTTGTTTCACAATGATAGAGAGGTCAGGCAGATAGGAGACCGGCCTTTGTAGGCTCTGATGTCTTAAAAGATAAATCTGAATATAAAATCTCACATGAAGCCTACTTTGTCATATGCATAATTTTTAGCAGCAAGCACTGACAGTTGATAAGTTATAGGGTCAGTCATCTCTTTGAGTCCCCTCTTTGTCATTTAATGGCTAATGCTTTGAACTAAGTAATGTCTCTGTGCCTTAGTTCTTTTATTTTTCAAGTGGTATCATAGTTTCTGCCTCATAAGATTATTGCAAGGTTTAAATAAATCTGATGCCTGGTATGTATTATGCTCAAAACAACTTGGAGCTTTTTGATGCTGATTATATTTGAAAATTGGTAATTTGTTCTGTGTGCATGAGTATATGTCTGTGTGGATGTGGATGGACTGTGGTGTATATCTCCATGTCTAACCAGAATATCCATCCATACTCCCTTTGTTTTTTGTTTTGTTTTGTTTTGTTTTCCCAGGGTTTCCTAGTCTTGAACTACTGGCTACATGGCTACCAAATGCCTAAGGGAGTTCTTCACAGCTGAGTTATGAAGCTGGAATTGGTTCTAGACGCTGGGTAGATGCAAAGCAGCCTAACTCTTCCAAGTACCAACATTTCTCACCTCCGATTCCGGCCTCTACTTTGAGAAGGATACCTTAGCTTCACCGACTTCCAGTAGAACAGAAGCCCATTTCCTCCCCCCATCAGTGAAACAAAAAAAAATCTAATGCTTCAAATGTAAATTGTTCATATAAAAGGAACATACAGTCTGTTTTACGGAAGTAAATCGACCATCAAGAGAAGACTGGCCTCTAATTTATATTGCTTTGCACTTTGGTCTGATATTAAGAAACAGCATTCTTCTTTGGTGAAATTTTGGGTGCCAAACACCTACCCAGAATGTCCAGGGCTTTCCTTTTCAGAAGTTAGCATTCTCCTTTTGACCGTCCAAGTCATTATGAATTCTGACCTGTATTAGGAACATGTTGGACAATGGAAAAATTTCTCTGGATTGTCTTAGTAATATTTTTTGGATTATACTTCATTTCTGTACCAATTTCTTTTAATTTAAAGAACTATAAGCCAGGTTATATTATCTCCCAAAAGGTAATATAGCTCTTTTCTTTTATTAACTGTTCTCTCTGTATCCCAACCATCTCCTGATATTTGGTAGAGTAACACTTTTACATGTGTGCTTGCCTCCTAATTTAAAATACTGTATCCGCATGTAGATATAATGTACATAACAGTTTAACCTCAAGGTTGCTGGAGTCAGGGCCCCTGTGCCTGAGACACTAATACAGAGTGTGTTCGCACTTAGCCATGGGCTGGCCTCAAGAACCTGATACCAGGGTTAATGTGGATTACCTAGAACCCTTCCTGCAGTATTCATATGGTATTTTTATTTTGTCATTGTCATTTTGTGTGTATGTGTGTGGTGTGTGTGTTTTTAATGGGAATCTTGTTTTAAAATGTAATTTCTGAAGTTGAACACAATGTTTTATTCGTTGTGCAGCATATATAATAGAGAGGTACCTTGAAATTTTGCTGTTGTTCTTTTCATCATAAGTACTCCTGAGTACTAGTGGTCACTTCCCATGGTATTCATTTGACTTTACTGTCCAAGATCATCATTCTCTGCATTAGTAACCCTGGAAAGGGAGGAACAAGAAGGCCCTGTTGACTGGGTGTTCTGGCTCTGGAATGCACACATAGTGGCATGGATGTAATATCCTCCCCACGGTGTGTATAGGGCCTGCTTATATGCTGAAGCCCGTATACCAGGTCGGGTTGGTTCAGAGGCCCATCTTGAGTGGAAGGGTGCTCCTACGTGGTGCAAAGCCTCAAGCTCATGAATCCTATTCCCATCATCTCTGGTGTCACCTGCTGCCGTGGCCCTGGCAGGTTCTCAGAACTCCCAAGTGCTCTGCAGCCCGAATGTGTGAATGGCACTATCACGCTGACCATGCATGGAAAGGACTTTGGCATTCGGTTGTCACTCCCTTTTCCCTCGTTCAATATTAGGTTCTGATTTGCCCCTTGCCATTGTTTCCAAAGATTAAGGAATGTCAGTAACATTTTAAAGGACCAATAAGAACCTCCTGTTAACTAAACCTCTTCCCGTGGAAGCACACTCTACTACTAAAGGGAAGGGCCCTGGGCTCTGTTTTGTCCTTTGCATTGAGAAGGTGTGGGGATCAATGTGTGTGTATGTGATTTGTTTATTGGGTTGGCTTGGCTTTCTAGTTTTTCTTTTTCCTTTTTTTAAAAAATACATCTTTCCCTCCCACATGTTACCAAATTAATTTCTATTTTTGAGAAGTTGAGTCTCCAAGTGTAATAAAAAGGAAATCTCTATTTGTGAGGTAGATGTTGTAAGCTTGACAGTGGTTGTGGAAGTGAGTCCACTTTTACCACTCCACATTACAGCTTTATATCAACCGGTTAGGAGAGCCCAGGGGTGCGGGAGGGGCGGGTGGGGAGGAGGCAATTCTGAACGAATGGATTTTTTTGTTGTTGTTTTTGCATGTTTAATATAGAAGTTCTTGTTCCTTGGGAGATCATGGCCTTCGAATATGCACACAACCTTTGAATTGTGCCTACTAAATTATAGCAGGGGACTTTGGCACCCAAGGATTTCTGACTTTCTGGGATTATAGTAGTAATTCCCAGCCGTACCCTGGACTTTATTTTGCTAACCATAATTGAGCAACTGTAAATTACTGCTATATTAATGTTTTAAAGCACTGGGATAGTCTAATTCTAACTTGTAATTAATTATGTTTGCCAATTATCTGTTTGAAATAAATTTGTGTCTGAACAGCTATTGAAACTGTTAAATTGTACAGATATTATTCATGACAGCTTTGTACTGTGGAATGTGCTTAATAAAAAACAAAAAGTTTGACTTTTGTCCAATAAATTGCTAAGTAATGTCAATAAATCAAGTATGAGTATTATGCAGTACATCTAATCTGGCTTCATGCAATTGTTACTTCAGCTACTAATTCAAAGCCAATACTCTTAATAAAGTGTTGAAATACTCTGATGCTCTGTTAAGAAATTTTTCAAAAAACTGTTATGTTCTTTCAGTAATTCAGTGATGTACCATTAAAGTTTGTAGATTTAAAAAATCATCTGCTCTGTAAAGTGGAGTTGAAAGCAAACTGCTTTTTTGGCTTGTGAGAGGTTTGTGTGAGATAATGCCAGTCCATGCCTTGGGGTGTTTTGCTGAAAGCTCATTTTCACCTCAGGACATGGTAGCTAACTTCTCATAAGTTCTTTCTTAACTGCTTCACCGGTTACTGTAAAAATATGAAAGTGGCCCCTTCTGTTTCCCAAGTTTCTCTGAGGGTGAGTGGATCCTCTGGTTCTTGAAGAAGCAGGTGCACATGTGAGAAGGTGCCTGCTCCGTGTAAGCATAGGATATGGAAATGTTCAGTTTTCCATGTTTGCAGATGCCCACATCACTGGTTGAGCACCGTGGTAGCAGAGGTTTCTGGATAACTACTTTCCCCGCATGAGTCCACCAAATTGGTAACGTGGACATTGGGGATGAGAGTACTTCTATACAGTATTGCCTCCACCCGTTTTTCTTGTAAATGTTTTAAAAATAATATGCATATGGTTAAGAGAACCTCTTTACAAGCCATAAAAGGAATAAATGTGATTCTCTCCTTCACCCTTGACCCTCAATCCCCCCATCATCATTAGCCAGTTTTCTGTATCCTTCGACAGTGAGGGATACTCTGTAAGTAGCAGGTCATGGTGTGTATACATGTATGTGTATATTGGGCATGTACACACATACCACCCCACCCCTTTTAATGGCAATGATAGCATGCTCTCTGTGCTGTGCTGCACTTCGCTTTCTCATTTCCTGTTCTTTAGGAGAACCTTCCATATTGATGGAATTGTGCCTCTTTCGTGGGCATGACCGTTTTCTATTTGGTTCCCACAATTTATGTACCAAGTTTCTTGAAGTTTAGGTCGTTTCCTGCCCTTTTCTATAGCGACTCTCATCTTTCAGAGCTCTTTCTCGCCTGTGCCAAGTGTGAAAAACCAATGGTGATTAGGGCTCATCCATGCGAACAGCAAAGGTTGAGCCCACCTGTTACTGCAGAGTGGGAAGGACCTCAGGTGTCAGATGATCTTAACCTCTCCAGTCGCCTCCCAGCCTCACAGAGATGGGTGTTCAGTAAATGATAGTTTCTTCCTCAACAGGTGAGGTGTTGCTGCAAGAAATTCACAGCTACAAATTCATCCCATATTAATTATGGCTATTCTAAGGGACGTTTTGTAGAACTCCTTGGATAGATAACCAGAGGACATTGTGGTGCTTTGCCATTTCAGCCTCTTGATTTTCTAGTTAATAAGGAAAAAGGAAGTCAGGCCATCTGGCTAATAATCCTATTACTGATTAGCTGTGTGGCAATACCCCCTTTGGGGTCCTAACTTCCCTATGACACCTAGAGGTGTCACTAGCTCAAGTCCTGGAGGGCACATGCCCCAGCTCTGGATGATTTGTTGGCTTGCAGGAATGCAGACCCCGTAATGCCAGTCTAAATTTTTTTTTTTTTTAAGATTGTATTTATTTACTCATGAGAGACACAGGCAGAGGGAGAAGCAGGCTCCCTGTGGGGGAGCCCAATGTGGGACTTGATCCCCAGACCCAGGATCACACCCTGAGCCAAAGGCAGATGCTCAACCTCTGAGTCACCCAGGCATCCCTACCAGGTCTAAATTTTTAAGAAAAACTGAAAATCCGGGTTATGTGAAGATCCCATTGATAAAGAGTTGGTGACTTTATTGGGGGGAAGGGGAGACTTTTTAAAGTCAATCACTGGAGCACCAGTTTGCCATTCCTAAACCAACATGATTTTAAGCATTTCTAGTAGTGACCTCGAAACATCTTTAGTTTGACAACTGATCACTTTGGGAAATAGAAGAGATTCCAGAGCAAAGGGACAGATTAAATTATCTACCTTGTGACAAAGTGACCAGCACATAGAATGACTGAATGCATGTTTCTTCAGGAAAAATGACCAAACAAGGGAGGGGTTTGAAAAGGCAAGAGGAGAGGGAAGGAGCCAAGAGCCAGCAGCCGCTGTCTTCCATCACATTGTGTTCAGACCAGCTGCCTGCTTTTGTGCTGAGTTCACCTTATAGCAAGGCCGGCTTGAGGCCTGGGATCGACTCGGTCTTCCAATTGGGGGAAATTCTGGAACCTCCAAGCTCCTGCTTGTTTGTTGCTTGAAGCTGGGTCTGAGACCTCATGGACTCTCAGACTTCTGTGGGATGACTGCATACATGGCTATCTTCATGTGCTTACCTGCCCAAAGACGAGGTGATGGTCCCCACACCCAAATGCACTGAAATCCCAATCCAGTGTTAAAAAATGTATATAGGTTGTGTGGAGCCACACGAAGGAATTATAGTGCAGGTCTTCAGTAACTTTTTTCATATGCACGTGTGGAGAACTGGACAGCAGTTGCCTTCAACTTTGTGGCTTTTTACTCATCCTGTCTCCAGGTATTGCTGAATTGTATTTTTCACAATAGATATGTTGTTGGACTGGCCTGGCAGAACCTATGAGTGACAAGACCAGAGACTTAATCTGTAGTGGGACATGCCCGAGGAACAGCCTAGAGCTGGTGTTCTGGTGAGATCTCACTGAGTACAACTTAAGCTCCTTGCACCCTTTACCACCATCTTTGGATCCAACGGACCTTTCCGTGCTTTCGGGCTGTGTTTTACTTCCAAATACCCTGAAGCTCTGGGGGTTGAGAAGGAAAGCTCTTAGAACGTTGCAGACTTTGGAACTTGGTATCACATCCAGAGATATCCTATGAGGGTCACTGGTCTACTGGGTGGCAGAGAGGAAAAGAGGATGAGCTTTGGGACCATTAGACCTAGCTTGAGGTTGGAGCTCTGCCACCTAACTGGCAGCAGCCCCAGGAACAAGGACATTCTCTGCCCTGAACCTGAGCTTCCTTTAGGAAGTGAGTGGAGACAGTATTTTAAAATCACTGTAAAAATTAAATGACAAAACCTAAAATGCCTTGTCTAAATCTAAACTTAAATCTACTCAAAGCACTGTGCCAACCAGTACCTAACACACCTTCAATGCCAGCCATTTTTGGTAGCTTCCACTGTGGCTTTTTTTTTTTTTTTTTTTTTTAAGATTTTTAAAGAATTTATTTGTGAGAGGCAGATACATAGGTAGAGGGAGAAGCAGGCTCCCTGCCTGATGCGGGACTTGATCCCAGGACCCTGGGATCATGCCCTGAGCCAAAGGTAGATGCTCAACTACTGAGGCACCCAGGCGTCCCTCTACTGTGGTTTTTAAGCAAATGGAACAGAATGTCCAGAGCAGAGAAAGGCATGATAAGGGTTAGGGCTCAGGATGGTATGAGATGAGATAGGAATCAAACTTGCTTAGACAGCTTGAGGCCTGTCTGGACCCTCCTCCCCTTTTTTAAGATTTTATTTACTTATTTATTCATGAGAGACACACAGAGAGACAGAGACATAGGCAGAGGGAGAAGCAGGTTCCCCGCGGGGAGCCTGATGCAGGACCTGATCCACTATGCTCAGCGAATTGTAGTGTCTCCAAAGTGGACAGGCAAGAATTTCACATCCTCACTGTGCATGTGTGCATGTGTGTGGGCAGTAGGGCGGGTAGAGGGGTGGGCAATGCAGGGAAGAGGGTAAGTCAATGCCAACAACAGCAACAACAAGAATAAACATAACCACCGACTAGTGAGTTGCCAGGCCTGTTTGGAAGACTTACACATACTGTAATCCTCACAAAAGCCCTGTGTGGCCTGTGTTAGTACCACTTGATAGCTGAGGAAACTGAGGCCCAGGGCTGTCTTGCTCTTGAGCAGCTGGGCTTAGCCTTGATTCCAGTCTTTTTTTTTTTTTTTTTTTAAGATTTTATTTATTCATGAGAGACACACAGAGGGAGAAGCAGGCTCGACGCAGGGAGCCTGATGTGGGACTTGATCCCGGGACTCCAGGATCATGCCCTGGGCCGAAGGCAGGTGCCAAACCACTGAGCCACTCAGGGATCCCCGATTCCAGTCTGTCTTGGCTGTCACTGCAGACCCCTTCCCATGTTGCCCTCGCTTTTCCCTCTCCATGCCGCAGGGGCACTGTGACCAGCAGAGCCTCCCCAAGGAGCCAGGCCTCCTATCGAGCAGTCCCCCTGCATTAACAGGCCCTCTGCACATCTTTTTTCCTTCCCGTTAGTGTCTCTGGCATACATTCTTTGGTCATTAATAAACATGTGTGAATGCCCTCAACAACGCACAAAGTTTGGTGGGGTGCGGCCAGGCCGGTGGGCCATGCTGAGCACTGGGGGCTCTATCCTGGCAGCGGTGGGCAGCCACGGATAGGTTGGAAGCTGGGGCTGACCGGTTAGAAGGCTGGTGTCCTGACTGAGAGGAATGCAGAGGTCTGGAATAAGGAGAGCCCTGAGGAGGTGAGAGAGGGCGGTTTTGGTTTTTTTTGTGTGTGTGTATTTTTTATTGACGTTCAATTTGCCAACATATAGCATAACACCCAGTGCTCATCTGGTCAAGAGGGCAGTTTTGGAGGTGGTTGAGGGAGTAGGAGGCGCCGGCCAGGGCAGCCACTGTTGGTGTGTGTCTCCTATGAGCCACTAGGTGGGGTTGTAGGGAAAGGAGCCCTGCCCCTGCTCTCAGGAAGCTTCCAGTCCAGAAGAAAGAGACCATACGCTGTGAGCGCTGCGGTGCCCACACAGCCCTGAAAGGGCCAGATAGATCCTGATGGTGATAAGTGCCCTGAAGAGGTCACGCCTGGCAGCCAGTGCAGCGGACTGCGGGACATCTGAGCCAGGCTCTCAGTGATAAGCTGGATCCAGCGGGGAGGAATGTTCCAGGCTGGGGGACCACAGATGCAAAGGCCATGAGGTGGGTCTGCCCAGCCTGAACAAACGAGCAGGAGGGGCGCTTGGTCTCCCAGGTAAGGGAAGGAGGGCTCGAGGAGAAGGGTGACACGTTTGGATTTGGACATTGCAGGTGCCTGGGAGATAGACAAGTGAAGCCGACTCGGGCTGTCTGGAGGGAAGAGAGAGATGGCTCTCGAAGAAGAGCTCAAACACTGAGCCAGGAAGATGGCAGCCTTTAGGATGAGGGCACGGGAGGACACGCCAGCGACAGGGATGGAGAAGGAAGAGCTGGAAAGGGAGGGGCGTGATAACCAGCCGTCTTGGCAAGGCGGGTGGACGCTCCCAGAACTCGGAAGACCTCCCTCCCTGAGCAGTTGCTTCCGGGCTGCGCAGGCCCACAGGGAACAAGGCCTGTCCCCCCACCAGGCCGCAGGCAGGACACCTCATCCTGCTTCCCCCTCCCTCAGCGCAGCGCAGCGCCCCTTTCTCCTGATGGCCGGCGCCTGCGGCAAACAGCAAACCGCCCGGGCGGGCCCTTTGCCTCTCTTGTCCTTGGGACTGTTCCCTGCAAGCCCATCTGCACAAACAGACGGGGGCCAGGTCTGCGCCTCAGGAATGAGGAGATAAAAGGGACCATCGGGGCTTTTTCCACCAAAGGCGAAAGCATTTTATAGAACGGGCTGCGAGTTTTTGTTTCAGGAAATTTCATCATGTCTCCAAGAAGGGGAGGGGAAAATGAGAGAGGGAGAGGGTTGTGGTAGTGGGGTTGGGGTGGGAGAGAAGTTAATTGGCCTCAGATTTTCTCACTCCCTTTTCATGTTGGTAACACGAGGCGGCCCAGGTCAGCCTCAGGTCAGCGACGTTTGGGCTCTTTAGTGCCCCTCTGTGAATACCTCATTTCTGTAATAGTTTTTCCTTTAAAAACAGCTCTGCCTTCTTTGGCAGATGGTGACATTCCATTAGCATATGGAATATTTTTCAAAACACATCCGAAAGCATGTCTCTTACGGAGGAGACTGGGCAAAAGCAAATGAATGTTTGAAAAGTATGTTGGGAGCAACTCAACATTTAACAGAAGGCTCTCCCTCCACCGCCCCCACCCTACCCCTCCCCACCATGGCTCCTGGATTGTGACTGTAACCAACAAGAGGAGTGGATTTTCCCCCAAAGCTAGTCTGTTGGCTGTACCATGACCATCACAATACATAGAGGGTAGCCAGAGACAGCCTGAACCCAAGAGAATAAAGAGCACGTTTCTTGGACTGGAATGGACATCAGCAAGCCTTTGTGGATGTGGCATTGGGGGTAATGATGGATGCTTCTTGTTCACTGAATACCTATTGTGTGCTAGGTGCCATGTGTGGCATGCATTGTTGTCTTTCCTGCTGAAATCTATCTACCACAGCATGAGCAGAGCCATCCCTTGAACGCATGACTCAGATCATGTCACTGCCCTGCTCAACACACTCCAGCGGCTGGCCATTATACTTGGTTAGAATCAAGTTCAAACTCCTTGTTATGACCTGCAGCAATCCAGCGCCTGCCTGCCCCTCTAATCACACTTCACTTTGTCACTCCCACTCCAGTTATGAGGCTTTTGTTCCATTCCTTATTTCTGCCTCAGGGGCCTTTGCATGTGCTGTTCCCTCTGCTCAGCATGCATTTCTTCTGTTATTTATTATGGCTGCTTCCTCATCATTCAGATCTCAGCTCAAATACCCTCTTCTCCAAGGAGACTGCTTCGACCAGGTCATCTAAATTATCCTCTATTGCATCTTGTGTTATATTTACTCTATAGTCCTTACCATTTTATTGCTTTGCTTACGTGTATTTATTCGACACATATTTAGTGAAGGCCTACTATGTGCCAGGTCCTGAGGGAGGCATGACAAAACTAATGTCCCTGCTCCCAGAAAGCCTACAGTATGACATGGGAAGGCAGATGATAAACAAATTATATATTTTCTGACATCCTCTATCAGAAATGTAAACTTCCTGAAGACAGGGACCTTGTTTGTCTTCTTCAGAAGCCATTTTGGGGCATGGTATCCACAGAGCCTATGGAATCATAGTTAACATGAAGAACAGGACCCCATTTTGTAAACAATGGTATTGAGGATAGAACTGGAAGTGGCTATCAAAATGGCACAGCAAGAATCTGAATCCAGTTCTGTCTGATTCTGAAGCAGGAGCTTTGAGAAGAGGCCTCTTGGAGGGTGTTTTTCCTACTGCTTCCTTCTCCCAGCCCAATGTCTGGGTCCTCCCTGTCTCCCCACATCCATCTGACCTATCCCATGACTGCGCCTTCAGCTCCTCGCTCTCTGTGTCACTTTGGACAATGTCCTTCAACTCGCTGAGCCCGTTTCCTCTTCAAAGTGAGCACTTAAACCACAATAGATTCGCCAAAGCTTCAGAGATTCTATTATCTTGGATTCTATAACAATTTGTAAACTGGGTTCTGTAACTGGGTAGAAGAACAGTTTGTAATAACGGTTTGAAAAGTAATTTTGATTTCTGCATCTCTAGCTGAATGGTAATGTCAAGGTCCAACACGGTCTCAGTGGCTACCTCTTCTCAGACTATTATATCTATATCTCTACTCTGCTCACTCTGTTGATCCAGGGATAGAAGTCCATTTCACACTTGCCTGGGCAAAGGAGGGCATTTATTGGCTCATATTACACATGAGCCCAGGAATGGGTTAGCTTTAGGCATAGGTCTGGGATCATCAGCCCTTGGTAAGAACAGATATTACACTTGATCTTAGCCAAAAGGCCGAGAAGCGATAGGGATCATCAGCCCTTGGGTCTCACGCTGTCTACCTCTGTCCCACTCTCCTGTCTCATGGTCTCATTTGAAGACAAGCTGTCTCCACACATGGTGACCAGGTGGCTGCTAGCAACCCTAGGAGCACATCCTATCCTCTGAGTATCTCTGGTGGAATAAGCTCTCTCCTCCTGGCAGTCCAGAGTTCTGGACGTAAGACTCCTTGGCTCAGCTTGGGTCATGAGCCCACTCTGCAACCCATCACTGTGGTCAACAGAATGGGATGCTCTGATTGGCCAGGCCTGGGTTACATAGCCACCCTGAAGCTGGGGGCTGGGGGCCCACCCACACAAACCATGCATACTGAGAAGAGAAGGGAGGCAGATCCCAAAGGAAGATCAGGGTGTTGAGTTCCAAAAAGAATGGGGAATGGAGACTGGGCAGATAAAACCCAGAGTTTGATGCTCCTGCCATTAGGTGTACCTTTTCCCCATGGGAAGTGACTAATTTTGCATGTTCTTCGAGGCTCAGCTCAAATGTGACCTCCTGCCCAATCCACAAAGCAGGAACTAAATCCTCCATGTCCAAACTCTTTTCATGCCTTACCACTCTCTCCTTTAATGTGCACATCTGAGGACCTGCCGGTGGAGAGGGTAAAGAGTCTGCCTTTGGGGCAGCAGGTTTGGGTTCACATCTCATCTCTGCACTTCATTGATCAGGTGACCAAGGACTAGGCATTTCTTTGTAATTATTCCTCCCTCCAGGACCTGCTTGGGGCATTAAGTGAGCTGAAGGCAGTCCAGTCTGGGTTCACAGAGGGCTTTTGATTTCCTTCATGCCATGATCCACCTTTTGTCATCTCTGTGTCGCCAGCCCTGATCACAGGCACTGATGAATATGTGTTGAATGAACAGATCCACAATGTGATTCCAGAGCTGTCAAGGTACCCTAGAGTCTCCCTTTTAACAGCATTCAGATTCCAAAGTGAGCACTTCGGGTGGAAAACCACAGAGTTAGAGAGTCTTGAAAACTCTTCAGATACGAATTCAGTACACGTGGTGTGTGCTGTATGACCCAGTGCAGTAATTCTCACACACCTTTAGAGTTTGGGAACCACCAGGCTGGTCAGGGAAGACAAGAGAAAAGTCTGAATGCAGAGAATCATGCAAATGATCTTGCTCTTAAAAGAACTATCAGGAGGGATAGAGAGTTAAGAGGGAAAAAGAGGAGAAAATGGTAAATTCTGAATTTCAAATTGCCTGCGAGGTTCACTCCATTCTGGCTTCATATGCAGCCTTATTTGATAACTTTAATATGTGTCAAGAGACTTGTTTGTTTTGGGGAGAACAAATGTGACCATATATGTAAGTGCACCGAGGACAGTGTGTAGCACGAAGTGGGGGCTCAGTGAATGTGGTGGATCAGACCCAAGTCTTGCTCGGTGGTCTGACATACAACGATTCCCTGGGTTGCTGCGGAGGAGGTCTCGGCCGCCTGCATCTCCCACTGGCGGGTGCACCACACTGGCTCTCACGCTCTCCTTGAGACATTGGTCACTGACACGTAGGTCCCAAAGCCTGGGGTGAGATTCAGGCGGCATGTGACCTAGTTCTGCTGCCGCTGTCACCTCCATGACCCTTTGGCCGGGGAGCAGAATTCAGGCAAGTGAAGCCGACCAACCAAGTGGTCTTGGTTAGCAGAATAGAATTTTCAGGACAAGTACGCAACCTCGACCGCCCCGCCACCCGCCCTGCCCCACTCTCACAGCCGCGCGGCCCTGGAGGCCGGGGCACTGAGGCGCTGCTGTTCCAGGAACGAGGATTTAGATGGTGTTTTTGCAATGCCTCCCACGGGGGTTCCGGGTCAGCCGCGGGAAACCTGACTGCGGAGTCGGCCTCGGCAGGAAAGGACGCCTCACGTCCACACGGCCCTCCCGCCACGGCGTGCTTGGAGGCGCTCCCAGCCGGCCCGGGGACACGGTGGGCGCGGCGGCAGCTCTCCCGCCACCTCGGCGCGCGAGGGCGAGGGCGAGGGCGAGGGCGCGGGCGAGGGCGAGGGCGAGGGCGAGGGCGCGGGCGCGGGCGCGGGCGAGGGCGCGGGCGCGGGCGCGGGCGAGGGCGCGGGCGAGGGCGCGGGCGCGGGCGCGGGCGAGGGCGCGGGCGCGGGCGCGGGCGAGGGCGAGGGCGAGGGCGCGGGCGCGGGCGAGGGCGAGGGCGCGGGCGAGGGCGCGGGCGCGGGCGCGGGCGAGGGGCGCGGGCGAGGGCGCGGGCGCGGGCGCGGGCGCGGGGCGCGGGCGAGGGCGCGGGCGAGGGCGAGGGCGAGGGCGCGGGCGCGGGCGAGGGCGCGGGCGCGGGCGAGGGCGCGGGCGCGGGCGCGGGCGCGGGCGAGGGCGCGGGCGAGGGCGCGGGCGCGGGCGCGGGCGCGGGCGAGGGCGCGGGCGAGGGCGAGGGCGCGGGCGCGGGCGCGGGCGAGGGCGCGGGCGCGGGCGAGGGCGAGGGCGAGGGCGAGGGCGCGGGCGAGGGCGAGGGCGCGGGCGCGGGCGAGGGCGAGGGCGAGGGCGCGGGCGAGGGCGAGGGCGCGGGCGAGGGCGAGGGCGAGCCGAGGCACAGGGGCTGCCGGGCTCCCCGCGCGCACCCGCCGCTCAGGGCCGCTCAGGGCCGGGACTCCGGCTAGCTCCGCGTGCCAGTGTCCGGAGGCCCGGGATCCAGCGGGTTCTTGCCGCCAGAGCCTTCGCGGCAGTCCACGAATCTTCTCGCCACGGCGCCAGCGTCAGCTCCTGTTTCTCGTGCACTTTCCTTCCGCCACCAACCTGCCGCCTCCGCGCCGCCCGGCGGAAGCCCGGGGCGACGGGGCGCCCTCGGCTCAATTACTTGAAGCTACTGGGCGGAGCCTTCTGTTCCGGCCTCCTCATAGGTCACCAGCCAGCCAATGGTCGGGCTGCCCTTGAGTCAGGTGCCCATCTTTCACCCAATCCGTGGCTAGCCTTTGTTCGAGCGCCGCGGGAAGCGCGCGCCTTGGGTGGAGGGTTCCCCTTAGGAGGATGCTTAGGGGCAGCTGACGCTGCGGCCCGCTGCTCCCCTCTCGCCCCTCGTGACCCCCCTGCCCACGTCTTTGATAAACGTTGACAGGGTCAGTATGACTGACGGGTAATGTAGGAATTGCATACTCCTGAAAGGACTTGGAGGCTTAAGAATCAAGGGGCAAATGCCCCCTTTCACCGCCTGAGAAGGCTCTGCAGGAAGGCTGGCATTCACAGAGCAATACCGTGCCTTCTGCAGCAGTTTCTCCAAATCCTATCCATCACTGCAGTATCTAGTGGAGTGTGACTTTTTTCCCCCCCACAATCCCAGGATCTAGCTTGGCCGGCCCTCCGGAGACCTTTGGAGCAGCTATAAAAATGTAGGGATGCTCTAATGAAATTAAGATGAGCCATAATGAGACTTTTAAGGCAGAGTTCTCTGGCGAAAGGGCCTTAGTCTATTGCCACCATTGCTTGGTTTCGCTGGATCAGCTTTTACATCTAATAGCCTGTATTTCATTTTCTCTGTAGTTCCCTTGAAATGCTTCCCAATGTGTGTCCTCTGGGGTGATAGTTCTGTGGTATTTCAAGTAAGTATTATAAATGAAAAAGGATTATGTGATCTAGTTTGAAAAATATGGAGTTAAGGAAAGTCAAACTTTTTTTTTTAAGCTGTAGGACTTATCAGAGCCTTTAGTGTGCTAATGTATGCTGTTACTGCCGACGAAGGTAATAGAGGCTTTCGTGTTTCCCACATTTGTTTGATCTTAGAATCATGTTTCCCCCTATGAATATCTCATTGGACTAGTGCTCTCCAGAGAAACACACTGAGAAATGGTACTCCAGACAGAAGGGAAATGCTAGATTTCCTTTTTGTTGGATATGTGGGATTTATGTAATTTGCTTATTTGTCTGATCCATTATTGCCGATGTGGGAAGACATGCATGTGTCACTGGATGAAACTGTCTTCAGAGAGGTTGCCTTCTCTTCCTATTGGTCTACTAGTTATGGACTGGGGATGTTATAGTGATGGAAAGGGTGGCTGCAACAGACCCACGAGGGGATTATGCAGGACCTGTGTGTACATTTTGGGCAGCTTCTTTGAATTGGGTTGGAGTCACAGCATTGCCCACCCCAAGAAGAAAATCATGAAGTATTTAAAATTCCCTAATAGCCTGGTTTTCATCTTCAAGTATGTAGCACTTTAAGACCCCAGGGAAGGGTTGGTAGGAGTTGGATGGTGCGTTATTTCTCTTGTATTTCTCAACCTCAACACTACTGATGTTTGGATGGGATCATTCTTGATCGGAAGGGGGACTGCCTTGTGCACTGCAGGATGTTTGGCAGCATCCTTGGCCTCTATCCCCTAGATGCCAGTAGCACAGACTACCTCCCCCTTGTTCCATTGTGACAACCAAAAATGTCTCCAGACATTGCTAAGTGTCCTCTGGGGAGAGAAATTGCCCCCGATTCACTAACACTGCTTCAAGGAAAGCTTGACCAAAGTCTGTGAAAGGCTTTCAGAGTGTATTACCATGGTCTTAGAGGAAGGAAAATAGTGCTGTCACCCTCAGAGCATGGTCTGAGAGCCTCTAAGCACTGCATCCTTAAGGCTCATATATCTGTCACGGTTCTTATTGCAAGATACAGAAAACTCAATCCAAAATGGTCTAAGCAGAAAAGGGCATTTTTTTTTTTTTTTTTTTTTTTTTGGCTCATGAAACGGTATAGTCCAGTGGAGTATGAGCCTCAGGCACAGCTGGATCCAGGCATTCAAGAATATTTCCAACTGTTTGCTCTGATTTCCTTGATATTAGTTCCATTCTTAGGCAGGCTTTTCCCATGTGGTAGTGAGGTGGCTGCTAGCAGCTCTGGCCTACTCCTCACTACAACACATCTGGTGGAGGAGGGAGGACTTCTTTTCCCTCCCAGTTTGAATGGAAGTCCTGATCTGATTCCCTTTGGCTCAGGACACTATGCTATTCCCATTAGCTACCCCTGACTCACACACCTGTCCTGGAGTCAGGGGTGGAGTCAACACCAACTAAACTATCCAGTTGGGAATGGGGATGGGGTGGTTCCCCAAAGAAAAATTGTGCTGGTTACCTGTAGAGAGGTTGATGGATGCTGGTTGGGCAAGCATCTCTATTGCCCCAATAGTGATAAAACTACAATACCAATTACCAGTAGTAGCAGCCCCCATTTGTGGAACATGAGTGCTGTACCAGATCTTACACTGCATTATTCCTAATCCTAACCAGTATCTCGACAGATAAGTATTGTTATCCCATTGTGCAGATGAGTAACTGGAGACTCAGAGGGAGAGGAAATAACATAGCCAAAGTCACATTACTGGGCAGTGGCTGGGCCACAGACCTGGAGCACCATTTTGCCTCTTGCAGAGCTCCCTCCCTAACCACCTTTGGCTCTGCAACAATCTGAAGGTCTCATGAGGTCTCTTTAGTGATATTCTGGAAGGAGGGATAGTGAAGGGCCACCATCCTTCAGGTCACTGTCCAACCTGGCCAAAATTCTCTTGTCGATGTGATGACAGTTTGGGACAGTGATCCCTTAGGGGCCATTGCAGACACAGCAAGATAGGGATTTGCTCAGTTGGCATTTTCAGGCTTGGCCCTCTTTTGCCTGCTTGGTCTCCTTTCCTGCCTTCCTTCTTTGTCCACTGCTGCTATTCTATCTTCACCTCCCTGGGTGTGTTATTAACAATAGCTAACATTTCTTCAGGGCTTACCATGTGCTGGGCATCGTGCCAAGCAATTTCCATGACATAATTTCATCAAGCTCTCTCAAATGTCATATGAAGTTGATGCTACTATTATTCCCATTTTACAGATGAAGTAGCTGAGACTTGGAAAGGCTAGGTGATTTGCCCAAGGTCATCCTGCCAGTAGATGGGAGAACTGGGGTTTGAATCCATGCAGATCCCATTGCCTCTACCATGACACAAAACTGCAGAAATTGCAAACCCATGGCCTGTGAGTCAAATTTGGCCTACAGATATATTTTGTTTGGCCCACAGAGCACTAAAAAAATAAAAATAAATAAAAAAAAACTGAATTAGTTGCCAACGTTTAAAAATTGGGAACCTGCACATTAAAAAACAAAATCCGTTCTTTCCTACTTCTCTCGAAAAAAAAAAAGCATAAGATTGGCAGCCTTGGGCGTGCATTCCTGCTGGGCAGAGACTGGGTGGAGCTAACTGCTCAGTCCCAACTTTCCCCGGGGCCACAGTCCCTATCACTCCCTCTTGCCTTCCCAACACCGAGATTGATTCATTTGTCAAGGCTCTTCCTGTGTGTTCTGTCATTTGTTTATGTGGTTCATGCTGTAGCTGCACAGCCTCAGAAAGCCTTTAAACTTGCTACTTCACCTCCCAGATTCTGACCATAGTGGTTTGGGGCTGCTGGTAGTCCTCCACGAATTTGGTGGAAATGTCTCTCACTGGTGAAAATCTGACTTAGGCACCAGGAAGAGCCTCACTTTTTCTTCAGTGCCCTAATCCCTGCCTCAAACCACCCCACCACCCCACCACCAGGCCCCCACCGCCATCTTCTGATTATTGACCATCTGGGGCCACTTTCTTGGCAGTGCTTGCCTTGGGTACAAGACTGTTTTTTTCTTGCTCTCCTCAGAGCCCCCTGCCATTTTCTCCCTAATCCTCCTCAGGAGAACCATCACTCGGATTATCATGAAACTCGAGCTCATGAGCATGAGGCATAACCTTTTACAACCGACGGACCATTTCATTTCTGCCCTGTTCTGTTTGTTTAAACTCTTTGCTGGCAGGACCCCGGCTCAGGGGCAGAGTTCCATGGCGTTCTTGGGCAGATGTTCTGGCCTGTTGCAGGGACCTGCATTAAGAGCCAAGACAGGAGAGCCGGTGGCTGGAATCCAGGCTGTGGGGGTGGAGGGCACCTCACAGGTGTGTTCAGGGAGGAGAGGCATTTGGGATGAAAACAACAGCTCGTGAGACTTTTGTAAATAGGGTCTCCAGGCCCCATTTCACACAGGAGAAAACTGAGGCTCAGAGATGTGAAGGTGCTTATGCAATGTCAGAGCTGCCTGTCAGAAAAGGAAGGAGGAAAGAGATATTTTATGTTGTTTACAGCATAAGGATAGGGCAAATTGCAGGCAGGCAGGTGATGATGACAGCGTTTGACAGGCACAATGGAGGCTTGAAAGACCTTCTGGAGTGTGGACATTGTAACTTCTCAAGATGCTCGCTGGCTTCTGATACAGCATGGCCGCCTCACCTGGAATCACAGAGTGGGTAAGCGTGAGGATGTTGGCCTCTGCATAGACTGAGTCCTGGCCCCGCCACTGACCAGCTGGGTGACTTTATGTGAGTCATGTAACCTCCATGAGCCTCAGTTTCCATATCTGCCAAACGGGAGGGGAGGTGGAGAGAGGGAAGAGTAGTTTATAGGGCTTTTCTGAGGAATACGTGAAACAATGCAGTAAAGTACAGAGCCTGGAGCTTTAGCATGAGGCCTTGCACACAGCTGTGCCTCAGCAAACATCACCCAGAGTTCTTTTTGGGAGGCAAGGGCCAGAGGCCAGGTTTAAACTCCACCTCCTCAGCTTCCTACCTATGTGACTTAGGAAACATCACAACCCCTCGCAGGGTTCCTGCTCCCTGGTTTGTAAAGTGGATGGTGTGGGCGATAATCCTCCCTTGCTGGTTTGTTGGGGGAATGAGAGGGTACAGGACTACTGTGAGTATTCAGGCCTTTCTCCTGCCCAGGCTGGGGCTGATCTCTGAGGGATCAGGATTACACACCCATTTCCTTTCCTCCAGCAAATCAAGATGAACAGGACAGGTGCTCAGGACAGCCTCCCACACAGACATGCGGAGCTGGCCAGCTTCTGCGTGAACAGGAGCAAGAAGCAGAAAGCCAGGCAACCTCTCTTGAGGACCTACTATGTCCATATGCTTCGCTTACATCAAAAATATTAATTTCTTAGTTACAAACTCAGGCACAAACTCATTTGCAAACTCAGGCAAAACATCACTTTGTTTCTGGAAAGCAGGCCAACAGCTGGTTTCCCAGCTCCCAGAGCTCCTTGCGTGCCTCATGGCAGCCTGCTTAGGTGGGTCCTTTTCTGGCTTGCCTCCTCCAGTTCAGGGATTTCAGCTCTGTTGACTGGGTTTACAATTCAGTCATAGTCAAGTTTGACTGTCCCTCATTCCCAGGTTCCTGTCTCCTCTTGGAGGGATGCTGGTGAGGGGATCTTCTCCTCCCTTGGCCCCCATCCACTTCTCTCTAGCCTCGCCCCCTCAGCCTGGGGGACTGTTCTATCAAATTGGTGGCCTTGACCTTTGGTTAGTGCTGGCCCTAGAGCCCCATAAGATCTCAGAGAACTCTAGCCCCTGAGGGTGGCTGGGGGTCTTCTGGAGCCAGTAAGGAAATGCAGGGACTTGAAGCTCTCCTATTTTTTCAGGTGCTAAGAGACAGCGCTGCCATCTGCATAGGCACCCCCCACCCCCACCTCATGTCCTTGGGGTGGGGACATATCAGTCTTTCCATATTCCACGAATGCGTTGCCTGGGCACCCACAACAGGGTCTCATACTGGCAACAACTTTTGAGGATTCGAAGCAGTCATGAACCCATTTTTCAGAACTAAGTGCTTAGGGAGATGGTTAATTACTTCAGGTCATTCTTTCAATGGGGGAATTCAACATTGGAACCCAGGGCCATCTGATTTCAAAACTTGCCCTCCTTTTACTTCATAGCACTACCTCGAAGCTACTGCTAGCAAGAAACCCAAGTTCTGATAACAGGAGAAGCCATATCTGCTAAACAGTTAATAAAAAGTGCTTTGGGAGTCTGTCCAGTTCCATGGAGGAAACAGAGGCCCGGGGGAGGGGAAGTGACTTGTCCAAGGTCACACAGCTGAAAGGCAGAATTAGGATCCAGGCTCAATTTTCCAGTGTTGGATTCACTGGTTCTTGTTGTCCCAGCTCTGGAAGGTCTCTTGACTGGGGAAGCCATTGCTTAAGTCTGAGGATGACACAGATGTCCACTGGATGTCATTATTTCTCTACCAAAAGCTAGCTAGGCCTCCTCCTTGGCAGGAAAACAGGATTTCCCCCCTTCCTTGGGCAAGGAAGTTGCTAATGGGATGCTCAGGTCTAGCCTCCTTCTCCTTTTGGCTCAAAGACAGGAGGGAGAGCCTGCTCCCTGTTTTTCTAGTGTGGGGGAAGTTCTGCGCACAAGCTGAATCTGTCGCTCATGGAGACCTGTGACCACCGCAGCGCTTCATTGTCCTCTATGGCCCTTTCTCTCAGCCTCTCCCCAGATCCCCTCAGTGACTCTCCCTTCCCCCAATCTCTAAAAAAAAAAAAAAAAAAAAAAAATTGGTTTCCAAAATGCTCTCTTCATGTAGGAAGGGGGATGCCATCTCCCTCCCTGTCAGTTCAGAGCCATATTCACTGGGTGGCGATGCTCTGCCAAGCCCTGTGCTGCCTGCGGCTCAGTGCTGAGGATACAGAAGCCACAGGAAATGCTCTTGGCTTGACTGGGAGGTCGGCACAGGCTAGACAGTTTTAACTTGTGGAGGTCAGGGTTGTGCATTGGAGATTACAGGGCATAGGCGTTTCTGGGGGAAATCATGAGGAGGAGGAGGAGAAGGAGGAGGGCAGGAGGAGTGGGGAAGGGCACGCTCAGCAGACCCACAACCATTCAAAAGGAGAAAGGGAGTGTGTGTCAGGAAGTGGTGTCTGATTGGAGCTTGAGTGAAAGACAGGGTGGGGTGGGGTCAGCCAGTCTGTCACAGAGAAGACTTCCTTGAAGAAGAGGCCTGGAGCCCCTGCCTTCATCCACACCATCTAAATAATCCACCCCCTGACCCCTGCCAGGGCACACACTCAGACGGGAGTCCAGGGTTTAGCATCAGACAGACCTGGCCTTCTGTCCGTTGATCCGGCTATTAGCAAATAACCTTGGGAAGGTCAGTTGACCTCTCTAACCATTGGTTGTCTTCTGTGCAAAATGAGAACACCCCCAGGAAGCTGTGGGATCATAGATGTGGAAAGTACCTTGGATAAAGCAAAAAAAAAAAAAAAAAAAAAAAAGGTGGTTCTGGTGTTTGTCAAATGAATGTTATAAAAGCATTTATCAAAATAATGTTCATTAAATATTCCAAGAGTGATGCCCTCCTAAACGACCAATGGACATTCAGGGAATGGGGAAAAGATTTGAATTAACCAGTGGAGACAAACTTGGAAAGAGCCAATTGTTAGGGGATGAATTGTGTCTCCCCACATCATACACCCTCCAAAATTCATATGCTGAAGTCCTAACCCCCAGGATCTCAAAATGGGTCTGTATTTGGAGATAAGGTCTTTAAAGCGGTGATTCAGTTAAAATGGGGTCGTTAGGGTGGACCCTAATCTAATATGACTGGTGTCCTTAAAAGAAAAGGCAATTTGGATACACAGAAAGACACCAGGGATATAAGCACAGTGGGTAGATTGTGTGCAGACTGAGGAAGCAGGACATCATCTGCAAGCCAAGGAAGGAGGCCTTAACAGAAACCAAACCTGTTGACACCTTGACCTTGGACTTCCAGCCTCCAGATCTGTGAGAAAATAAGTTCCTGTTGTTTGAGCCACCCAGTCTGTAGTAGTTTATTATGGCAGCCTTAGCAAGCCAACACACCATTGAAACCTCATTTTACAAGAGGGAAGGAAAGGAATTTATTCCTTTGTTCAAAAAACTTTTCCGGATGCCTACCATAAGCTAGGCATGCCTCTAGATGCTGGAGAAAGTGCAGTGAAAGAGACAGGCAGGCAGGCAGTCTGACAGGAATTATGTCCCTTGTCATTGGTCCACCAGGAACCCAAGATGAAACCCAGAGTCATTTTACTCCAAAATTCCAAAATGTCTTTCTTTCTTTCTTTCTTTCTTTCTTTCTTTCTTTCTTTCTTCTTTCTTTCTTTCTTTCTTTCCTTTTCAGGACTCCTTGTGGTGTCTTCAGGACTGAATTTTCTTACGTTGTGTGTACACCTGTTGTATTAATTAGGATGTAATTGGCTGCAAGTAATAGGACCATTATGTAATGGTAGCAAAAGCAATACAGACATCTTACACTCTATATCTGCAGGCAGGAAGTTGGTCATGGCTTGGTTCGATGATCAAAGTTCACATCAAGGACTCTCTGTGTTTATTCTGCTATCCTCTTTGTATTTCTTTTATCACTTCGTAGTCTTAAAAGGCTGCCATAGCTCAGAGCATTAGTCTTCACCCATCATGTTCAAAGCAGAAAGTAGGGGCTTTCCATGTATTGGGAGGAAAGAACTCCCAGAAGCTTTAGCAGACATCTCTTTGACCAGAACTGGGTCACAAGATCAGCCTTAGCTACCAAAGTGGGAAAGTGAGTATTGAATAAAATAAAGGGGAGTGGGGACACCCTGGCTTTCTGAGATCTATCATGTGCCTCCTAGGGCTGGGCACAGCCTACCAAGATGGAAGTTCTGTCAGCAAAGGCAAAGAGGGAGCCTGGCTATTGGGGCCAGGAGGCACCTAGGTGTACCGGGCTACTGTTGGCTCCATCACCTCCTCTCCAAATGATTACGCTCTGGAAGTGGGGGAGGAGGTCCCATCCAGCCCTTAGAGTCACCCTGCAGTCGTGGTTGCTCCTGATGGGCAGATGGAGGCGATAACCTGAGGCGTGGGCATGCACAGTCCTGAAGAAGGAGAAGCCTTGGGCAGCAGGGATCACGTCATGCCCTGTCTGTGGCCCCGGGGCCCCAGCTGAGGGCAGGCGCAGCCATGCGAGCTCAGCAGGTGTCTGTTCTGAGAAAGAAGGAACCCGTGTCTGTGGGGACAAATGAAACCGTGGTTGCAGAGATCACCGCCCTGTCACCCAGTGTCCTTTATCCCCGCAGTGCCCCAATGCATTCCTTCTGGAGCCCGGTTCCAGTAAAAATGTTGTCTCTGCCGAGGTTTGAACATGCTTTCTGTTGTCGGAAAATGAAAACTATGCAACCCGATGTGTTTCTCTTTCTGCCTCAGCTGCCAGAAGCCGGAGCCAAATGTGTCGCCCAAGCGCCGGGGGCCGCGCTCCCTGGTTTCTCAGCCCCGCCCGCTTCCTCCAGGGGGCGCTGTTCGGGCTCACCTGCCGGGTCGGCCCCTGGGGCGGGGGGCGAATCGGAGAGGCAACTGAGCGCTTGGCAAACTCACCTGGGCGCGCAAAGGCGCCGAACCTGCCCAGGTGTGCCCTGAGGCGCTCGCTTCCTCTGGTCTTCAAAGAGAAAATAGGGGAGAGGAATGGCTTCCGTCAAAGCTGAAACCAAGCATTTTGGCTATCTTAACGACCACTGAATCACCGGGTCCACCGTATTTTTCCACTTTCAAGTTGTTTCTGGGCCGCTGCGGAGACACGCCCTTCCTGGGTTTAATGGCTCCGCTGTCGGGCGCTGGGGAGGAGGCGTGTTTACTTTTCGCGGGGAAAATAGCGGTTAACGGTGGGACGGGTGGACCTGATTAGTAATCGGGTGATTTATCCCCCGAGCGCTCTTTGGGTTTTCCTGGTGGTTTGCACTTGAACTTCAGCTGAATGAAGCAGGAGGAGGCTTTCAGGGGAAAAGGGTGGGGCCGGCTGGGAGCGGGCAGGTGGAGACGTGCCCAGATCACAGGCCCGGGGGAGGTGGCGTGCCCCCCGCGGTCCCAGACTCGTCCTCTGCTCATTCATTCGTTGGCTTGCTCTCACTCAGCTGCATTCAGGGCTTCCAGATTCTGAGCACCTTCTCTGTGCTGGGGACCAACAGGGCTCCTGAGTCCCGGGGGTGCCGTGTGATGAACAGGCAGGCGTCCCCCCCTTCAGGGGGAAACGGGGCATCCCCAGTGGCGGTGCCCGCAAGCGGCAGGTGGTGACCGTAGCCAGCGCTTATCAGGCATTCTCCATGTGCCAGACGCTGTTCCAAGGGCTTTTCCTGTACTAAGTCTTTTATCTCATCAACAAGCCTGGGAACTGGGTGCTGAGAAAATGAAGACACAGAAATGTGAATGACTTACCCAAGGTCACACAGCAAACAGATTGGCACCAAGGCAGTCTATGCCGCTTTTTACCATCAGGCTTTTCTAGCTCCACTTTGGAAATGAGGTGGGTCGGCTTCAAAAAGATTTCTGGAGGAAGGCGTTCATAAATCTGAGTCTTGAGGAGGAAATAGAGAAGCTTCTGACGTAGAAGGAGTGGCGACACGAGACCCCCCAAAGTTGACAGTGCTTGCCCCATGCCATGAGCTGCAGGGCAGGTGTGTCCTGGGAGGGGAAATGGAGGAGACGCAAGCAGGGTCAGAAAATGAAACTTTATTGAAGGAAGTGGGGTGAGATGGTCTGGTTTCAAATGAAGAAAGAGCTCTTGGGCAGCTCAGTGGAGGATGGATCATGGGTGGGGGTAGAATAGAGCTGGACAGTTCCAGCCTTTGACACCCATTCTCCCTTTTGCCCCAGTCTTCCTCAGGGAATTTCCAACCTCTTCCCAGTCTCGCTGTCAGGCCTTGTGGTTTGGATGACTCCAGCTAGACTTGAGGGAAGGGCATGTGACTCAGGTCTGGCCGATCAGCTTCTTCCATCCCCCTGGTGACAGGGATTGTCTCAGGAGTGTACATGTGACCCGGCCAATGAGACTCAATTCTGGGATTTTTGTTAGGCCTGTTAGGGAAAAGAGACTCTTTCCACTGAGGTTGCTGAGCTGGGGATAGAAGCCTGGGACTGAAGGGGCTATACTGTTACCATGTAGAATGACACTACTTGAGAATGAAGGTGTATTCGTTTGCTAGGGCTGCCATAACTAAGCACCACAGACTGGGCAGTTTAAAGAACACATAATTCTTTTTTCACAGTTCTGGTGGTTGGAAGTCCAAGATCAAGGTGTTGATAAGGTTGGTTTCTTCTGAGGCCTTTCTCCTTGGCTTGTAAATGGCTATCTTCTGGTGTCTTCACGTGGTCTTCCCTCTGTGTCTGTCTGTATTCTTTTCTTATAAGGACACCAGCCCTATTGGATTAGGGCCCTCCCATGTGACTTCATTTTACCTTGATTATCTCTTTAAAGATCCTGTCATAAAATAGAGTCACATTTTAAGGTACTAGGGACTAGGACCTTAACATGAATTTTTGGGTGCCTGGGTGGTTCAGTTGGTTACGTGTCGAACTCTTGATTTCACCTCAGGTCATGATCTCAGGCTCCATGCTCAGTGGGGAGTCTGTTTGAGATTCTATCTCTCTCTCCCTTGGCTCTTCCCCCCTACTCTCTCTCAAATACATACATACATACATAAATCTTTTTAAAAATATGAATTTTTGAGGAGACACAATTCAGCTCATAACAGCCCATAACAGAAGCCAACACAAAAAAATATACAAAGGTAAAGCAAAAGAGAGTGCTGACTTCATTTGTGCTCCTGGACCCAGCCGTACCTAAAGCTGAATTAATACCATCCTGGACTCTACATTTCATGAGCCAATGTATTGGCATGAAGTATTATTCTCCTATTTTTCTTAAAGTAGTGGAATTGGCTTTCTGTTATTACATCTAAAATCCTTGAGTAATATACAGCAGAATCCGTTAGTAAGATAGTCTACCTCTGGTTAAATTTCCACTTGAAAGATAATGCTTGTATTTGCTCCCAGGTCTGTCCAATTCCAATAGCCTTTAGGTAGCAAATACAGAAAAATATTGTCTGAGCTGGCACCAGCCTCTTCCCACTTAGGTAGGAATTCCCACCTTAGCTCTGAAGCCATATGGGTCAGAGCTGAACAAACCTCCTTTACTACCAACATTTCTAGTGTTTAAAGTAGGCTAGGGTGCTGGCAGGTAAACATAAAAATGGAGTTGGGAGTTAAAAGGCTTTCAAGAAGGGAAGAAATCATTTGGAGACGCCTTGGATGGGGCTGTGAAGAATGAGCTCAGGATGACACTTCACAGGTGGCATCTCCCTGAGAGACACTCAGATGGCACTCAGAGGAGCAGCAGCTTGGTTCAAGCAGATTGGAAAGAGCCATCCAACAAGCACTGCTGTGGGCGCAGCTTCTTGAGGCCTCATGTCAGGTGTTGAGCAAGGAGAGGCCATGGTTGAGGTGGTCCCCATCAGCCACGCAAGAATGAAGAGAAAGCAGTGGAAGTGGGATGAGGAGGGAGTTCTGCATCTAGCTCCTTTTGGTCTTGAGGTGGATGTCCTAACTCTTCCATGGCTTTGATCTCTACCACTCTCAGGGCAGCTGAGTCCAGCTTGCAGACTCTTTTAACTAAAGAGGGATTTTTGAGAATCCTCCTTCATATCAGACCTTGGCTTCCTCCTGGGATGCTCAGAAGTGGTCCTTCTGGTAGTGAGATGAGGGGACCACAGGCTTTGGATTCAGACCCACCAGTATTCACTTGGAGCTCTGGGCCTGACCAACCTGGTGGTGACTTGTGGTGAGTCACTCTGGCTTGGCCCCTTTTATTCTCACCCTGGCAAAATGGTACCAGATAATCTCAACCTCACAGCCTTCTCATGACGCTTAAGTGAAACCAAGTAGTATTAAAGGGACAGGCTCTGGAATCTGGGTTTATTATTTTTTTTAAGATTTTATTTATTTATTCATGAGAGACACACAGAGAGAGGCAGAGGGAGAAGCAGGCTCCCCGTGGGGAGTCCAATATGGGACTCAATCCCAGGACCCTGGGATCACGACCTGAGCCAAAGGCAGATGCTCAACCACTGAGCCACCTGGGTACCCCTGGAGTCTGAGTTTATTTATTTTTTAAATTTTTATTTATTTATGATAGTCACACAAAGAGAGAGAGAGAGAGAGAGGCAGAGACATAGGCAGAGGGAGAAACAGGCTCCATGCACCGGGAGCCCGACGTGGGATTCGATCCCGGGTCTCCAGGATCGCGCCCTGGGCCAAAGGCAGGCGCTAAACCGCTGCACCACCCAGGGATCCCTGGAGTCTGAGTTTAAATCCCAGTTTATTTCCTTATTAAGCCAAGTGACCTTGGGCAAGTCACTTACCCTCTCTGAGCCTCAATTTCCTGATCTGTAGAGTGGACACAGGAATAGTACTTACCCTGAGGGGTGATCATGAGGATTGACTGAGATAAAGTAGGCAAACTTAATGAGGGCTGGGCTTTTGTCATCTCATTTTATTTTATTTTTTGCATTCTTGAGATATAAGAACAGTAAATAAATGAGAGCAGTCACTATTGTTAATATAATTCACGGTCGTCTGACATTGGCGGAGACTGTTGTGAGGCATCCTACAGGGGCTGTCTGTGGGTTTGCGGTCCAGGTGGGGGAGACAAGATACCACAGCTGGCACACTTAGCAAACTGCCTTCAATTCTGCAAGGGAGGGCATGAGCAGAGGCAGGGGATGTCCTGGGTACTGTTTAAGTTCCTCACATGCATCATTTCATTGCATCCTTACCACATCCCACAAGCCAGATTTATTTGTTTATTTATTTATTTAAAGATTTTATTTATTTTTAGAGAGAGAGAGAGAGAGCGAGAGAGAGGCAGAGACACAGGCAGAGGGAGAAGCAGGCTCCATGCAGGGAGCCTGACGTGGGACTCGATCCCGGGTCTCCAGGATCACGCCCTGGGCTGAAGGCAGCGCTAAACCACTAAGCCACTGGGGCTGCCCTAGATTGATTTATTACCCCCTTTTTTTACAGATAAGAAAGCAGATGCTCAGTGAGGGACAATGACAGATCATACTTCCAAGGAGGGATACAGCCAGGGTTTATACCTGAATTTGTACAGCTCCAAACCCCTTGTATTGAGATAGGGTACTGCATGGAGGAAAGGGCTAAAGGTGGAGGGTCAGTGGGTGAAGGTTAGGTTGGTCCCCAGTGGGCTGTGGTGGTCCTCCAAGAATGACCCCAGCCATGAGCTGCAAAGGCAAGTGCCCCACTGCTCTGTGCCCACCATTCTTTAGCAAATGGCTTGATCAGTCAGCTCTGAGATAAAAGAGGACCCCAGGGGCTCTTTACTGGTGGAGGATGGAACACAGAAACCACCCCTGCTGGCCTTTGGAGGTAAAAAATGCAGCCAGTGTTGGAACAGCAGTGCCCGAGTGCCCTAAAATCTACCCAATAAATGGCTCCTTTCCTTGTGAACCCACAAACAGCAGAGAAGAAGGTGGCCAGGCCCAACCAGAAGCATCGCAGCAGTGTGGCCAAGTTCTCCAATGGAAGGCGAACAGAGTGCATCCGGGGTATATGCCCATCAGGGGAACATAGCTGGCCCTTTCTGAAGGGTTGGGGTTGGGGTGGGGCCCCTGCCCCTGGACCTGAACTGGCCCTGAGGAGAACTGAGAGCTCAAATGCTCACATGCATCTTAGTCATTTGTTTAACTGAGAAAGAAGATACATTTGGGAAAAGCTCAATTAAAAGTGCGTCAGGAAGGAATTTCTTGGATGTTCTGAGAATCAAGAGAAAAGTGGCAGGATGGGTCTTAGGCAGGAAGGAGGACACTGAGGCATGGAGAAGACCCTGCCCAGAGATGGCCCCTTTCACACAATGTCACTGGCACCATCACCATGGGACATCTGCTATCACCAGTGGCACTACCAGCTGAGAGTCTTGGGTGCCCCCTGAACTGAACTCCATTGAAGCCTCTCCAAGTCATTTCTCACTCTGTGTCTTTGGGTCACTTCTTCTAGACACAAATTCCCCATAGACAGATTGGGATAAAAACACAGGATATCTATGTAATTTGAATTTCAGATAATAAAAAAATTTTCTTAGTAAATAAAGTGGTTGTTTGAGATTCAGATTTAACTGGGCATCTTATTATTATTTTTTTTTTAATTTGAGGGAGAGCACAGGGAGGCAGTGTGGGTTGGCACAGAAGGAGAAGGAGAGAGAAACTCTCAAGCAGATTACGTGCTGAGTGTGGAGCTGAATGGGGGGGGGGGGGCTTGATCCCACAATCTGAGATCATGACCTGAGCCAAAACCAAGAGCCAGATGCTTAACCGGTTGTGCCACCCAGGCATCCAAGCATCGTGTATTTTTATTCACTAACTCTGGCCTGCCCACCCAAAGGCCCAAGCTCTGTTTTAGATTGGTGGAAGGGGACATCTGTCTCTTCCACTTCTGTGGTTAAGAATGCCAATCTTGAAGGACTGGATTGATCGTATTGTTGGATGCAGAATGGTCAAAAAAACAATCATAGACAGCAATTCCTCAAATCCTGCCTTTTAAAAAAAAGAGTCACCTGCTTGACTTGTTTTCAAAGCTGCCTTCACCCAGAGAGGGCCTGGGTGGTGGGAATGACTCACATGGTCATTCTTTCTCTGTGCCCACCTTCATAACACTAAAGTTGCCGCTTCCCCACCCTCCCTGCGCTCGACCATCTTGGAGGCAAAGAACTCAAAGATCTTTTTGGAACAATCTAAAGTCTTTACCATTGTGTACTCCTTACTCAAGAGCGGGTGAAAGGAGGAGCTGAGCTGAAATGGAAGTAATCTATGGGGTTGACTGTCTAGACAGGGCTCGATCCTCTGGACAGGGAGGAACGCAGACAGAAGTAGGCTTTGGCTAAAGCCCTTGCTGCCCGTCCTCCCCGAGCCATCCTCAGACTGTCTGTGCCAGAGCCAGAATTGGCCCAGGCTGTTTTTCGCTTTCATTTCAAAGGATTTGTGCTCCCACTGAAGGAAAAGCTTGAATTTTCACAGTGAATAATTTAACAAAAGGTAAGAAACAGTGGGTGCTACCTTTTTGTTTGCAGGAGGCAGTTAGAGAAAATGAATATTTTAGCTATACAGCTTTGGCCTGAGATCAAGTTTAGAAAGAAAGGAATCTATTAATTGAAAACATCATTTTGAGGGCCCTTCATTCAAGGGAAACAGGTGCAGGTTTGTGGTTTTAAAGTAATTTCTTTTGGAAAAAAAGAAGGAAAAGTGCCCCAGATAAGGTCTCTCTAAAGCCAGGAGCCCTTTGTTTTTCATCCTTTAATTACTTAGAAGGTGATTGAGAAGGTTAACTCAGAAGTTAAAGAAAACCAACTTACACCATTCTAGAGAATACTCCAAAACCACCACCACTTCCTCCTCCTTCTTCTCCTCCTCCTCTTCCTCCTCCTCCTCCTCCTTCTTCTTCTCCTTCTTCTTCTTCTTCTTCTTCTTCTTCTTCTTCTTCTTCTTCTTCTTCTTCTTCTTCTTCTTCTTCTTCTTCTTCTTCTTCTTCTTCTTCTCCTTCTTCTTCGATGAAAGTACTCATCTTTTTTTTTTCTTTAAATTTTATTTATTTATTCATAAGCGACACAGAGAGAGTCAGAGACATAAGCAGAGGGAGAAGCAGGCTCCCTGTGGGGAACTTGATGTGGGACTTGATCCCAGGACCCTGGGATCACACTCTGAGCTGAAGGCAGATGCTCAACCACTGAGCCCCCAACCAGTGAGCCCACCAGGTGCCCCCAAAACCTTCTTTTTTTTCTTCCTTTGCAAGGCTGAAGAGAGTGCAAACATATACAGCAGTTTTGATAACATTCTCTTACAGTACTGTCCATTCCTGAGTGTATTCCCATACCTCATCCATTTTTATTCTTAATCATGTGAGGAAAAGCCTGGGCCTTTCTTCTCTTTTCTTTATAAAAGTTATTTATTTATTTATTTAATTAATTAATTAATTAATTTATTTATTTAAGAGAGAGAGAGAGAGAGAAGGGGTGAGGAAGACTCTCAAGGAGACTCCCTGATGAGTGTGGAGCCTGCTGTGGGGCTGGATCTCACAATCCTGAGATGGTGACCTGAACCGAAACCAAGAGCCAGACACTTAACCAATTTGAGCCACCCAGGTGCCTCTCCTCTATTTTCATACAAGCTCAACAGAGCTGCTTTTTCTCGTTTGCCATCTCAGTGGTGTATTTTTCAGTTTTTTTCTCGGTTGTGAAGGGATAGAAATGTCAAGGTCAAAAAATCTTGGAAGAAGAAGTGATATTTTCTCGCCTGCTGCATGTTAGGTGCTTGGATGTGTCATATCTGCATCCCCACAATAAAACCATGAGAGCTCAGTGAGATTGTTTTCTTTCCGAAGCCTCTTTCAAAGGTTGAGGGAATGGAGAGGGTCAGAGAGGAGAGGTGACATGCCTGAGGCAGTCCAGCTAGGAAGTAGTAGTGTTGAACTTGAAAACCAGTTCCATCTGACTGTCAAGCCTTCACTCCTTCTGTCACAGTACATCACCCTCCACTCTCCACGGGGTGGCAAATCAGACTAATGGCTGTGAAAATATACAGATTTTTTTTTTCTTTGAAATAACTCATAGCGTCTTCCAGTTTCAGGGAACTGTTCAATGGGTTAGTGTTAGTCAAATATACATTATTGCCATGTTTTTAGGGGAGAGTCTCAGTTTCATGTTACTGATCAAGAAAGGTGGTCTGGGGAGCCTGTTTCCTCAAGGAATGCATGTGATGTATTAGTTATGTGTTGCTGTGTAACAAATTATCCCAAAACTTAGTGTCTTGAAATAACATTTATTATCTTGCAGTTTCTGTAGGTCAGCGATCTGGCAATGACCTAGCTGGGCCTTTCTACAGATTATAGACCAGGTGTCAGAGGGGGCTGTTGTCATTAGAAGGGTTGACTGGGGAAAGATATGCTTCCACGCTCTCTCACATGAATGTTAACAGGTTTCGATTCCAATGGGCTGTTGTGGGCCTCAGTTTCTCACTGGATAATGGCCTGGATCCTTTGCCATGTGGCCTCCTCCAACCTGGCTCCTTCCTTTGTCCAAATGTACGCACAGTGAAGGCAATAGGGGTATGGTAGCAAGATGGAAGCCACGGTCTTTTTTAGCCAAATCACAAAAGTGAAATGATGCTATCATTTTTGCTGTACTCTATTAATTAGAAACAAGTCACTAGGTCCAGCCCACATTCAAGGAGAGGAGAATATACAAGGGTGTGAATACCAGGAGGCAGAGATCACTGGAGGCCATGTCAGCAGCTGCCTATCACATAACAGAAAAGGAAAGATAGTGATCACAGGGACAGAAATGAGGCTGGTGTTGATAGCTGGCATTTACTGGGTAATCTGATGTGCAGACACTGGGCTAAACCCTTTCTATGCATTGTCTCATTTAATTCCCCACACTACTCTTTGAACCAGGAAGAGTCATTAACTTCCCTGAATTATTGCAACAAAGACAGTAGGCCTGACTCTGGTGGTTCCCATTTCAGAGACCGTCCCTTGCCATGATGCAGATCCTTTGCTGAACCCACTGGGCTGCTACAGCGAAAGGAGCACTTGAGAGACAGGAATTAGATAGACAAAACCAAACTCACGACTCATCAGAAACTTGCAAGTGAATGCGACCAAAAGCCATTTCTTACCCATCAGATTAGGGGAATAAACTTAAGTTGGTGAGAGTGTGGGGAATTCTCATGCACTGCTGAGAGACTATAAATTTGTACTGGTACTTTGGAGGGAAATTTGGCAGGATCTATTAAAATTTTAAAAGGACATAAAAATAAAAAATGTGCATAGCCTATGACCAGCAATTACACTTTTAAGTATCTACCCAAGAGAAATACTTGCACATGTGCATGAAGTGCCCTAGACAAGAATTTTCATTCCAGTGTTGTTTCTAAGACTAAGAAGTATATCGTGAAATTGGAAATGATCTAAATGTCCATCAGTAAAAAAAAAAGGTTAAATAAATTGTAGAGCATCCATACTATGAAAAACTATGAAGCAGGTATATGGAATGAGGTAGATCTTTAAGTTATGGCATGGAAATTTTTTTAAAGTAAGCTCTACACCCAATATGGGGCTTGAACTCACGACTCTGAGATCATGAGTCAGATGCTCTACTAACTGAGCCAGCCAGGCCTCCCTGTATATAGTATTTTTGGTATTTTTTAAAGAAAAAGTTTAATTGCCTTACTTATGTCAGTTGAGCCTATCTATTTTTAAAACCATTTCTGTGAGCCCCACACAATGATTTTCCTGACATTGAATTGGCCAGAAGTGGGTTGTATGGTCACCCTTAGCTGCAAAGGAGTCTGGGAAGGGGACTAGTTTTTAGCTTTGCTAGTAGAGGAAAGCAAAGAAGAAGAGAATTATGAGGAGTTATTGGGTAGTCAATGAAAAACATCTGTCATAGTTCAATCTTTTAGTTACTCAATATCCACACATGGCTTTCTCTCTGTACATGTATTCTGTATATAGTCCAAAGTCCAAAGTCAATGATTACGTCTGTCTTGAACTCTGAGATCTCTGAGTGATGAAGTGCAGGCCACCCATTAAGTCCAGATGTGAGACGATACCTCCTGTTCATTATCTTAGCTATGTATTAGACAGATTTGGGGGTGGGTGTCTCTTTTGGGGGCTGTACAGCTTTAGTCGCCCATTCTTCTTGATGAGAGTTTGGCCCCTAAAGATTATTTGTAAGGATTAATGGCCTATCATAGGCCAGGCTTAGATTGTTTTGGAAATATATATCCCTCAAAAATGTAATAGAGATCCAGTCTTTGATTTCAGAGACTCCCATGTGTAAGTAACCACAGCAAAAGATTTCACCTAGCAGAGTGTGTTAGCCTAAAGGATCTCATCTTTTACCCACTCTCTGTGCTCTGCCCAATACTCTAGTCCCTGGTTTAATGACTGATTTTGGGGGACAATTTAACATAGTAAACTTGAGTGAAGAGATACCTCCTTTAATTTGATCTTTGTTCAGTGCTCCTCCTTTATTTGACAGAGAGCTCTTAGGGGAAGATTTTAGACATGGGTCTGAGGCACTGACCTCCTTTCTTGTTAGCACTGTAGCTTCATTGCTGTTATGTGGGCTTTTCCAACTTGTAAGACTACAAATTGTGGAATTCTCAGTCAATTTAGATTATAGGCTGCAGTCAGATGGTGCCTCTCTTAGCCAATCTTTTTTTTTTTTTTAAGATTTTATTTATTCTTGAGAGACACAGAGAGAGAGAGAGAGAGAGAGAGAGAGAGAGGCACAGACACAGCAGAGGGAGAAGCAGGCTCCATGCAGGGAACCTGATGTGGGACCTAATCCCGGGTCTCTAGGATCACGCCCTGGGCCAAAGGCGGCACCAAACCGCTGAGCCACCCAGGCTGCCCTTTCTTAGCCAATCTTTGTCCCTTCCAGTGGCTTGCAGACTGGCTAGCTCTATCTGAAATTGTCTCTCTTGTAGGACTTTATTAAAGATGGCCAGAAGTAGCCAGCATGGACGAATATTCTGGAATTTTCCTATGATTCTTCTGTCTTTTTGATCTCAATTGGCATGAAGTCTTAAGATAGAGCAGGCAACAATTTGGCCGAAAGTTTGCTGCTGTCTAAAAGGAGTCATCTGCTTCAGATAGTAACGATGAAGTCCTCCCACCCTGTGTTTTAGGTTCTGTTACTTTCGTTACCCCACTCCTAGTACCATTTTTTTTTTTTTTAATCAGAAAGAAGTTTTAGTTATGTGCCACAGAAGTTGACTCTGGCTTACCAAGCAGAAAAGGAGATTAATTAAGGAATTTGGGGTAATTTAGAATTGTTGTAAGGGTTGAAAAATCAGGGTTAAGGTTAAGTTTCCAGAAATAATGTCCCTAAAAATTCTTGGGAACCAATATGATGAGAAAACTGTCGCCACTGCTACAAGCAAGCAGTCAATGCTACAGCTTGCATCAGGAACTCAACCTCAGTGCCTCTAGTACTTCTGCCAGCCTCAATGCTCTTCCTGTGCTAGTAAGTTGACTTTTCAGTCACTACCCACCCTTGCAGTCAGATGCCTTTGCTGCTACCTTCACCCGCAACGTGTATTTTGAGCAATGCCCATGTTGGTTACTTTATATTCGAAGTCTGCATGAATACATCTTATCCGTGACACCTAGAGTACAACGGGCCTGTGACAAGGTGCAAAGAAGCTAGAGAAGCAAGTTTTCTGAATTCCACCTTAGGGAAGAAGGATTCATAAGGCCAAAGAGTTATAAATATATTAAGATTTATGAGAAGAAATATATTTTGGTCTTCCTCTCTGTTTCTGGCCCAGAGCTCCTAACACCCTTGGAGTTTCCTAAGTGATAAAAGCAATAAAGGTATCTTTTGTTATGTTAATGAGGAGACTTTTGGACCATTCCTAGGTCATCTAAGGATTGGGGCTGGTCACCAGAGGAATCAACCATGGGATTAGAAGGTTAGAAATTTCAGTCCTACCAGCCCTGACCCCAGAGGAGGGGAGAGGAGCTGAGGGTTAAGTTCAATCACCAATGGCCAATGATTTAATCAAACGTGCCTATGTAATGAAGCCTGTATAAAAGCACAAAAGGATGGAGTTTGAAGAGCTTCCCACTTGGTGGAGATATGAGTATTCCAGGAGAGTGGCAGGCATGGAGACTGCATGGGAGCTCTGCGCCCTTCCCACATCCCTTGCCCTGTGCATCTCTTCCATCCAGCTGCTCCTGAGTTATAGCCTTTTATAATAAACTGGGATTCTAGTAAGTAGAATGTTTTTGAGTTCCGTGTGCCACTCTAGCAAACTAATTGAACCCAAGGAGAGAGTTGTGGGAACCCCCAATCTACAGCTGCTAAGTCAGAAGCCCAAGTGACAACTTGTAACTGGCATCTGAAGTGTGTGTGTGTGTGTGTGTGTGTGTGTGTGTGTGTGTGTGTGTTAGCAGGGGGAGTGTTGTGGCACTGAGCTTTTAACTGGTGGCATTGGATGCTATTTCCAGGTAAAGAGTGTCAGAAGTGAATTGATTCTTGGTGGTATGGAAAAAACATACATACTGTACATAGCAAGGGTGTTCAGAAATCAATGGGCATCCAGACAACATGACAAGTCTACACAGTAGCTTTACTCACTGGTTCTGCATGGTGTCTCTAAGAGTTCTAGGCTTTCCTTTATGGTTAAACAAGATGGCTGAGCAGCCTCCATGTCATACCCTTTAAAAGTCAAGCCCAGTGGAAAAGAGTAAGATTATTTTTTCCCCCAAAACTTTTGAGATTCACTTTGATCAGACAGACAAGGTCAAGTGCCCGTTCCTGGACTAGTTCCAGTGGCCAAGGGCATGGCCTATTTTGATGGACCAGGACTGGATCATGTTCTCCATATCTAAAACAGATTTCATCTGTTTCATGGCCTGAGAGGAGGGGGGAGCCATAAACAAATATTGGGAAATGGGGAATGAATTCTGATAAACCATGCAGAAAGAGTTGTGTCTTGTGCCCTATATGTAGAGTGGAACATTTTGACCATTTCCTAAAAACTCTTTTGAAAATCTTCTTTTGTTTGTTTATTTAAGTCAGTATGAATCATGAGTTCCTATCTTAATAGGTTATAATCTGTTACTATTATTTATTTTGATGTTCACATTGTCTCTAATTTATCCAGCGAGAGCCCCTTCGAGCTGTTCTGTGTCCTTTTGGTGTGTCCTCGTCTTCCTTATTTTCTGGCAAAGCATCTTGTAGTTCATGTTTTATACTCTTCCTGGCCTGGCCCTAGAATCAGTTATCATTTGGTCTGGGATTTTATTTTATTCTAATTACAAACTATTAAAAACTTGCTACTCTTTCCTGGATGCTGGTGGAATATGTGAGACTTCTGAGTCAGAGATAAAGGACTTTATTGCTCAGGACACAGGAAGTAGCATGAGCACCAGCATATTCACATTGGTTTCCCTGTGCCCACATCTAACAGGAGCAATGTGATAGGGCCCAGATGGACACATGTGGTGCATTTACACTACAGCTGGACACTGAGCTTGAGGGGGTCTGCTGCTTTTTTTTTTTAAGATTTTTTTTAAAGATTTATTTATTTACTTCTTTATGATAGACATAGAGAAAGAGAGAGAGGGGCAGAGACACAGGAGGAAGGAGAAGCAGGCTCCATGCTGGGAGCCCGATGCGGGACCCGATCCCGGGACTCCAGGATCACATCCTGGGCTAAAGGCAGGCACCAAACTGCCAAGCCACACAGGGATCCCTGGTCTCCTGCTTTTATAGAAAGCATGAAGCAAGTCTTCTCTTCATCCTGGAAGAGGGAGACATTACTCATATTGCAAAGTTGCTTATTGCTACCACAACCCTGGGACAATCCTGGAAAGGACTGGTCTGATTTGTCTATTCTTGGTACACCAAGCAAGAATGTACAGGAATGCTTAGGCCGATTGCACGTTCGTTGCCTCTTCCAACAACCATCTCTCCACAGACTCCCTGATTTCTTTTAGCGGAGAATGGGATTTAGAAACCAAGATATAGTTGCTAGGTGTGCTTATTGCTCTTGAGCTATTGTTGTTTGTACATGTGCTCAGAAGACAGAGCTAGGGGATACATGTATACACACACACACACACACACAGCTATCTATGTATCTGTATATCTATCTCTTCATGAATTCAGATTCATATTTCAGTACCATAGGTTCATTCTAGTTTTCTGCCTTTCCAGATTTGTAACTCTCTTTTCTGGCCATAAGCTCAAAATGTTTTTACCATTTGCATTAATGCTCTTGCAGCCTCTTCCCTGCCACTGCAACCCACCCTCCTAACAAGGGGACCACTTCCTAACCACTTATGTTCTGAACTGATATGCTGGGCTGCTTCTCCCCTCACCCTGCATGGAGGCCCTCCTTACCTGAGTCAGGCTCCAGCACCCCATGCTGGCCCACTGCAGCTGCCATTGCTCATGAGGGCACTCTCCTCTATCCATTCAGGCTCTGAACCCCATGCTAGGCTACCACCATCACCACCTCCCTGCAGGGGTCCCCTTCTTATCCACTTGGTGAGACACCCTGTGCCAGGCCACCCTCCTACATGGACACTCATGTTTTGGCACCCTGGGGCCAGGCCACCCCTGTCACTGCCACCACCCCGTGTAGACATACCCTGCACTCACTCAGGTTGGGAACATCCCCCGTGACCTTTGGAAGATGCCTACCTTGCTCAGCAGCACCTAATGACTTCTAGACATAATTATGCTGGAAGGGAAAAGATGGGATGGGATGGGATAGAATGAGAAGGGAAGGGATGGGATGGGATGGAATAGGATGAGAAGGGAAGGGAAGGGACCCAATGACATTTTTAATGGCTGTAAAACACTACATTACATAGATGTAATCTAGTTTGCTTACCACCTCCTGCTATAGTAAGTAGAGGTTGTTTGTATTTTTCCTTTTCTTGTACCATCCCAGGAATCAAACTATGAACATAAATTTTTGTGCATCTCTCCCTGTACCTCCCAGTGATTTTGTTAGGACAGGTTCCTAGAAGGGGAATGATGGCAGGGTCAGAGGGCATGACCGTATGCAATGCTCCTGGTCTTTGTGGCATAGCTTCTGTGTCCATCTTGCAATCCCTACACCTTTGAATAAATAAACAAGCATGACTCTGTCCCGGGGACTGCTTAGGATTTTCTACAGATGATAGTTGTTTCACTGCTCGATGACATCACCTTGCTTTTTACACCAAGATTGATGTGGGAAATTCTGTATAAATACCCTGCATCAACAAGCCATTGTGCCACCAGGGCTCTTAAAGATGGGCAGCTTGCTGCAGTGTGGCTGGCCAGCCTGCTCGGGACAGGCGCCTATGATTTATAAGGTCCAAACATGAAGTCTTCAGGAAAGTTGGTGAAGTACTTTATAGGTCACCTGTATTTTTCCTACCATAGATGTTTTGACTCACGGGTTTCCTTTATGTCACTCTGTCCATAGTCTAGGTATTATTAAAATGGAATAAAGAGGTTACTGTAGCAGAGGCTGAGTAGCACATGGGAGGGAGTTTGTGATTCTAAATGAGAGAAGAAAGAAATAACAGGCAAGGGAATTAATTAGGACAAACATTGGCAGCCAGGCAACCAAGTGTTTGTTGCATGAGGGCCACTGGCTTAGCTTTGTGCTAGGAGCTGTCAGGAGGTTCATTTGTTCATTCATTCAACAAACATGTGCCAGGAACCAGCTCTCTCTAGGTCTGTCCTAAGCAATGGGGACCCAAGAAAGGAGACACTCTTCCTGCTCTCAAGGGGCTCACAGTCTAGAAGAGAAGCCAGATCAATGGTTGAGCCAAACCACTGGAGCTCCTACTCTAGGTGGGGGAAGGTTCTGTGAAGGTTTCAAGCAGAGTGCTTGAAGTAGAAAACATATCTGTTAGGTGGGCAGAATTTTTCCAGACAGAGGAACCAATGTAAGGAATTTTGTCAGTTTATCAGCAAGGATTTAGTGTGTGTGCTCCACATGGCCAGCTCTGCTCAGGGAATAAGGATGGAGTAAATTTCATACTCCAGATTTTACCTGGGGAATCGTGAAAGGACTGTTCACATAAACTTATTAAGTCTCTCTTTCTTTCTTTCTTTCTTTCTTTCTTTCTTTCTTTCTTTCTTTCTTTCTTTCTTTCTTTCTTTCTTTCTTTTTTTCGCATGCAGGATAGATTCTGAATGACTTACCTAGGCAAGTCACATGGTTAAACCCAAAGTGAAGGGCCTCTGAGGACCATGGCAAGAGTGGGGTTGTACAAGTGGGGTTAGTTGCTTTCTTTCTCATCTCACACATGCTGTTCTGTGGGCTATGGTACTCTTCCCTGCTTCGATCCCCTGCTCAACATCATTATATCATTTCTGAATAAGTGAGGTCTGGCTTCAAGGGCTAGGGATATTCCTATTGTCTTCCTTTTCCTCCTTGTACCTGTAGGTGGGTAAGGGGGATTTGGTGCCCCTCTTGGTGCCTGGTTCTCTCTTATGATTGTTCTCCCCACATCTGTCTCTGATCTTCCCCTCCTCCTGTATTGATTCTCAGCATGCATTGATATGATGATTTTTAAGATTAAGATTTGGAGTAGAGATAGGTGGCCTTACTCTGACCTTGAACATTTTCTTTTTTTAAATTTTTATTTATTTATGATAGTCACACACACACACACACACACACAGAGAGGCAGAGACACAGGCAGAGGGAGAAGCAGGCTCCATGCACCAGGAGCCCGATGTGGGATTCAATCCTGGTCTCCAGGATCATGCCCTGGGCCAAAGACAGGCACTAAACCGCTGCGCCACCCAGGGATCCCTGACCTTGAACATTTTCTAGGGTGCATTTTATATGGGTCACCTGAGATGCAGTTTCTGAAATGGCTCCTATTTCTCTTCTGCTCCTGCTCCTTGGGTTTTCTCAGTGGGACGGGTGGTGGTGGTGGCAAAAAAGCAGGATCCAGACACTCTCAGGTTCTGTGCAGTGACACCATCAAATAGCTCCCAGCCCACCTCCCCTCACCTTTGGCACGGGAGAAGGAGCATAGAAGAGCTGTCAACAGGTCGTGGGGGGATGGATGAATGAGGGAATGGGTGGATGCATATCCTGGGTACATTCTTCTGCCCCCCAGAGGGCCTTTCTTGAGTCCAGCAGTCAGGCTCCCAAAGGCAGGAGGGTTGAAGCCACAATGAGAAGACATGAATCTGAACATCTTAGCCATACAGGTGCTTTCACTGGAAGTCACAGAGAGCAGCTCTGAGGGGCAGACATGTGTGTAAGCAGACCCAGCTTTGGAGTAGAGTCCTGAACTCCAAGCATTCTATTTGGAGAGGCTCTAGAAAGTTATGGAGCTCTAGGGAACCAGTATGGGGCCACTCATAGCCTACTTAGTGCAAGTGTTGTCTTTTGGGGCCTTTAATTCCCTTTTAAAGAGCTTTTTTTTTTTTTTTTTTTTTTTTTTTTTAATGGAGCCTGGATACAGTTCACATTAATGCTGAAGAGATCAAGCAGTTCTAACCATTACTGACAATAAAAAGAGAGATTCTACAACAGTCAATTCAATGCCCCATAGACAGCATATCTGTTGGTCTAAATTGTGGATTGTTCTTGCAATTTAACAGAGAAGAAATCTGAGGCTGGGAGAGGTCAAGGGATCTCCCCAAGCTCACACAAGTAGGACGTAGTGGAGGCAGGCTAGCTCCAGGTTGGCTGAGTGACAGTGCTGTCAGTGTGACATAGAAGGTCTAGGGGTCTGCTCAGGGTCATGAGGGAAGCAGATCTCAGTGGAGTGTCATTCATATAGGGTGTAGGGCAGGGTCAAGGATCATAGTCAAGACTACCAATAATGAGTGAGTATCAGAGAACCTTTTTAAGGGGCAGAGAGATGCATGAGCTTAAAGTAAAGGGAATCCAGTATCTGATCAGTTTAGCCTCCTTCATCTCCAGGCATCCCCTTTCTCTTGCATTCTGGTACCCCCCAAGACTGCTCCATGGGCTTCTTGGAACAAAGTTTGGAGACCAGTGATTTCGGGCAGGTGGGCAACCCTGAGCCCCTTCCACCAAAATACCAGTCAGTCCAGGGCTCTCATCACTGGAGAGAGATGGACTAGTCAGATTTGCTCCTCTACTTTCACAAGAATGGAGGGCCGTAGACACAGGAAAGAATCAGAGCTGATGTATGTCTAGGATGGGCAAAGCGCTTGATGATGACATGCATATTTGTTGCTGTTGGCTTCCCACCATCCACTTCTCCTTTATCTTGGTGTCAGCATCCCAATTTTCAACTAGGTGTGGTCCCCCACATAGCTCTTGTACTTCAATGGGAAACAGACCCAAGTCCTAGCTTTAGGAAGTGGATCCATGTTAGACTAAGTATGTGCTCACAGCTTAAGGGCCTGGCCCTCAGTAACTGTAGGAGGCTTTTGAGAAGGAAGCTTTTGTTGTTTTCCTTTCACCAAAGCCATCTCAGAGGAACTCTCTTTCTCGACTGGACTAGGATGCCCTTTATGCTGCAGGCAGCCATCTTGTGGTCAAGAGGGGAGGCAGACTCAGCAGAAGACAGAGTGGAGAGATGGAAAGAAACATGCTGCTCGAATACTCCACTGAGCAGCTGATCACACTTTGCTATCCTGCCCCTGGACTTCTCAGTCATTTAAGTTCTTCGCAATCAAGTTCTCTTAATTCACTACACTTGTGTATTACTTGGGAGTGAGATGTTCCTAAGAGATTTAGAGAGCTACCACCTCCTTGGTGTTCTCTTTGGAAGCATTGCAGGCTGTCTTGCAGATGCAGTCTCTGGGTGATACCCCTGCAATGGGCTCAGGGGACAACACGTGGGGGAGATCAGAGATCCCTGCATGGCTGCCAAGGTTCAACCCCTCTACTCCCTCTGCCATGACTGCCCCGCCACCCCCAGTCCATATATCAGACCAACAGAGCAGCCCCGGATGCTGATGGTGACATCTCAGAAACTGGTGTCAGAATATGCCCTCTAATACTTTTCCTTTTAGTGAAACGTTGTCTTGATTCCTTTCTTGAGACCTCTCTATCCATTTTGGATGAGGTCAGCCATAAGACAGAAGCCCCAGGGACTGTAAGAATTAAATATTCAACTGGACTTGGACACAGTGCTCTGTGTGGTCCTTTCCAATTCTGACGAGCTCTGATTCTGTGAAAGCTGATCCAGTTATGGTAAAGTGACTCCAAGAACATAGGCTGTGTGCCAGGCACCTCACAGCCACCCTCTCCTTTGATCCACATGAGGAGTCAATTCACATTTTCATTTTGCAGATGTGGAAATCAAGGCTCTGAGAGGCTATATGGAGAGCTGAGGCCCACCCAGATGCAAAGCCAGGGTTTGAATTTGGCTCCTTCTGATATCAAAACCTCTGTTCTCTATGACACCATGTGATAAGCCCTTGCTTTGGAAATTTTATTCCATAAAGGTGGTCACCCTACTTTGGGAAAGGTCAGATGAAGTGACACAATTGCAGCCCAGTGGGAATTTTCTTGGAGCCGTTGTGCCATGTTTTCTTTCTTTTTTTTTTTTTCTTTTCATGAACTTGCTCAGTTCAGCCAAGGGTGCTTCGAGAGGCCAATTTTCAGCCTCTGTCCCCACTGAAACCTGGAAGAACGTGAACCAGCACCAGCGAGCTTGCTGAATAATTTTGGAAGCAAGCAGCAGAGATCCTTTGGAGTTGGCCTGTCTCTAGCTCACTTGTGTACAAATGGAGGGATGTTTGTTGTTTCAGCAGCCACCAAGCAGAACTCAGGGAGAAGGTGTGGAGCTCTTGGCAGCCAGGCATTCTGAGAGGATAGGGTGTGTGCACACCACAAACCAGTTTAAAAAATACACACAATTCAGGGGGAAAAATAACCAAACCTGACTTCATAAGCTCTCCTGATTATTACACAAAGCCCTCCCGAGGAAACCCTCTTTCCTGCAAGACAGTCTGGATTTTTATTGAGCATTCACTGTGTTCACTGGAGGGAATTTCAAAGGGAGTAGTAATTATAAGATTTGGAGTTGGGATAGGTGACCTCACTTTGATCTTGAACTTTGTCTAGAGTGCATTTTATGAGGGTCACCTGGGATGCTGTTTTTGAAATGGCTCCTTTGTTCTCTTCGGCTCTTGCTCTTGCACCCTCTCTGTGGGGAGGGTGGTGGTGGTGGTAAAAGGCAGGCACTCCTGGGTCCTGTGCAAACACACCAGCAAATGGTTCCCGACCCACCTCACCTCAGCCTCAGGTGTGGAACAGGTTGCACACAGTAGTGTCAACAAAGCTTGAGTGAATGACTGAGTGAATGAATGGATGGATGCATTTCTTGCTTTCTGCTCACTGTCAGGGTCTCAGGTGAGCATAGCAGCTGTCCTTTATTTTAGAGGATGTGTTCTGTTACTTAGTATATTGACTCTTATGTGCTTCAGACAATAATACCCTGAAGAATTTCACTCATGTAGGGAGTCTCTGAGATTTTGTAAAGTTTACTTCCTAACTTCTGAAGCTCATGTGTCTTATCAAGGCCTCCAGCATATTTGCTACTTCTTGCTCATTCGGGTTGATTAACATGATGTCATTGACATAGTGATATCTGCCACCCTGTCATTGATAAATGGGATGCTCTTCAGAATGTTTGGATGCTCCAGATCCCTTTGGACTATATTATGAACAAGAATGGGAGAGTTAATATAGCCCTAGAGTGAGACTGTAAATTTTTACTGTTGGTGGTTCCATGGGGATGCAAACTGCTTCTGGTACTCTTTCTTGATGGGGATAGAAAAGAATACACTTATCAGAGCCGAGGCCACATACCATATATATTGGAGCTGTGTTCTCTAGCGACCATACTACATCTGAACCAGCAGCTATGGTTGTAGCTACTATTTGGTTGAGTTTGTGGTAGTCTATTGTTATCTTCCAGAATCTACTGGCTTTTTATAGGGAACAAATGGGTGAATTAAATGGGCATATTATAGGAACTACTATCCCTGCTCCTTAAGGAGAGACTCCCTCCCTTCCTGTTAAGAGGGGGGTTTCTTAAAGATTCTTTTTGGGATGTGACATTGATTTAATACCCTGATTAAAGGATGGGGGACAGTTTCAGGGGATTCCATTTGACTTACCCCATGAGGGAAAAGCCAAATGTCAAGGAGCTCCACATGTCAAGGAGCTCCAATGTCAGGATTCTCCAAACTGCAAAGGATATCCATTCCATTTATATTTGAGACTCAGGGAAATGACCACTATGTGGGTCCACTCTGAGCCAGACCTGGGCCAGGCCTCCACTGATTACCTGGCTTCCTCCTGCCCTGATGTTTACAAGGGACCACGAGATGCTGCCACTTAGATCCAGTGTCTGACAGTCCTTGAAAAGTCTGGATATTTTACCTGAGTGAATGGCCATAGGTACCTTTGGGAGGTGGGTGGGTGCTGCAGTGATGCAGGGTCTATCCTCAGGGGGACCTAGACTCTCCCTCAGTAGACAGCTTTCATGTCTAAAAGCTGGTAAGAGATCATAACTCTTTATTGATATAGCTTCCCTCAGTTTCTTGATAAGTCATCCTTGATTTCTTTTCATTGGTACAGTTTATGAAATATCCTTTGGGAGTCCATCTGTTCTGTGTCTAGAGGCACTGCATTCTCTTTACCACTCCCATGGATTTCCATGCACCAGCCTTTTGGTTGCCACGCCATCTTGCCACTCATTCATGTGGTTGCACTGACCTTGCTTCTCACAGGTCAGCAGCACCACCTGGCCTCTATTCTTCTGTGATCCATTTGCTATTGTGGAATCCTATAACAGCATCTCCTACTATCAGTCCTGGCCCATGGAACACAGCTCCCCTGAAATTCAGTGGTGTCTCTGAAGCACATTACTTACTGTATCAGAAGATGGAGCGTTTCCCAGGTCCATCTGCAGAACAGAATTGGAGAATATATCTACTCTTTTTATCCCCTCTTCTGTCATCTATGATGACAGCTCTAGCATTTCTGCTTCACTTAGTGTTGGCCATTCTAAAAGCCACCAAATGATGTGTTTAGTGCTTTCTCCCAAGGTCCTTGCCAGGGTGTTAAATGCTCTATCATATGAGACTGTGCCCATGTTGATAACTCTCCCTTTTCCAATTATATTCTGTCCCCTTGATTCAGCATATGATCCTGTCTGCTGATCCATGTTGGCTCTTTCAGGATAAGAGTCCTTTCCTACCCTTAGCAAGCACCTGTCTAGGACTAGGCAGATGAGAAGTTGAACCAATGTGGTTGCAGTGGAGGATTCAGTTGATCCCTCAGGGACCGAGGACATTGAGCTGGCCCTTTGGAGATATCCTGGATTGAAGCAAGGATGGTGGGCCTTTGTATCCTTGCACCAACCAGCCATGTGATGTGGGCTTCTGTGCAAAAGGAGCATAACTATGGATGAGACAGCTTCCTTTACCCAAAGGTGATAAAGAAAAATATTATTCTGACACTTCTTAAAAGGTAAGGAAAAGTTTATTCAAAATTATTGCAATAGGGATTTTGCAACAGGGACTAGAGATTGGGCTCAGCTCCAAATACAAGGATGGGTGGGGATCTACAGCCATAGACAGGGTGAAGGGGTCAGTGGATGGAAAGTCACTAGAAGGAGATATCAAGGGTAGGGGGATCTTGATAAACTGGCCTAACAGGATTCTTACAAGAGGCAGGCTGAGGACTATGACATGGAAGGTTGGGGATGAGGAGCTTTGTCAGATATCAAGGGTGGGGAGTACTTTTTGCTAACCTGGACTCAGTAAAGATGGACACAGAAGCTCAAGGTTGAGGTCCAGTTAAGAAGAAGGCTCACATTAGAAACGACAAACACCCACTATTTGCTTCAACATGGATAGAATTGGAGGGTATTATGTTGAGTGAAGTAAGTCCTTCAGAGAAGGACAAACATTATATGGTCTCATTCATTTGGGGAATATAAAAAATAGTGAGAGGGAATAAAGGGGAAAGGAGAGAAAATGAATGGGAAATATCAGTGAGGATGACAGAACATGAGAGACCCCTAACTCTGGGAAACAAACAAGGGGTGATAGAAGGGGAGGTGGGTTGGGGGATGGGGTGGCTGGGTGACAGGCACTGAGGGGGGCACTGGATGGGATGAGAACTGGGTGTTATGCTATATGTTGGCAAATCGAACTCCAATAAAAAAAAATGTACAAAAAAAAAAAGGGAGACAGAAACTCTTGAAATGATACCTCATGTAATCACCTATTTTTGCATGTATCATTTATCAGTATCTAATGTGTATGCCAAAAATATGTTCAGTCAGTTCATCATATTAGACAGTTTAATAAAAAGTGAATGCTTTTAATTAGAAGAAGAAGAAGAAGAAGAAGAAGAAGAAGAAGAAGAAGAAGAAGAAGAAGGAGGAGGAGGAGGAGGAGGAGGAGGAGGAGGAGGAGGAGGAGGAGGAAGAGGGGGAGGAGGAGGCTCAGAGGAGCCTAAAATTGAAGTTTGATCACGGAGAGAGTCTGTCAAGAGCAACTCCCAGGATGGATCTCAGCTGTGAGCCATAAGCAAGTGTGGGGAGCACCTCGGTCCTGTGGGGGACATCAGATCTACCACTGTCTGACAATCTGGTTCTCTTTGCCTGTGGGTAGATTGATAAAAGACAGGTAGGCTGGTCTGCTTTGAGCACAGTGGTATTTTCTGGCCTTCACACTTCCTGAAGAAACACTACCTAGGTAGATTCAAGCAGAGGACTGTTAGGTTGAAATTGGAGAAGAAATGGGGTTATTGGAATGATTGGAGCTAGAACTGGAAACTTGGTTACTTCAGCCAACTTCCTTTTACCCTACTTGGGATCTGTAAGTTAAGGAATAAACTAAATTGGTGTCTGAGCAAAGATAATTGATCACCTGGAATAGGTCATGCCACCTGAGGGTACCTCTTACCCATCACTCTGATGCCAAGAGCCAGAGGGAACAAATATGTCTGGAGGAGGGTCGAGGGTCAAGTGAAGTACAAGTGACCAAAAGGATCATTAGAGCAAATGTAACCAATTTTTTCCCAGGGCTTCCAGTTTCATGGTGCAAATGTGCTCAACTTTTACTACAGTTCACATAATGTAGGACACTGGGCTCCCCAACATTTCCCTGGTTATTCCTGGGACTCTCTGGGGGTGTTTCATGTGAGCCTATGAACAGTCCTTTGTTTAGTTGACTCTCTAGTCCCCTCAAGGATGACTGCTGCCCAAAAACCTACTCAAGGGCAGTGCATTGCCAATGTCAATGCCACCAGTAAGCTCCAGGGGAGTGAGATGTTTAGATGAGGGTGTGGTACCTTGAATGCTTTTGTAGCCACAACCCTTCAAGAGGCCAATCTGGCCAGACTTCCTGGGGGGCTTGCTCAGTGTTGAGGCCAGGACAAGTTCAGGCAGAGCGGGGTACCTTCAGGGCAAGAAGGTTTCTTGCTGCTTTGAGAGAGCCAGGCTCTCTTTCTCCCACAGCAAACCTAGTGAGGGCACAGTAGCCATCGCTGCTGCTGACAAGCATTTCACAGACTGGGGTGGGGGAGGGGGAAGCCACCCTTGGCCTGAAGTCAACTCTGTGATCTGTTGATGGAAAGACAGAAAGATCCTTGGCACAGAGACACTGGATCAATTGAATTTAAAGTCCCCTTTACCCCCCAACCCCCCATAAAACTTGCTCTTCTTTGAACAGATAAATTTACTATCAAGCCAGTTTGAAATTTTAATTTTTTTTTTTTTATTTACTTATGATAGTCACAGAGAGAGAGAGAGGCAGAGACACAGGCAGAGGGAGAAGCAGGCTCCATGCCCCGGGAGCCCGACGTGGGATTCGATCCTGGGTCTCCAGGATCGTGCCCTGGGCCAAAGGCAGGCGCTAAACCGCTGCGCCACCCAGGGATCCCTTGTTTGAAATTTTAAAAAATGATTTATTTATTTATTTATTTGAGAGAGAGAGAGCGAGGAGGAGGGGCAAGGGAAGGGAAAGAGAGTCTTAAGCTAACTCTGCACAGAGTGTGGAGCTCGCTGTGGGACTTGATCTCACAACTCTGAGTTCACAACCTGAGCTGAAACTAAGTTGGAGGCTTAACCAGCTGAGCCACCCAGGCACCCCCAAATTATTTTTTTCATTTGCTATCCGAAGCATTTTGACATGTACTTAGCTCATTTTTACTTCTGTTTTTAAATCCTCCCTTAAAAGGACTTAGAAACAAATCCATGAGCCTTGGTTCTTTGCATTTGCAAATACCTCCTCTCTCCTCTAGCCAACATCCCCAACCCCTGCTGCCCACAAATCCACCGCAAGTGGCTGTACTTGCTCTTAGCCTCAGCTTGGTCTTCCAGCCAGGGATCCCTAAATAAGGAGAACCTAGGGCATATATTGAGAGCCATACATTCATTGGGCACCAATGGCTGGAGAGGCTAGGGGGTTGACAATAGATACTCAGAACAAAAAGTTCTAGAGTCAGACCTCTGGTTTCAAATCCCCACTCCACCACTGTGGGGCCAGGAGCAAAGTAATTTTACTTCTTCATGCTTCATTTTAAATTAGGCTTGATGATAACACCTATCACAAAGTTTTGTGAGGACTAAATAGAATAATGTATGGATTATTAGGATATAGCTTGGTTATCAGTGTGGTCAGGTGAGAAGCAAGCAGGGAACCTTCTATTACATCCCCTGGGGCTCTTAGCTCTTCCTAAGGTGAGTGGGCTGGGATCTGGGCTGAATCTGCTTACAGAGCCAGATGAGGAATGGACAGTTCCTTCTTCGTGAAATCCTTTGCTGGCTGCCTCTTACTTTGTACATTGAATCCAAACAACTTAGTGGTGGTGATGGGGTGGGGCAGGAGGAGGGTGAGTTATTGGTTGGCATGCCTGAGAATTCTCCCTTTCCTTCTGTGTGGGGAATTATTCTGGATTTGAGTGTTCTGAAGGCCTCAGAAGGTGGCTCACCACATCTTTAAACTTCTCCTTTTCATCTTGCTTGGCCCCTGTTGCATCTTTATTGGGTTTATAAACTCTATTTTCTCCTTTCTTTTAAAAATCACTGTTTATTTGTAGAGCCACTAGTTTTAAAACTTGAGCAATATCTTAAATGTCATTTTTGCCCTGGTCTGCTCAAAATGCATGAGCTAGTGCCTCTTACATAATGAACTCAGAGGCCTTTGAAAATAATGATTCCCAGCAAGCATTTAGCATGGGCAATCATTACATAACATGGAAAAATGTACAACACCCATCATCAATTTGATCTAGTCTTTTAAAGTTGAGGAGATAGGGGCCACATATAGACCTTGCCAGTAGAGTCAGTTAATTCAACTAGTTCAGTTCAGGTCTGCCAAGGGCCTCAAGGTGACCTGATAGACCCAAATTTACCGGTCAGTGTAGTGAAAAAACCAGCCAGATTCAATCTTCAACTGGGTCATCTCTCTCAGACAACCGGCTTTGTTTATTTTCTCTTTCCTCTGTATTGGCCAATGGAATTGGATTAATTGGCTTGTTGTTTTGGCATTGGGTACAGACACAGTTACAGTCAAATCGTTGGCCAATTCAGTGGGGAAAAACATCTGTCAGGCTTGTTGTTCCACGAGCTGATCTGGAAGCCCCGTGGAGATGCAACCGTAGTTTAGATCAGATGAGAAATATAGGCCCAGTGAGCATGGTGGTTAGATGCATTGTTTCCTTTTTACATGACTGGTATAATATTTGTGGCCTGACACCCACTTTTCTTGCATGATGCCTCAATTTTGCTAATGCATTCCGGATGACTGACTGGTTGATTAAGTGGTTGATAGTAGAGACCTTGCTGAAGTGTGTGAAGAGCTCTAGAGTCAGAGGGATGTTGGTTTGTATCTTGGCTCTGTCGCCAATTACTTGTGTGACTTTTGCCTGTCACGTTCCCTTTCTGAATCTCAGTTTTCTCAAATGTAAATGGGAAAAATGTCAATACTTGCCTCATATCATTATTGTGAGGTGTGGGGACCAACCATCCTGGTTTGCTGGAGATTGAGGGAGTTCCTGAGATGGAGGACTTTAGTTTTAACTGGATATATTCCTGGGAAAACTGGGATGAGTTGGTCACCTAGGTTATAAGGGTCAAATAAGACAGGGGCTATGGAGTATTTAAGACACGTGGAACCCACTGGCCTCAAAGTCAGGAAGTCTGTTTTCTATGTCCTGCTCTGTCACCTACTAGTTATGTATATGGGACCTTCTTCCCTTCTGAGAGTCTCAGTTTCCTCCAAGGGGAAGAACCATCTGGCTGCCTCCTGGGGCTCTTAGGAGGTTCAAATGAAATCATGCATGTATAAGGGCTTTCTGAACTATGAACCATAATTCAGATGTGAAGTGCTTTATCAGCACCACTGGCTTAGGCCCAGGAAAGAAGTGGCAGCAGAAACCTGGACTCTAGACTTCAGGCCAAAAATTCAAGTTTGCCACCTTGCCACTGGGCATCCTCAGAGCACCAGGCCCTGCTATGGGATGCACGAATGCTCATGGTCTATAAAAAAGTAAGTTCAATGTCACATGTAGAGTGAAGAGAGGAGCTGGGTCTGGATGCTGCAGGAGCCCTGAGGAGAGGGAATCGTGGTCTGAGTGCCACGGGAACCCCGAGAAGAGGTCAGAGAGCAATAGGATAACTGAGCTAATGTCTGAAGGAAGTAGGTTCTAGGCATGAGGAACAGCTTGAGCAGATGTGAAGGTGAGGAGCCTTAGAATGTATGCAGGAAACTCCGAGTGTTTCTGTGTTATGGGATGTCACGTTTGAAGTAAGAACATGATAGAAGGTAAGGTAGATGGGGTCCAGCACAGGAAATGCTGTGTTCATGTGGCCCCATTTTGTTGTAAAAGGTAACCAAATTGGGGAAAGAAAAAAAAAAAGAAAAGGGATTTGTTGAAGGATCCCAGGTCGTTCAGAGAATTGAGGGCAGCAATCCAGAAAAACTGGATTTGACAGTACTTGCTGTCTCTCGGTCTTTTCCACCTTCAGTTACAATCTTTCCTATCATGTGTGACCAACATGACAAGGAACATGGTATATCTTCCTAAGTCTATCCTCCAAATCAAGAATCTTCCCTCCCAGTTTCAGTAAAAAAAATCCGGGGAGAGGTCTCTGATTGGCCGTTTGGATCGTGTGCCAGTGTCTGGACTAATCACTGCAGCCGACGGGATAGGCCCTGGGGACTGGCTCTGTGTGGTCCTGTGGGCACTTGGAGGCACTTGCGTTCACTCTGTTCCGGGACAGAATCAGGAGTGAGAGGAGCTGTGCAGGCGAAGGTAAGAAATCCAGCTGATTCTCGTTATTCACGGATTCCGTATTGCAAGTGTGCTTACTAAAATTTATTTGTAAGGCCCAAATCAATACTTACGGTGCTTTTGTGGTCATTTTTGGACGTATGGAGAGCAAAGAGAAATTTGTGTCACTCAATGCACACATTCCCAGCTGAGGACAAGCAAGGTGACACTTTGTTCTCTGTTTCAGCTCTCAAACTGTAAACAAGTGTCCTTTTCATGATTTATTTCTTACTATGTTTCCCCCATTTTTTGTGCTTTTTATGGTGATTTCACCATTTAAAATAGTCCCCAGGCATAGTGCTAAAGTACTGTCTAGTGTCCCGAAGCTCACGAAGGATGTGATGTCCCTTATGGAGGAAACGTGTGTTAGATAAGTTTCATGGAGGCTGAGTTGTGAATGAATCACCATGTATATTAATGTGTATATAAAAATGAAACAGAAACACACATACAATAAGGTTACGTATTATTGATGAGCAAAAAATGTTGTGACCAGAGGCTCACAGGACTCTTACCCCGTATTTCCCCAAAGAGGAATAGTTCAGTATTCATTAATACGGTGTTTGCAGTGACTTCATCCAACATGGCTACTTTAAATAACAAGAATGGACAATTCTATGTAAAATGCTCTATGTAAAAGAGTTTACTCTTTATTCTGGAAGAAACAGGGACCCATCAAAGGGCTTTGTTTGTTTGTTTGTTTTTTAAACCGGAGAGAGAGACATATGATTTGTATTTGAGCAAGTCCCTCTGGCTACTGGGTGGAGACAGGATTGGAGCCAAGACTGAAGACAGGAAGAACAGTTAGAAGGTGGTTATAGACTCTAAGGGAGAGATAATGAGGCCTAACCCAGGAAATGGTGCTGGGGATGCAGAGAAGGGGATGAATTAGAGAGTGGCATTTAACAGGCCAAGTTGGTAAGAATGGGAAGAAGCTGATGAAGGCAGCAAGGGAAGGAGAACCCCAAACATCTCAGTGCTTTAAAAACGTCTACATCTGAATTCTTTTTTTCAAATTAAAGAAATATCTCATTGGTCTGAGCCATGTGTTTCCTTCCATGAGAGGTGGTGGGGACCCTCAGCCTTTGGAGGGGAGCAGAGCAGCTGTAAGGACTGGTGTTCGGGGACAGGCACACATTCTCCCAGCGCCCTCTCTGTAAACTGCACGCAGGACCAGCTGTGTTTTCTCTGCCTCCTTACATCATCACCAGTCATAAAATCCCTACCAGGGGGAATTGTGCTGACGATCTGGGCTGTGATGTATGAGACAAAGGAGTCCAGGGGCTGATTTCAGAGTTTGTACAGTTAAGATTCCTGCTGGTTGGGAGAAAAGGCAAGTTGGACTCGGCACGTGTTACATTTGACGATCGTCTACGGTTGCTCTCTAGGTCAATAATTTCCTGGCTTTAAGCAACTCTGGCTGTTTAGTTCAACCCTGGTCTTTAGTACAGCTGGTGCACCCAGCAAGGTGTTACAGCTGGGGTGAACACCTCCCCGGCCCTCCCCATTCTCCTCCAGCAAACCTCATGGTGTCTGGCTCCTTGATTACAGATGACCTGCTTTCCCTGCCTTTGGAGTTGTGCTTCAGCACTTTCCTCTGGCTGACCTGTTTGTAACACCTCTTGAGGCACACTGGCGTCTTGTGTGTACGTATCTTGGCTCTCTCCCTATAGAATATTTTTATTTTTTTATTTTTTTAATTTTTATTTATTTATGATAGTCACAGAGAGAGAGAGAGAGGCAGAGACACAGGCAGAGGAAGAAGCAGGCTCCATGCACCGGGAGCCCGACGTGGGATTCGATCCCGGGTCTCCAGGATCGCGCCCTGGGCCAAAGGCAGGCGCCAAACCGCTGCGCCACCCAGGGATCCCATCTCTCCCTATAGAATAAAGAGCTCTCTGATGGGTGTGTAAGAGTGCAATCCTGCTCCTTCACACTCTGGACATTTGTGTGACCTGGCTTGGCCAGTAAATATGGAGTTGGCCCATATCCTTATTTTAGGAGGAAATGTTCGTCCATTGAACTGGATCCTACTTGTTTAGGACATAAAAGTGTAAAAAGAACTCTCTCATTATATGTCTTCTTTTTGTGTGTGTGTGTAAAGATTTTATTTATTTATTTGAGAGACAGAGAGACAGAGAGATGGAGAATGAGCTGGGGGAAGGGGTAGAGGGAGAGGGAGAAGCAGATGCCCTGCTGAGCCCAGAGCCCAAGGCTGGGCTCAATCGCAGGACCCTGGGATCATGACCTGAGCCAAAAGCAGATGCTTAACTGAGCCACCCAGATACCCCAACATTATATGTCTTCTTTAATAGTAACTCACATTTTAGAGGGTTCACCATGCACCGAGCACTGTGCTGAATGCCTTTATTTCCATTTGATTTACCTTTTCTAATCTCCTGACCACCTTATTAGGTAGTTTCAATTCTCACCCCTATATTGCTGAGAAAATGAGACCCAGAGAGGTCAAGGAAGGTGTCCTAAGTCCTATTGCTTGTGAGGATACCAATCCAGGGTGGTTGATTCTAAAGCTTTTACTCTTTACTGCTCTGCTAGATACAGTGGTATCATTGCTGATGAGTACCTTCTAGGAACTGCATGTTTGCACTGGCCAGAATCTGACCCTCAGAATCTGAGGGTGCAAGAAAAGACTTAGAGCTCAGCAATTCCTCAGGGTGATGCCAGTCACACAGGTGGAATCGTGGATTCTTTGCCTTTCAGAAAGAATCCTCTGGAGTGCTAAGGCACCACCCCCAGCACACATGTTTTATCTTATCTTATTATGGGCGTTTTTCTTTACACAAGTAATACATGACTTTATTCTCATTGTAAACATTTCAGGAATATTTCAGAAAGAATATGAAAGTCCGTCCTTACCTCTCTTTCTTTCTATTTCCCCTGCTGGGTGTCCACTATTAATAGTTTACATCCCAATTCACTTTCTGTACATTTTCTGGCAGTTGTGTGTGTATATGTGTATGCCTTTGCTCCCCTACCCCCATTGAACAAATAGGATCGTCTTATCCTTACTGTTTTGCAGCTTGATATTTTTTTTCACTTACTATATCATAGAGATCTTTTCCATGACAGTCCCTGTCATTTCCCCTGATTCAGTTGAATGAGTATGCAGTATTCCATATTGTGGATTTACCATAATTGATTTAAGCTACTTGACCAGACACTTGTAAGCAATGCGGATAGCTTGAAAAAGTAAATTATCCATGGCTACTGGTGGTAACAATAGATAAGAAAGACTAAAGCGGGAGACGGTGGTTAAAGTGGGATGTTACTTAGGATATAGGGGAGGATAAAGAGGGGTTATATGCCCCCCACTCCCAGCTCTTACCCTGGAACATTGCCTGCCTGCCTGTCTTCTCCATTCAGCTCTCCACCCAGCTGTGGGCTCAGTGCTCTTCCCTCATTTTCACATTTCTCACAGGGTGAGGTCATGCTCCTTCTCCATCCAGCCCCTAAGGCTCCCTGACCACGTAACCCCCATGCGACCACATGATCCCTTCCTGCTGCCATCCAAAGAAGGTTCGGACACAGGATGCCTGAATTCCAGTACCATGTTGGCACCATTCAGTGCTGTAGGGACAACAGCTGGTTCAACCTTGCCTGCTCAGAGGTACCAGAACGTCTGTCTGTTGCGACCCAAATTCCACATAGGCATCTCACCCAGTGTTACTTAGTAAAACCCAAACATCCATTTTTGTTGAGACTTTGACGATCCCTGGAAACCACCAAGGGCCCGGCTTGCCTCGGCACAAGTCTGAACTATGTCAGGCAGGTGTTTCCAAAGAACTTATGCTACAGGAAAATATATCCTGATGTAATCTGACTAATTTGGCTTTTGCCTTACTTTCAGGAGAACTGGCTATTTGTAATGGAAACAGTTCTCAGGCCACTTCAGACAGGGCTTTGTAATGTGAGCTGGTAAAACCCTGCAGGTGCTACGGGGGCCCCTGTTTTCATTTTACATCTCAAGTTTGTTTACTTTACTGTGTTTCTCTGGGAGAGAAAAAAAAAGTGACCTGGGAGGGGTTTAACAAGTCATTTTTCATTTCGAAAAAAGAAATGGTTTTGTATTAAGAAAATTAGCGTTGAGGGAGCCCCTGGAGTCCTGCTGGCAACAGGAAGCCCACATGGCCTAGGAGGATATGTTTCCTGAAACTAATTCCCCAAAGACGCGTGTTCAGGAGCCGACATACCTGGGGCCCTTGGCAGAGGCATCAATTAGAAAGTGGGAAGCAGTGTTTCCCTTGCTAATTCTTGGCTACTGAATAGGGGTTACTGAAAGCTCTTTCTTCCCCCACTCTGAGTTAGGTAGTTTTGAAAATTGTAAAATTATGAATTAAACCTTGTTTTCCATCAAGGGAGGGGGGAATGGTTTCCAGGGTGCAAAGCCTGTGGGATGGGTGGAGAGGGCCATGCTTCTAGAGCACCCACTGCCAGCCATGGGCACTCACCCTGCCCAGGTGAGGCTGCCCCACAAGAGGTTGGTGGGGCTGGGGGTTCAGGGCTGCAGCAGGCCTGGTTCCAAGGCAGGGATCCCAGCTAGAGAGGGACAAGAGAAATGAGAAGAGCCCTGTCAGTCTCCCCAAAGTTATTTCATACAGGCAGCCAGATATCTCTCATCAGCATGGAAAATGTGATCTGTTTGCCATTTAGGGCTCTCCTGTGCCCTGGAGATGGGCTTCCGTTTTCTGCCCTTGATGTGAAAGCCCAGTGCGTGGTCCCCAATATCCAGTCCTTGTGAAGAATGTTTTTGCACTTCCCTCTCCTTCTGGGTCCCCGTGTTTATTGGCATGGGCTGCCTGGAGACTGGGCCGTGATGGGCTGTGCAGGGAGCTTGACCTCTTCTCCAGTTTTACCAAGAAAATCTGCTCCTAGAAAATCCAGCACGTCAAGCACTTAGCAATGTTATTGACTGTTGGTGAGGGTATAGGAAGTGGTTGCTTTATAGAGCACACAGCCTTCCACCCATCTAGTGTGTCAAGCTGAGCTTTTCCTTCCTTCCTCTTTGTTTTCCCCCTCTCTGGAGAAATAAGCAAAATTATCTTGATTCCGCCTACAGAAAAGCCTGTTTTTTTTCTCATACTCTGCTGTCCCTGGGGACTCATACCCTCGAACACTATTTTCCTCTTCTGAGGAGAATTCTGGTGAATTAAATGTTCAACTCAAATGTAATCATAGATGCCTCACAGAGCAGAGCATTTATTTATTTATTTTTAAAGATTTTTAATTTTTTTTGTTTATTCATGAGAGACACAGAGAGGGAGAGAGAGTGAGGCAGAGACACAGGCAGAGGGAGAAGCAGGCTCCATGCAGGGAGCCTGACGTGAGATTCGATCCTGGGTCTCCAGGATCACACCCTGGGCTGAAGGCAGCGCTAAACTGCTGAGCCACCCGGGCTGCCCAGCCTCACAGAGCATTTAAAGCAGCGTTGCATATATGGATCTGTAGAGTCACGTGATCATGGTCAGTTCAAATTGAAAAAGACTTTGGAGACCTGCTACTCTAAAATTTATTTTATAGGTTAGGAAACAGATACCCAGAAAGGGGAAGTGACTTGCTCAGGGTCACCATGAAGTAAGTAGTGGTGGGGCTGGGTTAAGAATCAGGACCTTCTGACTCCTGTCCCTGTGCTCTTTGCTCTAGGTCATATATCTTTAGCCACCCCCTGCCCATTTCTTTAAAGGCTACTTTCGGGAAGGGATTGGAGTGCATACCCACACATTCTGTGATAAGTCCTATTGCTACTTTCTATTACATCTCCCTCAAAGTCATCCCTTCCTCTCCTTTCCCACTGCCTTGGTAGAGACAAGGAAGGAGGGGAGAGAAAGTAAAATAGCTTGATCTGAATTCACTGTAGCTTGAGATGTGATAACTATTTGCTGGCTTGTTGGACAAAATCAAGTTAAGATGAAGCTGAAGAATGATTTTGAAGATTATGATGCTCAATATTTGGGAGGCTTTGGTTGAGACACAACTCCTACACAATGCTGGCGGGAACTGGTACGGTGCTGCCCAAAAGTAATTTGGCAGTATATATCATGAATTTTAATAATAGCATATGTTACATTTTACCAACACATAACACGATACAGTTTCATGCACAAGTCTTAAGTGAAAACCTCCATGAATTTTTAAAAGTGAATATGCATAGGTACCCACCATTCAGATCAAAAGATAGAATATTACCAGCACCTCAAGTCTCTTTTGTACTGTCTCCTGGTTATTGTTCTCTAAATGTAACCAATATCCTGAGTTGTATCACTTATAGATTAATTTTGCCCAATTCTGAATTTCATACGAATGGGATCATAGACAATTATACTCTTTCTTGTCTCTGTTCTAGTCGCATTATATCTTTGAGGCTTATCCATGGTCTTACATATATTAGTTTTCTCTTTTTCACTGCTGAATAGTATTCCATTCAACAATGGAATAGTATTGTTGTAGTATTCCATTAAACAATGGAATACTATCCATTCTACTGTTAATGGACTATTAAAAGGTTTCTAGTTCCTGAGTATTAAAAACAATGCTGTCTGATATTTTTGGATATGACTTTCAACACAGACACACACATATCCATTTCTAAGAGTATACATTTGTAGTAGAATTCTTGAGTCATAAAACGTGTATGTTCAGCTTTAGTAGGTACTACTAACAGTTCTTGAAAGCAGTCATACCGATTTACTCTTCCACAGAAATATGGGAGAGTGCTAATAAATCTATATCCTAGCAACACTTTGTTTTGGTTTAAAAAGTGTAAATATTCTGATTGTAGGGGATAATATCTCACTCTGGTTTTAATTAGGTGTTTGTGAGTAACAAATTGACCCTTTGGTTATTGTCCTTTTGTGAAGTGCCTGTTCAAGGTTTTTCTCATTTTGAGGGGTGTCTTATTACTTATAGGAGTTCTTTATGTATTCAGCATAGAACTTTCTTGTATTGCAAATGTCTTCTTGAATTCTGTTTGCTTTTTTACCCTCTTAATGGTGTCTTTCCATGAGCAGTCATTCTTAATTTTAAGAGAGTATAATGTACTAATCTTTTCCTTTATGTTTAGTGGGTTTTTTAAAAAAATTTTTTATTGGAGTTCAATTTGCCAACATAAAGCATAACACCCAGTGTTCATCCCGCCAAGTGCCCCCCTCATTGCCCATCACCCAGTCACCCCAACCCCCCACCCACTTCCCTTCCATAGTGGGGTTTTTTTGTGTGTTTTAAGACATTTGTGTCTATTCATGGTCATAAATATACATTCCTATGTTTTATTCTAAGATATTTAGTGTTTTACTTTTCACATTTAGGCTAATGATTCACCTGAAGTAGAGTTTTGAGTATGATATGAGTGAGAGTCAAAAGGCATAAGTTTCTGTAAGTTTATGCAATTCATCTAGTATCATTTATTGACAAGACCATTTTTTCCACACTACACTGTAGTGATACCTTTGCTATGAATCAGGTGTCTGTGTATACATTTGGGTCTATCTCAAGTTTGTTAGTCATGCCCTTTAGATCTTTATATATCCTTATTAATTTTTTGTCTGTATTATCAGTTACTGTCCAGCATGTTTCAGAACATTCCACTATGATTATGGAATTGGTTATTTTCTCTTTTAGTTCTTATAATGTTTGAAGTTCCATTCCTAAACTCATTTGAATTTAGGATTGTTATATATTCCTGTTGAGCTGATCCCTTTATAATTATGAATTGTTACTCTTAATGTCTATTAGTACTTCTGGTCTTAAAATCTATTTCATCTGATTTTAGTAGATCTATACCTCTTTTTAAAAATATCTACTCAAAAAAAAAATCTACTCATTTTTTTATGTTTTTATGGATATGTTTCCCATCCTTTTACTTTTAGCTTTTCTGGGTCCTTATAGTTGTGTATTTTATAAGGAACACATTTTTTTTAGAATCCAGATTAATCATCTGGATTAATTATCATTCTGTTTTAATTGGAATATTTAGTCCATTTCTAGTTTTTGGCTCCTATGAATAAAGTTGCAGTGAAATTTTTATACAAGACTTTTTGTGAGTATATGCTTTTTTCTTGGGTTAATATCCAGGAGTGAAATTTTGGGTCATAGAGTTGGTGTTTAATTTTATTTTTTCTAATTAATATTAGAAAAGCATAATTTATATACAATAAAATAGATATTTAAAGTGTATAGTTTGATGAATTTCAACAAATGCAAACACTCATGTAGCCACCACCCAATCTATGTCCCAATCTATGGCCTGCCTTTCATTTTCTCAATGCATTTGTTAATAATAGTGAATAGTTCTTTGAAGAAAAGAACCCCCTAAGTGCCCAATAATGTTATGCAGGATATGGGGAAAATGCTTATAACATTTTGTTGGACTGAAAAAGAAAGGTGCAAAATTATTCTTTGCATCATGACTTTTATTGTTTAAAAATATGCAGTAAAAATGTTGGAGAGATATACAGAAAACATTGCTTTGGTTGACTCTGGGTAGTGAGATTATGGTCTCCTGCAATTCTTTTTTATTGTGGCAAATACACATAATATGAAATTTACTATTTTCACCATTCTAAAGTGTACAATTCAGTGGCATTAAGTACACTTATGATGTTGAACAACTGTCACCACTATCTAGCTCCAGAACTTTTCCATCACCCCAGATGGAAACCCTGTACCTAAGAAACAGTCACTCCCTATCTTTTTTCCTACAGTCCCTGGCAACCATGAATTTGCTTTTTGTCTCTATATACCTGCTATTTTCAAAATTTATACATTTGCTGTATTTTTTTTTCTGAATGTCTGCTAATGAGCATGTGCTTTGATATGAGAAATAAAGCAGAAACCAAGAACAAAGAAGGATATCTTACAGAGGGAAACAAGTAAGTTGTGCAGAATTGATGCAAAGCTCTATGCCAGAGGGAGTGAAGAATAGAATTCCCTTTGTGACAGTAGCTAAACATGCTCAGCTCTGACTGCTAGCTGCTCCATTTGCATGATCCCTATCCCATGTACCTCACCCCCACCCTGGCAGCTGGGTTCTAATAGTATGCCCAAGTTATCCATGATGCTGAGTATCCTTCCCAGGTGCTGTTTTCTCTGAGTTTCCACCACCCTGGGAGTAGAGACTGTGTTGGTTTGGTTCTCCAAAATCTTTCTGCTGTCCAGTGTGACCCCAGCTTCTCCTTTCAGTCATTAAGTGTTCTGGGGTAAATGAATGCCTGTGTACAAGAAATGACTTTGCCTGACTCTAGAGAGAAAAGAATCAGATGGGTCTGTAGGTGTAGCCTCAGCCAGAGGCAGGCTGGGAGGAAGTGCAGCTAAGGGGCCGAGTCTAGTCCTGAGAGAACATATCTGAGTGGTAGATTCATGAGGTCCCTCATGGCTTTAATGACCAGGGCGGGAGGAGAGAAGTAATAGCGAGTGACATTTATATAATGTGTTACAGTTTACATAGCTCAGCATGCGCATTACCTCATTTAATCTGGAAGGAGCATAGGGTGGGGCCTTAGCACGTGGCCCTGGAGTTGACTTGTCTGAGTTGGCATTCTGACTCCACCACGTACTGTGCGACCCTGGGATATTTGTGCGCCCCATGTCCTAAGTTCCTTACGTCTGTAATGAAGACACTGATAGTACACACAGATTGTTGTTGTGGTTAAATAAGGTAGGGGATGCTCATAAAGTGCTTAGAACCCTGCCTGAAGCATAGTAAACACTAGATAAAAGTTGGCTGTTATGACTTTATTCTCTCAGTGGGCCCTGGAGATATGTAGACATACCCCATTTTATGGGCAGCAGACTAGGGCCCAGAGGGATGGAATGACCTGTCTGAGGTCACACTGGATAGGTGGGGGTATCTGTTTGACCCCAGACCAGATCTATTTGACCCCAAAGCCCTGTCCTTTCACCTCCTTTATGTACTTTGCCTGTGCTCACAGGCAGGAGAGGTAAATTTTGCTGTAGTTCACCCATGCACTGGGTGTCAGAAAACGTCACTTGTCTTGTCTAGATGAGCTATGATTCAAATGAAGTAAGATAGCTGAGAAAGTGCTTTGGACCCCACCAGAGTGTGATGGAGATGTAAAGAATTGCCATTCACGCTTTAATGAAGTATTTAACATTTTTTCTTAGCACTAGTTTCCCACGTTCTGGTAACAGCACCCTGATTTCCTGACACCATCTATGCTTAGGATTATTCCTGGCTAGAGGGATGGGATGGGTGTGTGAAACAGATCTGATCCATGTGAGCACCGTGTCACTTCAGCCACCAGGATTAGCTCCGAAATGGGTATTTGATCCAATCCAAGAACCACCAGGTTCAGTTGCAGGCCTTTGACCATGGCTTTCAGGGAAGAGGGCTCTCCTTCTTCTGGGGAGACCAGTAGGATATGATAGAGCCATCTTGCTACCACGGTGGGGCCAGCCTGCCTGAGAATGGGGCCAGCCTAGAGGCAAATGGAGCTGAGATATGGAGAGTGAGACAAGGGCCAGTGTCCCCTGGATCTAACTGGGCCTGAGTCTAGATTTACCTGGACTTTCCTCTTACGCTACCATTTGTAAACATCTAATGGCTTCCTAACATTATGCTTTACTGTTACATCCTTTTAATATCCCAACAGATGCTCAGAGGGGGTGGTAGTAGCCCCAGATGACATGGGGGGAAACTGAGAATCTGAGTGGTGGAGTGATTTGGCCGAAGCACACAGGTGAGTCAGGTCCTTCTGCTGAGGGCTCAGCCACTCCACTGAGAAAGCTGGCCATGGTGTCCGAATAAAATTTTTGTCTTCTTTGCCTTCCAGCAGGGATGCATGTCCTCTTGGAAATGTCACAACAGAAGGGATTTGGATGCCCCAGAAAGGCGTCTTCTTTGGCTCCATCTCTCACCACCCTCAATTATCCTTCTGACAGCCAGATTTGAACCAAATTGGATTTAGGGCATTTCACAATTTTTTTGAACAAATTTGTGGATTAAGAGAACAAATTAAATCCACATTTTTACTTGACATCATCAAAAATATGACATGCAGACTGGAAATGGACTTTCCTGGTCTGGGAATAATTTCAGTGAAGCCCAAATCCCTACTTCCCAAGGGCATCTGTTTAAAAAAAAAACAAAAAACAAAAAACAAAAACAAAAACAAAAACAAAAACAAAAACAAATGAAACCACTGTTTCTCACAAAGATCTGTGGGGGATCTGGGCCCAAATCTTACCTGAGACCTAGGATCTGACACTTGGGGTTGGGCTGGGCCACACCAGCACCCATGCCTGAGATGTGATTCTTGTGGGAAGGGCCCCTCTCTGCCTCCATCCATCATTCATCTCTTTTCCAGTTTCCTCATGATTTCCCCTTGGCTACAGCCTAATTTGGGTTTCTGCATTTTTCTATAACTTGGACTAACAGATTTTCATGTTAGTGCCAACTCAAGCTCCTTATCCCTTCTCTGAATTCTTCATTAGGCCAGTAAGTATATAGCTCATTTGGCAATTAGGTGCCTTTGGCACTTTATCCAATAGCTGTTACAAGAATGTAGATACTTCATTTTTCTCGTCTTTGTTTCTTGGTTTCATGGTAGAAGGACAGGCTATATGTGGGCAGAGAATGTGACTTCTACCTCTCTATATATGTACCCAACATGTAGTAGCATGCAATGTAAATTTATTGCCTTGTAAATTTAATTGGCATATGATTACTTAACAATAAAATGAGAGAAGACATTATCTTGGCTGGGCTTAATGGAGGCAAGGCTATGAAGCTCATTGAATTGGTGTGAGAGCTTTGATGCCAGATAGCCTGGGTTTGAATTTATTATCTGGGTTCCCATTTATTGATGATATGATTTTATCAATGTTATGATCTCTCTATGCCTCAATGTCCCAGTCCATGAACTGAAATTAGCAATAGCACTTGACCAAGCCCCTAAAACAGGAACACATTTTCTAAATGTCTGTTGCCACTATTTTATTATTTCTCCCCAATAATCCTTATATTCTTAGGAAATACATATAGCTAATACATAGATGGACTTTATCTTATTCAATTTTGTCTAGATTATCAGATTTTTATCTTCAAAACATAAATTATCCCAATGATTGTGGGTGTTTTCCCCATTATATAAGTTGGAGGAACAGAAAAGAAGCTGACCAAAAACAATAAAACAAACAAAGAAAAATGTAGAATGAATCAGTGTTAGCAAAAGAGAAGAGCCTGAGGGAGCATCAGGAAGGCTGCCAAATAGATCTATTAAGTAAAAGAGAGATGAGGAGAAAACCATCAATTAAAATTAATTAAAATTTTTAATTGTTTGTGATGCTGACCTCATGCTCCAGGTGCCTGAAACAAAGGAAGAAATGTAGATAATTGAGTAGTCAGGACAGTTTTCCAACTGGCCACTTTTCCCTTAACAAGACTATGCCTGTCTCTTCCACATAGTCCTTGTGAGCATCTTGGGTCAGGACCTGAATCATGGCTCAGGCTGCCATGCACTGAAGAGAGGGGGCATCCTGAGCCTGAGCAGATGGCTATCTGGACCCTCCTTCCTCCTTCTTTTCCATCAGCATGTCCTGCTGATGATACTTTCAAACTGAATTCTGCTTTTCTACACCTCTTCCCCGCACGCCTCCGTTTCCACATGGAAAACCACAGCGGCTTGCTAAGCGGTTTCCTTGTTTCTACTCATACACTTATCATTCTCCGAAATTCCCTGGTCTTGACTTTTCTGCTTGTTTTTTTTTCCATTAGTCTGTAAACTTCTTGCTCACCAGTGGCTGGCACATGCATGCCCCAATCTTTTTCTTTTTTTTAAGTTTTGACTCCTGATTTTATTACTCAATTTCTCTTTTCTATTTTTTAAAAAGATTTTATTTATTTATTTGAGAGAGAGTGAGCAAGCATGAGCTGGGGGGTCGGGGCAGAAGGGAGAGGGAAAAAGACTCCTCACTGAGCAGGGAGGCTAATGCAGGGCTTGATCCCAGGACCCTGAGATCATGACCTGAGCTGGAGCCAGATGCTTAACCAATGAGCAACCCAGGCACCACTCTCTTTTCTATTTAAAGTATTCTTTGGTGGCTGGGAAGCCTGGCCTTGCAAGATCAGAATCAGTTGGAGCTGGGTTTTGTTGGAAGTGGGTTGGGTTGGGGATTGGGATGGGAGCAGGGAGACCCTGCTCTGCTGGTGGCCTTATTTCTTGCTTGAATGGAAGGAGCTGGAAATAGTTGTCTTCTCAAGTCTCAAGTAAAAGACATTTTCTCTCCCAAAGGGAAGTCCACTCTGTAGATATGAAAGTGGACCCCTTAATAGATCTACTGGGCAATATTTTGCCTAATTCTTTCAAATTATAAGACTTCAAAGTCATTAAAGGTAGTCACATACTTCTTATTATGTATGTATGTATGTATTTGAGAGAGAGAGAGAGAGAGAACAGTGGGAGGGGCAAAGGGAGAGGGAGAGAGAGGATCTGGAGCAGCCTCTGTGCTGAGCATGGAGCCTGATTCCAGGCTCAATCCCAAGACCCTGAGATTGTGACTGAGCCAAAATTGAGAGTTGGACATTTAACCACCTGAGCCACCAGGGCCCCCCATAATCTTCCTTTTAAGTGCGTCATTTGTCTTTTTTATACCCAGAAACTGGAGAATGAATGAAATATTCCCAGATTAGGATGACCCACTCACTTATGTTGACTCTGATGATTCTTGTGGTCAAGCCCCTCCCACCTCATTCTCAGCAATTACATACAGCCTATGAATGTTTGTCTCACACAGTTCTGCTTCCTTGATATTGACTCTTGGGACTACACGGTACAAGGGTTGCCATCACTCTTTCACACTTCTGACCTCCTTGGGAAGTGTGAGGTCATTATACATGGTCCAGAACCGCCCATCAGGAAGGGCCCAGGCTGTTTCTCATGTGAGGTCACTCCATTCTGGAGTACTCGATCCTTCCCTCTCTGTCCTATCATAGCTGGTTGGAGCAGGGGTGAGAGGTGGTCACCAAGGTCATCCAGTCCAGAGGCCGATCCAGAGTCTGGCTCAGGAAAGGAAGCTCCATCTGATGAGATGAGTCAATCATATCCCACCCACTCTCCTGGAGTTTGCTCTGGGAAATGTAGACAGAATTATATAGTAACTGGAACTTTGGGAAGTCATGAGAAAGGGAGAGGACTTGTGGGACCAGGAGCAAATCAGAGTTAGGAGGACTCGCAGGCAGAAGTATTGAGCTGAAGAAGGGATAGATAGAGCGGTGGGCAAGGAGCCTTTGGAAGCAGGAAGAGACAGGGAAGACTCACAAAGAGAAGCAGAAAACCAGAGAGTCACCCATTCAAGGTAAAGGTGGAAAGCTAGAGGTAAGCTCCCAGATTCTTGTGGCAGGGGCTCCTGTAGCACCTCGGGAGATACCTTGGGTTCTCAAAGACCTTTCTCTTCTAGTCTCTGGGTTCCCAGGTTATGGTATATTCTTAATTTCATGAGATTCTGGCTCCTGTGTTGTGCCACGATAAATCCTCATTGCCAGAGCTGCCCTGGGTAGCGGGCTTGCTGTTCTTGTGGGCTCACAAGTGAACATACCAAAAGTGACCACTATCAGTGGGCTGCAACCTCACAACAGCATGGGCTGTTTCTATCAGGCCCTGTTTATGGGTGCGTGGGGGTAATGCCTGGGAGCTTTCAGGGTGTGACTCCTCTGTTCAAAGGCTCTGCTAATATCCACGGAGGTAGTTTCAATCCACAAGAATCTAGGCTCCATTTTCTTTTATTTATGTATCCCACAATTTTATATACATATCTATTTTATAGAAATATTTACAACTGTATCATATATAAAAAGAAAAAATATACATATATATAATATGTAAATATAAATATTCACACACACATATATATTATGGGTACAATACAATTGCAACTTAAATGAGGGTTAGAGTCTGAAGTGTATGTTAGGCTAAACCTGTGTACAGTCAAAATTCTGCCTGGGAACCCTGTACATGTACATGATTTTGGATATGTTACTACAGCCTTTATAGTAACAGTAAAAATAAATACAAAGATATATCATTATCAGACCTTCCTGCAGAATACTTGCTAAAATAGCTGCAAACAAGAAAAACAGATTCTGGTCCCTACCCCCTGACACATATTCAAAGTGGCAAAACTGTGACCATAACTTGCAAAGACTTTTTCCTTCCCAAGTGGCAATTGAATAATTCCTCCCGGCAAGCAGAATTGCCATGCCATTCCCCCTGTAAGGCAGATATTCTATGAGACAATTTGAATTGGAACCCTCATGACTTTCCAAAGATTTGAGGTAGTTCTATGGCATGAATATAATAATTCCACTAAAATAGAAAACAAAAAATCTTAGAAAGGGGCAAATAGTCCAAGAGTGAGGCTGATATAATTCCCACAATGGACAATAAATAAATGCTGAACTTCCTGGAAGTTAAAGGAAAAAGGGAAAATCCTAGATAAAAATTATCATCATTTAATCAAAATAAGTTAATCAAGAGAGGGTTTTCTCTTGGCACTGCTTAAAAAAATTAAATCATTCATAATTTCATCATAGCGGTATTCTTATTTTGCTTGTATATTCTGTATTCCAGTCCTGCTCTGCAAGCAAAATAATAGGTAATTTTATTTTAGAAATATTTGAATAGGCAAAACATTCATATAGTCTGAAAACAAAAAAGGGTGAAAAGTTTTCCCTTTCATTCTGTTCATATATTTGCTCACTTTCAACTCCCCCAACCTGCCCCTCCCCCATTTTGATCCTTCTAGAGTTTTCTTGCACATTCCATAACATCATCATCATCATCAACAACAAAATATAAATTCTTATCCCCATGCTCTTCTTATGCCTTAATTTCTCTCATTTAACAACCTCTCCTGTAGACTCTCCTCTATCAGAAGGAAAGCATCCTCATTCTCTTTAACAGCTGCAGGTATCCACTATTTGGCTGTGCCTCTACTATCTTAACCTGGGCCCTACTGATATCATTTGGATTGTTTCTTTTGTTTTGCTATTATAAATGAAGCTAGGAGAGTAACATTGTATACATGTAATTTCACACGTGTGTATATATATAAGTATATATTTCATATATATGATAAATTATATGTAAATATATTATATATACTATATAAAATTATATATAATTAGATTATATACATGTCACATATATGATAAATATATATGTATGTATATATTGATATATACATAAACATATATATATGTGTGTGTGTGTGTCTATATATATATATATATATATATATATATATATATATATATATATATTAGATAAATCCCTGAAGCAGATTTCTGGATCGGATGGTAAATGCATTTGTGAATTTGATAGCTATCACCAAATTGCCCTCTACTGGGGTTTTGGCAATTTATGTTGCTAGCAGCAGTGTCTGAAGGTTGAGTGGCTACATACCATCTATATACCCCAGAACCAGTGTCCTCTTGCTAAGTTTCAGAGAGGGAAGAAAAAGAATGTAAAAAAGGAAGAAGTGTTTATCAGCCCTATCTCAGGGAGGTGGGTGAGGGTCCTGAGCCCGGGACTGGCTTGATACCAGTGCACCAGAGTTTTGGTATGCTGGAGGATTTCCCAGCAGAGCCCTGGGGTCCTCCTGACAGTGCTTGTGAACCAGCAGTGGTGCCATCAAAGTTCTTAGTGTCCCAACTATTTTATTTTCTTGCTTTGAAATTCAAGTGTCACAGCTCAGCCTTTAGTAGAGGAGCCGCCAGCAACCCTTTTCCCCACTGGCTTCCACTTGGCGTCCTCCCCAGGTTCCAGCCCTGGGCCCTCACAGGTGACTTTTGAAGGTGGAGCAGGGATCCTCTGCATGCCCATCTCCCAGAAGAGCATCTAACCACTCCTCCAGGTCCTGTACCAGCTGCTCCAGTTCTTGCACCTCTTTCTCTAGCTTCTCCAAGAAAACATGCAAATTTTCCTTCAACCAGGTCCTGATGACCTTTATTGGCTCTTCTGCAGGTTCATTGGTCTGGTATTCAAATCCCTGAAAGGCAGACATCAAAGTTGCATCTTGAGCTTTTTCACATAGAATCCCCTGTCACTGGTTTCAAAAAGTTTTCTGAGTGTTTGAACATGTTATTCCTTCTGTCTGGAGTGCTCATCCCCACCTTCTCCACCTGGCCAGCTCCTACATGTCCTTCAAGGTCCAGCTCGCCCATGACACCCCTGGGAAGCCTTCCCAGATCTCCTCAGCTAAATTTGACATCCCCTCAGTACCTTTTTTGAATATGTTACCTGGGAAGCCACAGGATTCTGGGGATAGTTACATTCTCTGATCCTTTCTGACACCTCCCAACTTCTTCCTGAAACAGGCACAAACATCACCTCTTAAAAGGACAAATGAGCAGTAGTTGAAATAAACATGGCTGGTCATCCCAGTGGGGAGGGGGAGGAGAAGGTGAACCTTGGCATTCTGGTTGGCATGCAGCCATCTCCAGAATACCCCTCCTGACTCTGTGTGGACTCGGCTCCTCCTTTCTCAGATTCCAGAATGCTCACCTGATATTCCTGTGCCCACGTACAGCACCAAGATCAGCAACACCAACAGCGTCTGGTGGCAAGAAAAGGAGGAAGGAGGTGACTCACTGGGGAGCAGGCAGGCAGGCAGGCATGCCTGCTGCCCTCACAGAAGGCTAGGCATAGCAATGCTGTAAGATGATTTTTAGAGCTTAACTTTTTCCTAGTTATCTATGTCATGCACACTTACTATAAAACCCCCGAACATTGCAGAAGTAAGTAACATGGCAGCCTGGTGACATTCCACTGGGGTTTTCCCTCCCTTCTTTCTGCTGAGAAGACCCACCTCTGTTCTCATTCCTTGCCTTACTTTTACATTTTTGCTCTAAATGATCTTTAAAAGGAATCAACGTTATTGTGGTATCATTCACAGACAGTAAAATGCACACATTTTAAATGTACAGTTTGTTGAGTTTTGGCATGTCTACACCTGTGGACTACCACCCCAGTTAAGAGAAAGAACATTTCCATCATCCCAGAAAGTTCCCTTATGCCCTTTTACAGTCCATTCCTTCCTTTACCCTCGCCTGCCAGACAGATCCACTAATCTGCTCTGTAACTATGGAGTAGTTTTGCCTGACCTATGACTTGGAACTTTGTAGTCTTTTGTGCCTAGCTACTTTAGCTACTTTTGCTCAACATCATGCTTCTGAGATGTCTCCATGTTTTTATGTTCAGTGTTACCAATGAGTAATATATTGTATGAATATGGTACAATTTACCTCTTCACCTGTTCATGGACTTTGGGCTGTTTCTTATTTCTGACTATCATGAATAAAACTGCTATCAACACCTGGATACAACTCTTTGTGTGGACATCTGTTCTCATTCTACTTGGGTTGGTACCCAGAAATGCAAATACTGGGTCCTATGGCAGGTGCATGTTTAATCTGATAAGAAACCACAAAGCTGTTTTCCAGGGTTTTGTACTAATTTATGTTTCTGCCAGCAACATGAGACAGTTAGTTGCTCCATGTCCATGTTGGCAGTCTTCCTAATTTTAGGCATTCTATTGGTTGTGTAGTGGTACGTCAATCTAGTTTTTATATGCACTTCCCAAATGATTAATGATGTTGTTTTAGTCTGTTTGCATTGCTTATAACAAAGTACCACAGACCGGGTGGCTTATAAACAACTGAAATTTATTTCTTATAGTTCTGGGGGCTGGAAGTTTGGAATCAGGAGGCCAGCATGAAGGTTCTGTTGAGGGTGCTCTTCTGGGTTCCATCCATTTCCATTCTATCTTTATGTGTTGGAGAGCAGAGAGAGCTCTTTGGAGTTTTTTTTTTTTTTTTTTTTTTTTTTTTTTTTTTTTAATCAGAGCACTACTCCAATTCACGAAGGTTCTACTCTCATGACCTAATCATCTCCTAAAGGCCCCTGACTCCTAATACCATCACTTTGGGAGTTAGGATTTCAATATATGAATTTAGGGGGAACATAAGCATCCAGTCTATAGCAGATGTGGAGCATCTTTTCATGTGCTTCTTCATCAGAATTCACATAGCTTTCTTTGTGGGCATGTCTGTTAAAAACTCTATTCATTTTTTTATTGGGCAATTTGTCTTATTAAGTTATAGTAGTTCTTTGTATATTTTGGATATATATTCTTCGTCAGATGTTTGTATTATGACTATTTTCTCCAAGTCTGTGGCTTGCTTCTTCATTTTCTTACCAAGGTGTTTGAAAGTTAAAGGTTTCAATTTGTATGAGGTTCAAATAATCAAATATATTCCCTTTATGGTTATGCCTTTTGTGTGCAATCTAAAAAATTTTGTCTAACTCAAGGTTGTGAAGATTTTTCTCCTCTGTTTTCTTTTTTGCATTTTATTGTTTTAATTTGCCACTTAGGTATATGGTCCATTTTGAATGAATTTTTGTATATGATGTAAAGGAGGGATCAATATTCTTTTCTTCATCAGGATGTCCAGTTCTAGAATTGTTTAAAAATCGGTAAAAAACATGCCTACCATATTTATGTAGGTCTGCTTCTGGATTCTATTCTGTTTCATTGATCTATATAGCAACCTTTATGCCAATGCTTAATCTGTCTTAACTCTCTGGAGCTGCTATAATAGAATACTACAGATTGGGTAGCTTAAGCAACTGAGAGAAATTAATTTTCTTACAGTTCTGGAGGCTGGAAGTCAAGATCAAGGCATGAGGCAGGGTTGGTTTCTGGTGAAACCTCTCTTCTTGGCTTGTAGATGGCTGCCCTGTGTCCTCACACAGCCTTTTTTTTCTGTGCATCCCTGGTATCTCTCTTCTTATAAGGACATCAGTACAATTGGAGTGGAGCCCCACCCCCCCCTTTTTGAGCCCCACCCTTTATGCTTTCATTTAACCTTAATTATCTCCAAATACAGTCACATTGAGGATTGGGGCTTCCACATATTAATTTTGGAGGACACAGTTCAATCCCTAACAGCCCCACTGTCACTATGCAGTTCCATTCCTTTATCTATTTCTCTTGGTCAATGCCACATTATCTAGATGACCATATAGCTTTATCCTAAGACTTGAAATAAGATAGTGTGAGTTTTAAAATTTTATTTCAAATTTTTTCTGACTACCCTAGATCCTTTGCATTTTCTCTCTCTCTCTCTCACACACACACACACATACACACACACATTTATCAACCTATCAATCTTTTCAGTTTCTAAAAAACCTGCTGGGATTTTGACTAGTACTACATTGAAACTATGGTTCAATTTGGTGAGAAAGAATGTCTCTAAAGTACCATACCTTGTAATCCATAATCAAGGTGGATCTCTCCATTACATTGTCTATGATTATTCTTAGTAATGTTTCATAGTTTTCAAGTGTAGGGGCCTTGCTCATCTTCTTGAAATATTTTATGGGTTTTGATGCTATTACAACTAGTATTGATTTTAAATGTTCATTTTCCAATTGTTTCTAGTCTATAGAACCACAATTGATTTTGTATCTTATGATTTAATTCTTCCTTTTCTTTCTGGTAGAGTTTAGGATTTTGTATATTGAAAATCATACTGTCTGGGAAGAAGTTTTACCTCATCCTTTCTAATCTTTATTTTTCAGAAGTCTAACTTTTTTCTTGCCTTGTATATTGACTAGTAAAATACCAAATAGAAGTGGTAAAAACAAACATGGTCATATTGCACTGTATCTTAGTGGGATGAGGTGTGAGTGCTCACCATGAAGTGGAGGTGGTTTTAGCTTTTTTCTTGTCCTTTCTCAGCTTGAAGACATTTCCTTCTATTCCTACTGTTCTAAGAATTTTACCAAGAATGAGTGCTGAATTAGTGAAATGCACTTCCTGTATCCACTGAGAGACTATCTGAGTGCCAACCTTTTTTGTCTGATCATGGGAGAGATTGCATGGATTGACTTTTGAATACCTAACCAACCTGAGTTTCTTCAGGAAGTTGTTTGTTCATGATGCATTCACCTTTTTCTCTATTGCTGGATTTGATTTGCTACTTTGTGGAGATTTTTTTCATCTATATTCATGGGGAGGTCAGATTTTTTTTTCTATATGTTTGTGGAGTTTTAGAGTCAATGTCATGCTGCACCTTTAAAATGGGTCAGGGAGCATTTCCTCTGCCTCTATTTTATGAAGGAATATGTGTGAAATCGATATTATTTCTTTCTATGTCACATGATTGATAGAATTCATTGGTGAAATTTTTCGGGCTTGTAGTCATTTGGACTTTCTATTTCCTCTTGAGTTACTTTTGTACATTGTGTTGAGGAACTTTTGTAAAAAGTTTCTTCCTTTTACCTAAGTTAGCAAATGCATTTGTATCCAGTCATTCCTCATATTACCTTCAGATCCTTTTGATGTCGGTCTATAGGTGGTATTGTGATAGTTCTTTTTTATTCTCAATATTGGTAATCTGGGTTTTCTCTTTTTTAAAAAAATTAGACTATGAAAAATTTACCAATTTTATGAATCTTTTCAAAGAGACAGTTTATTAATTTTGTTTTATTATTTTCATTTTATATTTCATTAATTTCTGATTTTATCTTTGTTGTTTCTTCTTTCTATCATTAAGTTTAATTCTTTATTTCCTTCTTAATGTGGAGACTTTGGCCACTGCTTTTTTTTTTTTTTTAGATTTTTAAAATTCATTTATTTGAGAGACAGAAAGAGAGAGAGAGAGAGAGAGAACATAAGCAGAGGGAAGGAGCAGAAGGAGAGGGAGAAGCAAGCTTCTGACTGAGCAGGGAGCCTGATGGGGGACTTGATCCCTGGACCCTGAGATCATGACCTGAGCTAAAGGTAGATGCTTAATCAACTGAACTACTCAGGTGCCCCTGAAAAAGAATTTTCTTTTTTTCCAAGTATATTTATGTATATATATGTGTGCATGTAGATATATGCGTGCATGTAGATATATGCACAGACATGTATGTGTGTGCATGTTTGTGTATGTGTGCTCTCAAATGGATGCCTGAGTGCTAAGGAGTTTCTCTGCTCTAGCTGGGCCAGAATTCCAACAACCTTCAGCCCTACTGGATTTCCAGGATCTCTGCTCTGCTGTCAACCACATAGCAATCACCCTGATCAGGGCGGCTAATCTGGTCCCTTGCACGCACACCCCGCCCTCAGCCAAGGAGTCATGGGGAACCCCTGGGTGTACAGCTCTCTTTCTCCTCTCCATTGCCTTGTCCTACAGAGTTCAGCTGCTTTAGCTGCCTCCATTCTGCAGCTCAGCAAGACTGCTGTCCCTTGCTTGGACTCACTGTAGCAGCCCCTGGGAAAGAGCTGAGACTATCAGGAGTCTTCCTTTCTTCCAGGATCACACTCTTGTGCTGCCTGGTGGCCTTCACCTGAAAGTAGCTGCCTCATACATGTCATCAATGTTGTGGTTGCTTACAATGGGACAAAATTCTGCATGAGGTTTGAATTTTAGCCTTAAGAATAAATACTCCAGGAACTCTACAATTCAGATGTAGCCTATTTATTTCAGCATGTTCATTCATTCATTGATTTATTCAGCCACTATTATGCACCAAACACCATTGTAGGCATTAGGGATGTAGTAGGAAACTAAACAAACAATCCAGCCCTCGTGGGGCATACCTTCTGCTGACGGTGCTGGGAATTAAATAAGAGAGTCAGTCGGTAATGGCCTTGGGGAAGAAGCACTTAAGCATGCATGCTGTGTTCCAACAGATCGGGCTCCAGGGAGGGTCAGGCTGAAGGCCTCTTCTGACTCTGAGGGCCTTACAGTCTGTCTGCAGTGTCAAAGGGAGCCCAGATGGGAGGCAGCATACATCCAGTCTCGCCTCACCTGTTTCTTGTCCTCACAGCGACTGCCCCTTCTCCTTTCAAACAGCTCGGCTGCCCCTCGCCCCCTACTGCCCACCTGTTGGGTCACCATGGCCTCAGGTCAGGCTGCCTGGGTGGATCAATGTGCCCCCCGCCACACACCTGACAGACAGATGAGTAACCTCCTCCTTCCTGGCCTCTGGTCACCAGGCATCCCTCAAACACTGAGTTCTGATGTCATAGAAGGTAGGAGATAACAAGGTCCCCACCTTGTCACCACCCTGCTTTTTATTCCAGTCCTTCACAATTTTTTTTCATATAAATGTAAAAACCAAAGACCAGAAAAAAAAAGTGCATTAAAATGCTATATTTCAGGATGATGATTTTTCTGATCTTTACTCTCCTATATCTTTAAATACATTCTCCCATCAACGGGATGCCATTTTAATAAAATGTGAGTTTTAGAATACAAAACAATAAAATTTTTAATTGAAATTTTTACTAAGATAGTTGTAAATACACATGCAGTAGTAAGAAATAATACAAGAGATCCAATGTTTCTTACACCTAGTTTCCCCAAGTGGTAACATCTTGAATCCCCTGTAATACAATCTCACAACTAGGATTTGCCATTGATACAGTCTATCAATCTTAATCAGACCTTCCAATTTTACTTTAACTTATTTGTGTATGTGTATTTAATTCTAAATATTTGTCAGGTGTGTAGGTTTCTGTATCCATTGCTACAGCCAAGATACTAAAGAATTCCCAAGCCAGAGGGTTTTTGTCTTGCCCTTGGATACCCACCGCCCACCCTCTGTCCCCTTGCCCCTACTATTCCTAACTCCTGGCAACCATGAATCTTTTCTCCAGTTCTAAATTTTATCTTATCAAAAGTGCAAATAGTATGCAGACTTTGGATATTAGCTTTTTTTGTACTAAGCATAATTCTCTGGAGATTCATTTAGATTGTTGAGAATATCAGTAGTTTGTTGCTTTTTATTGCTGCATTGTATTCCATGGCATGTATGTACACAGTTTGTTTAACCATTCACCCACTAAAGGGCATCTGGCTATTTCTGATTACTGGCTCTTATGAATAAAGCTGATATGGGTATTCTTGTATAGTTTTTGTGTGAACTTAAGTTTTCATTTCTCTGGGATGCCTAAGATGGAAATTGCCGAGTTTTATGGTAATGGCATAATAGTTTTGTTAAGAAACTGTCAAACTGTTTTCTTGAATGGGTGTACCATTGCAGATTCCCATTAGCAATGAATGAGCAATACAGTTTCTTCTCCTCCTTGCCAGATGTTTTCATTATTTTTTATTTTATTTTATTTTTTAAAAGATTTTATTTATTTATTCATGAGAGAGAGAGAGACTGAGAGAGAGAGAGAGAGAGAGAGAGAGAGAGAGGCAGAGACACAGGCAGAGGGAGAAGCAGGCTCCATGCAGGGAGCCCGATGTGGGACTGGATCCTGGGACTCCAGGATCACACCCTAGACTGAAGGCGGTATTAAACCACTGAGCCACCCGGGCTGCCTTATTTTTCATTTTAGATGTTTTGGTAGGTCTACAGTGATATCTCATTGTGGTTTTCATTTGCATTTTCCTGACAGTTAATAATGTTGAACTTTTCTCATGTACTTCTTGGCCATCTCTGTCTCCTCTTCAGTTAAATATCTGTTCATGTCTTCTACTCACTTTTTTATTTTTATTTATTTTTATTTTTATTTTTTTTAGTTTAGCACCATTTATTAAGTGATCTCAGCTGTTGTTGTAGCTGCTGTGTATCAGCCTGTTCTTAAAACATAAAATGCTCTTCCAATTCCTCTTGTCCAGGATGGAAGGATCTTCCAGGTAGCACGCCAACAGAACAAGAGACTCCGATGATTCCAGCTTCAATGATGGTGCCATCCAGAGAGGGAGAGGGTCATGGCACATTCAACTGCGGCTTCCAGAGGTTTTGAAAAAGGAGCCTTTTGGGGCCCTGCCTGCTTGGCATTTTGATGCTGTCGGTGTGGGTTTTGTACTCCATCATGGTGTTGGGAGGTAGGTTAAGCACTCGCCGAAGGGTATCCCGGATGCGGGCTGTGGTTGCTTGGTCACTGGCAGTCTTATTCCATATTGAAATAATGTCCTCCTGAAACTGGACAGAGACCACAGCCCCACAGATCTCCTCCCCAACCATGAACTGTTCCCCCAACATGGCCAGGATGAGATTCTCCCATCAACGGGATGCCAAGCCCTTCCGCAGTCGAATAATCCACTTGCCAACATTTTTATTTGCATCATCCTCCCACATGGGCTTAATTCCTTCTTTGAAGAGATGGAAGTCACTGTGGCCTGTCAGGTCCTCAGGACGTACCATGTGGCTGTAAAACCTCCAGAACTGCTCCACGGAGGCAAAGGTGCCGATCTGTTTGATATTCTGTTCATAGCTCTGTGAGCTGGTGGGACGGCCGAGGGTTCTTCTGGAGTACCAGAAAGTATAGTGGTACTGCAGGGGATGCTCTGCTGGCCCAGGGACAACAGCCTTCCTCTTACTGCTGCCCTGACTTTTGTCTCGTTCCGTTTTTTCCTTCTCGCCATCTTTCTGTGCGCTGTTTTCTTCATTCTGATCATGGTCCCCACTGTCATCATCTTTCAATGCGTCGAACTTGTTGTTCGTCCTCTCACTGCTGCCGTCGCCACTGCCTCATGGAGTCTCTACTCACTTTTTAAAAAGATTTATTTGTTTATTAGAAAAAGAGAGAGAAAGAGAGAGAGAGAGAGAGAGAGAGAGAGAGAGAGAGAGAATGAGCATACACAGGGGGAGGAACGGAGGGAGAGAATATCCATCAAGATCATGACCTGAGCCAAAATCAAGAGTTGGATGCTTATGCAACTGAGCCACCTAGGCACCCCTTCTGCCCATTTTCTAACAGGATGGGGTTTTTTACATTTGAGTTTTGAGAGCTCTTTATGAGTTCTAGAGATACTAGTCCTTTTTGAATATATGGTTTGTAAATATTTTTTCCCAGTCTGTATTTTGTCTCTTCATCCTCTTCACATGGACTTTTGCAAAGACAAAGTTTTTAACTTTAATGAGGTTCAATTTATCAATTTTTCTTTTATGAACATGTTTTTTGTATCAAGTTTAAGAACTCTCCCTGGTCTTAGAAACAGAAGATTTTCTCCTATTTTAAAAGTGTTTATAGTTTTATGTCTTATAGCCCAGTCCATAATCTGTTTGGAGTTGATTTTTATAGAAGATCAAGGTTCTTTTTTTTTTTTCTGCCTATGGAAGTCTGATTGCTCTAGCACCATTTGTTGAAAAGTGCTACCCTTCCTCCTTTGAATTGCTTTTGTTCTTTTTTAAAAAAAGCAATTGCACGTATTTGTGTGGGTCTATTTCTGGGTTCTCTATTCTGTTTCATTGATCTATGTATCTAGCCCACTAGCAATATCACATTGTTTTGGTTACCGTGGCCATAGCAAGCCTTAAGATTGAGTAGAGTGATTTATACCACTTTGTTCTTCTTTATCAGGATTGTCTCAGCACTTCTAGGGCCTATGTTTTTCCATATAAACTTTGGAACAGGGCAGCCCAGGTGGCTCAGCGGTTTAGCGCCACCTTCAGTACAGGGCCTGATCCTGGAAACCCGGGATCAAGTCCCATGTTGGGCTTCCTGCATGGAGCCTGCTTCTCCCTCTGCCTGTATCTCTGCCTCTCAATCTCTCTCTCTCTCTCTCTCTGAGTCTCTCATGAATAAATAAATTAAAACAAATCTTAACAAAAAAACAAAACTTTGTAACAAGTTTGTCTACATCTACCAAAAAAACCAAAACAGAACAAAAAAAAACCTTCTGGCTGGGATTTTTTTTTTTTAAAGATTTCATTTATTTATTTGAGAGAGAGAGAGGGAGAGCACTAGCAGGAAAAGAGGCAGAGGGAGAAGGAGAAGCAGACTCCCCCGTGAGCAGGAAGCCCAATGCAAGGCTCAATCCCAGGACCCTGGGATCATGATTTGACCTGAAGGCAGATGCTTAACAGATTGAGCCACCCACGTGTCCTACTAGCTGGGATTTTGATAGCAATTTGCATTAAACTTATATATTACTTTAGGGAGAAGTAACATCTTTACTATGTTGTGTTTCCCAATCCATGAGCACAGTATGCCTCTTCATTTATTTAGGTTTTCTTTGATCAGCATTTTGTAATTTTCAGCATATAGATCCTATATATGTCTCATTAAATGTATACTTAAATATTATATGTTTTGAGGGTGCCTGGGGGCCCAGTTGGTTAAGTGGCCTACTCGGCTCAGGTCATGATCTCAGTGTTGTGAGATTGAGCCCCACACTGGGCTCCACAGTAGCATGGAGTCTGCTTCAGGTTCTCTCTCCCTCTATCCCTCCTGCTCATGCTCTCTCTCTCAAATAAATAAGTAAATAAATCTTTAAAAATAAATAATTATTTCATTTTTTGGATTTCTCTCACACTTTATTCATTTTAAAATCTTAAACCTTTTTACTCTCAATTCTTTTTTTAAAAGTTTTTATTTAAATTCCAGCTAATAGGGATCCCTGGGTGGCGCAGCGGTTTGGCGCCTGCCTTTGGCCCGGGGCACGATCCTGGAGACCCGGGATCGAATCCCACGTCGGGCTCCCAGTGCATGGAGCCTGCTTCTCCCTCTGCCTGTGTCTCTGCCTCTCTCTCTCTCTCTCTGTGACTATCATAAATAAATAAAAGTCAAAAAAAAATTAAAAAAAAATAAATTCCAGCTAATATATAGTGTAATATTAGTTTCAGGTATACAATATAGTGATTCAACACTTCCATACCAAGTCCCTATCTACCAAATTTAATGTGTTAAGAATCATTAATTTTCAACACTTTTATGAGCTAACTTTCCCAAAATCACATACACAGCTTCTGATTAGCACCTAGATAACTTTTATTTATCGAGCACCTACTATGTTAGTCATTTCACTAGCTTAGTTTATTACATCTTCTGTAGGCTATTACTCTGTAGATACTTGGGGATTAGGTCTGTTGTACTAGCCATTGTGTCTCTAATTCCCATTATGCAGCCTGCTATATACTAAATATTCAGTAAAAATATTTGTTGAATGGATGAATAATGAGCAACTTCAAACTGTGGGCTCTGAGAGGCCATGAATTGTGTCTGGTGAATACATTTTTGTATTCACAGTACTTAACTCAGTAAATATTTGTTGAATGAGTAAAGCAGGTGGTATGATTTTAATTTTACCAATGAAGAAGCTGAGCCCCAGGGAGGCTAAGGAGGATATCAGCACAGTGGCTGTTATGGACTGAGTATTGACTCTGTGCCAGACCTCATGTTAAGTGCTTTCCATGCATTATCTCATTTAATCCTCGTAACTGCCCTGCAAGGACAGTATTGACAGTTTCTATGTGGAGGAGGTTACTTTCCTTATTCAAGATCACACACCTTACCTGGGGGCTGAGTGCAGGTCTATTTAATTTTGAAGTCTTTTAGTTGACCACAAGGAGTTGTAATTTCAGCCAAAAGCAAAGAAATTTGCCTTTCTTGTTATCCTCTGTGGGTTTACTTTGGATAAGTAGATGTGAGATTCCCATTAAACTTTTTGAAATATCGAAAGTAGCTTTATTCTCTCCTCTCTGTCCAACTCTGTGACTACCTTAACTTAGTATTTAGGGATTTCATACAGCCTCCATTTCTTCTCCTTCCCCCTTCTCCTGCATGCTCTTCTTCTTATCATCCACAGCTAAGACATTTCAAGAAATGACTGAGTACCAGGCACTGTGCTTCACATATGTTGGCTCACTGTATTATCATTACAACTCTAGGTAGTAAATACTATCATTATCCCTGAGCCTTACAGGGATTAAGTTACTGTCACAGAGTTACACAGCTAGTGAGAGCCAGAGCTGAGATCTGAACCCTATGGATCTGATTCAAGCCCCCAGGATCTTGATTGCCATGAGATATTGCCTCTTCCTTAGGGAGACTCAAGATCAGAAAAAGAAAGAGACTTGCCCAAGCCAGTTGGAGCTAAACGATCAGATGGCAAGTCTCTTGCTCCTGCCCAGAGTCTCTTTAAAAGGTAATTTGCAGGATGCCTGGGTGGCTCAGTGGTTGAGTGTCTGCCTTTGGCTCAGGGTGTGATCCCAGAGTCCTGGGATTGAGTTCCACATCGGGCTTCCTGCAGGGAGCCTGCTTCTCCCTCTGCCTATGTCTCTGCCTCTCTCTGTGTGTCTCGCATGAATAAATAAATCTTAAAAAAAAAATAAATGGTCGTTTACATCATCTCTGTGGTCTTGCATGTGCCACAGCAGCCATTGGTTTCTTGGGTTTTACCTCGCAGAAACGTTTCAGATGTCAAATGCACATACTCCAAGACTGGGCATTAAACTAATTACGACACATGGAAAGTAATGAATTATAGTCATCGAGAGAGAAGGTGACCAGAAATATTTTCTGGGAAACCTAATGAATTCTTCCAGGAAACTACTCTAAAGAACAGTGATGAGTGGGATTATTTGGTAGGGCTATTTCCTGGGGATTCGGCCTCAGAACAGGGAAGAGGAGAAAGAACAGCCCTGCCTGGCCCTCAGAGTGTGTGCCCAGGAGCTGGTCTGGGTTGGGGGCTGGGAAGGGTCCATGCTGGGCCCTGTACCTCCCAGGCCACCCAAGTCTTCCATTGCCCCGTAAAGGAAGAAGGTGAGGATGAGAAAGGAAGAGGGGTGCTGTGGATGAGGAATTAGACTTCTTAAGTAAATGTGGAAATAGATGGGGAGGGAGGGATGAATGGAAAATGTGTGAATGATTGTGTTCCAGGCAAATAACTAATTGAAAGATCATATCCTGCCAGGGGAGAGATCTGCCCCATACCTAACAAGCATGGGCCAAACAGTGCTGTGTGCTTAACGTCTGGTCACTTAGACACATCTGGGTTCAAATCCTGATGTCACTGTAACATGTCGCTAGGGAAAATGACATCCTGTCTCTAAGTCTTAGCCATCCGAAAAAAGAAGCCAATGCTAATGTATGTCTTGTGGGGTTATTGGGAGGGCTAAGGGGGATGCAGTGATGGGACAGTGCCAGGTTCACAGTAGGAACCTTGTCTCCTGCTTCTCTCCTTTCCCATTTCCCCTCCTTTCTTCCTCACTTCTCCAAAGACTTATTGACTGGCTGCTCCTGCAGCCAGTCAATACAAATGTCTCTACCAATAATTTAAGAATGCAAAGACTTTCTATGAAAAGTGTACTCAGAAAATGGATACAAATGGTGTAATAGGCAAGCCTGGATAGGATAGGAATGGGTGGGGACTGATGAAGGGGAGGATGAACGGAGTGGACAGAATGGTTTCATAAAGGGCAGGCAGTTTTGGGTAGCTGGAGGAGACAAGAGAGGCTATCTGGGGAGACTGAGTATCATGGGCAGAGACCTCCTTACCTGGGCCTTACACAGGAGCCCATCCTACTCTGGGTCTGGTGCCTATCTTTAGTCTGATGGAAGAAAGACTTGTATTTGTCATAAGACTTGCAAACTTAGATGCAGAGAGGTACTAAACAATGAATAGAATGAGGGGAATGGGCTGGTGTACAAAAAAAGGCCTGGTGGGGACTGGCAAATTATAACATTCATGTCTAGAAGGGCCAAGCAATCATTGCCATGAATCTGTGGGATCCGGTGTTGCAAGATCTGATTTTTTTAAGAGAAGTTAGAAATTCAGGGTTTTATGTGAAGTCTCCTGACTTATGTTGGCAACAAATTCTACTTTGGGAAAAAATACATGACTTGAGTGAAATGCAGGCCGCTGGTTTGTGAACTCTGATTTATTGTGTGACAGACCCTGTGCTTGGCCAAAATAGGGCTTGTCCCTGATCCTCACAACAGCCCTGCCACATGGGGTTTCTTACCTATGATGCCAAGCAACAGAGTCCCCAATGGCTAACTAAAATCAGCAAAGGAAATTTTGGAGGAATGTCCAAAGGGAGGTCCTGGAATTGATGAAAATCTGGGGAAAGGAAAAGCTGTTAGAACCACAGACCAGGACAGGTCACAGAAATAATCTGAGCCCCCCCACCCCCCAAAAAAAAAGAAAAAAAAAAGAAATAGTCTGAGCCCAGGACTGTGTATGGGGGCAAATGTAGGCTCTCAGCAGGTGGATCCCAATGCCATGAAAGAATTCTAAATTTTCTGGTGTCTTATCTATGGCTTCTGGAAGAAATTGCAACAAACAGAGTGGCTTAAAACAACAGAAATTCATTTTCTTACAGTTTTAGAGACCAGAGGTCCCAAGTCCATATCACAGAGCTGAGCTCAGGGCATCAGCCTGGCCTCATTCCCTCCAGAGGCTCTCAGGGAGAATCTGTTCCTTGCCTCTTCCAGCTTCTGGTGGCGACCAGCACTCCTTGGCTTGTGGCCACACGTCACTCTGACCTGTGCCTCTGTGGTCAGGTCGTATTCTCCTTTTGTAATAGGAAATATGTGTGTGCTGTCTTCTTCTTATAAGGATACATAGATTACATTGGTGCCCACCCAGATAAGCCAGGGTAATCTCCTCATCTCAAAATCCAGAATTTAATGATGTCTGCTAAGTCCTTTTTTACAATAGAACATAACATTCCCAGGCCCCAGGGAAGTATGGATATCTTTGGGGGACTTTTTCCTACCATGGCAACTTTGGGACATTCCCTTGAGATTCAATGGTCTGAACAGAGGTGATCTCTAGGCTGGGTCCCTGGCTGCGAAGACATAAGGAGGAAGTCAGGGTTTCTGTTTCTTTTGCCGTGGGAGGCAGGGCTGTGCCACCCCTCCAAGACTCACATAATGGCCAGTTCCTTCCAGCAAAGGAGGGATTTGGGATGTGGGTTGAGCTCTCAGCACCATGAGAACAGAGACCATACCCCTGTCATCCTCTGGGGCGTCCCCTGAACTTAGTATAAAACCTGGCACTTAGTAGGTGTTCAGTATCTGTTAATGGCTTGCTGCCTCCACTGCCTGTGTTTTCACCCTGCTTATGCAACAAGTGGCACCTGGGATGCCAGATGAGTGAGGGGGTAAATATATACATTAATATGCAGCCTTGGCATGTGCCTGTCTGCCAGGGACGAGGGCCACACCAAAAATACCCTTTTGCATGCCCCATTAACCAGAGGGCTAAAAGGACTGTGAACCATGGACCAAAAAAAAAAAAAAAAAAAAAAAAAAAAAAAGCAGGATTAATTTATGAGGCGTTCTGCTGCCTGGATGGCTCATTGCATACCCGTTTTGGCAACATTGCTCTGTAATGTGCTTCTAGACTTACTGTACTTCGACATCCAGGGGCTCTTTTGTAATATGCCAAATATTCCGCCGTTATTGTTCTAGGCACCTCCCGTTGGTCATTGGGCTAATTTATTTCAGTCGGAATTTCAGGACCAGACACAACTCTTATTACTCACTGCTTCGAAGAGGGAATAAAAGAGCAATTGATATTTGGAAAAATGAAAAATATGTCCAGAATACTTTGGGCCCTGAGGCCAAGAAGAAGAAAAAAAAAACGGGGGGAAAGCTGGAGGGAAAAATAAGGCGGGCTCACCTCGTAATGCACTCTGTCGTGGCTTGTCTCGGAGACATGGAGTCTAGAATGTCTGCAGACAAATGAATCAACGGCAGGACTATGAATTCCTCAGACACCTGGGTCCTTCTGCACATGACTTCAGCCTCACCTGCAGGAGCAGGGTTGGAAAAGATGCAGCGCGGAGCGCTCACCTCAATTAGTTGAGTGTGTTAAATAAGGCCTTAGGTTGTAGGGTGAGGGAGAATGGCCGGGTGGGGCTCTTGAATTCCTAAGGCCACTTGCTCCCGAATCCAATACTCTTCATGGAAAATTAGCCTCGGAAGAGAATTCTGAGACCCGACAGCCCAGCCACTTGATTTCAGGAGCAGTGGGGTGCTAAAGCATGAGAAGGGCAGCTGGAGAGATGATAAAGCGGCATCCCTGACCTCCTGTCAGTGGCCTTGCTGGGGCCGAAGGGGCCAATGTCTCCTTGGCCACAGGAGATGCTGGTGCATGTTAGTGTGAAATCCATGGCTTCACTGTTGCCAGAAGTCCTGGTTGAATGCTGGGTTTCTGGCAGACAGAGGGGCTTCTGTGGATATAGGGAAGAGGGGTATCGGGTTGGCTCAGTGCTGTCCAGCAAAAGCTGCCCAACAAAAGCTGCATAGACAGGTGACGTGTGTGAACATGAAGGGGTGTCTATACTCGCTTTGGGCTTTCTTTAAAGAAACTGTGATGCAGTAGTGGTTAGGGTCTGAGGGTGTAGAACCACGCAGTCCAGAGGACAAATCATACCCTCATCATTCATTCCCTGCTAGACCCCAGACTGCACCCTCTACCTACCAAGCCTCAGTCTCCCCATCTATAGGGTGAGCATAAAGACACCTGTTGCTCACAGGATGGTTGTAAGGGGAAAAAGTTAATGCATGTAGAACTCTCGGCCTGAGTGATACTAACCGCTCCTTTTTATTGCACACTTACTGTCAGGGGTCGGAGTGAGCGCTTTTCTTTTCTTTTCTCCTGGAACCCTTATAGAAAGTCTGTGGGGCAGAAGCCAACACTGTCTCTGTCTGACAAATGGGAAAAGTCAGGCTAAGGGAGATTCAGGGCTTCACCCAACATCACTCAAATAGGCTATGAACCAAGGCCTGTCTCCAGAGCCTGAGCTCTCGACATCCACTGTCTTACATGAAGATTAGGTCCTAAAGAGAGGCACAGTGCAGCAAAAACCATATGTAGTCAGGTAAGAAGAGTCAGAGCCCCCTGAAAAGTGCCACACAGGCTCAGTTCCTGCGGTGATGGGAAACACCACTGTGTCTCCATCTGAGCACAAGTCAAAGTTGTTGCAGAAACATACTGACTGAAAGGTCCTTTTAAACAGTACAGTTATCGTCTGAGGGGCAGGATGCCCACTCTGGGAGGGATATGTGTCAGCGGAGCCCAAGAGAAGGGGGGTATGCTCAGTCCCTGGTGCTGGGTCGGGAGGGCATGTTCTGGATGTTTCATTCCCTCTCTGATTGTGTGTGTTTGAATTCGAGTAAGGTGGACGGCTAAGGGCCCCAGGATGGGGAGACCCTGCAAGGTGTTACCAATGCATGGCATTCCTGGCACGTTGTGAGTGTTCTGTGTCTGCCAAATGAATGGGGCCAAGGGTGAGTGTCCGGGTTTGGCAAACAGCCCTCCGAGCCCCGCCTTGGGTTGAAATAGCTTCAAGATGAGACCAAAACATCTGTGTCTGGGACATTTGTCAGCAGTGTGCTGCCCATTTCGGATTGCCCGTGCTCCCAGATATGTCCTGTGTCCTTCCCCAGGGGGCTCCTGAGGAGGGCTAGGTCTGCGCTTGGGAGACCTGCACTAGACCTGTGGTTTGGGAGCCTCAGGCCAGGGTCATAAAAACAGAGCGAGGGTGTAGACGCGGCCTGAAATGAGGCTCCTGCAGACCGTGAGCCAGTTTTCTTTTTGTTTTAAGCTGTTTTGGGTTTCTGGCAATCAGGAAAAGAGGGATCACTGACACAATAGCTGCATGTCAGGTTGTGCTTTTATAAGGAACACCATGAAAATCTTTTCTGTGTCCAAGACACTTCCTGGGCTTTGTGGATGAGCCTTGCAACCCAGTTCAAAGGAAACATTTGATGGGATCGGATGGTGGAGCAGGGCAGGATGAGGATGGTGTGTCATGGGCCTAGGTGAGATGATCCCACAAGAAACTTTAGGGGGTGTGGGGTCCTGGCATCCAGTTTACACAGGAGCAGGTCCTGTGGGCGTGGGTGGAACAGATGGAAGGTGAGCCATGGAGGCAGCGAGGCTCTGCTGACTCTCTGTAACTCTGCATGGGCTCTTCACTTCTCTGTTTCCTTATCTGTAAAATGGGGACAACAATATTATCGTCTGTTTCACTGGGCCATTATGTCAAGGTTGGGGCAAGTGTGGGCTCTCCAAAGGGGGCGAGTTGGGGTGGAAGGTGGCAGAGCTGTATATGCCATCAGTCCCTGCTCTAATAACTATAGCAATGACAGTACTCAAGATGGTTGGGATAACAGCGGCTAATATGACTCAGCTCATGATTGTGTGGCATCGAACAAGCCCACGTTCCCGTGACCCGCACAACCACTTTCTGGATACACGTCATTTTTCTTATGTTGCACATGAGAAATCAGACACCAAGTCCATAACCACCAAGCCACACCACCTCCTAAGAAGCATCCTCCTGGTAAACACTCAGACAGGCAAATCTAAATTCTACTCCCCATTCGAGGCCTGGCAGGAGCCCACCTCCTTGGTGGAGCCCTTCAGCTGTGGGGATCTCTCCCTACCCATCTGGCCCACAGACAGATGTTTAAATTTTTAAAAAGCTGTCAATATTTAAAAATGAAGAGCCTTTATATACAAATCCAGATCTCTGGCTTTTCTTGAAGAATGAGAAATCTCGGGGCTCCTGGGTGGCTCAGTCAGTTAAGTGTCTGTCTTTAGCTCAGGTCATGATCTCAGGGTCCTGGGTTTGAGCCCCACGTAGTGCTCCCTGCTCAGCGGGGAGTCTGCTTCTCCCTCTGCCCTTTGACCCTCCTCCCTGCTTGTGCTCTTTCTTTCTATCTCAAATAAATAAATAAATAAAGTCTTAAAAAAAAAGAGAGAGAAATCTGGCCACACTGTCTCATGTCCCTGCATGACGACACTTGGCTGGTACTGGCAACTGCCTTCACGTGGGGCCTGGGCTCTTCTGTCATCCACTAGCTACTGCTATGCTACTTCTCTGGTCTTGAAGGCAAGTGGCTTCGTGCATCTAACTCCCTATTTAGTTGTCCAATCACAACACCTTGGATGATTATACTTCCTACACACTATTTTCTCCCCAATGTGCTGGCACTACTAGCTCCTCTGCAGGGGAAATGCCCTCTACACTTTAAGAATTCCTCCTGTCTGGGCCTTTTGCCTGCCCAGGGTCCATGACCTGTAGTTACCTGTGGATTGATTAACGAATGCAGATGACAAACTCTATTTTCTCAGAAGCCCCCAGACAGAAGTCTCAGAAAGAATTCAGTGCCCTCACAGAAGCTGGGTGTCTCTATTGGTCTCCAACAGTGGTGGGTGATGGAGATGAAACCATTGCTTATTAAGCCCCATTGTGTATGAGGCACAGTGGAAGGATTCACACAAGCATCATCTCCCTGAGCCCTACACCTCCCTGAGACTGAGGTCAATACCCCATTTTAAAGATGAGGAAAACCAGGCTCAGGAGAAGTGAAGAGGCTTGCTAAGGTCAGAATGGCTTTCTGGTGGCAGAGTCAGGATTCGAACCCAGGCCTGTTGACTCCAACATCTGACTCTTTCCACACACACCCTGGGCCAACTCTCCACGCCAGGCCCCCTCTCTGCCAAAGAGAAGACCTTTGCGATGTTTTGTGTCCTTGAAGGCAAACCAAAAGAATTCCCTACAACTCGCTGCTGGCATTTCAAGTATTGGTTTATGGGTTTTTTGGTGAGAATGCATCCAGGGGCCTATCACCCTTAGTGAAATAGATACTTTTCCAATCAAAGAGTCAAACCAGAACTTGGCTTCTTAGAAAACCACTTGTCTGGAATGCTTGCCAGCAACCAGACGGTCCCACAGTTCAGATTTTAAAAACTGTCTCAAATGTATGGAGAGACCTTTAGGGTGGAGGGTGGGAAAGGCACATACCTTGCTACGGAAATATATAGACGTTCAAGTCTTCGGGACTCCTCGGCTGGCTAGAGTCAAGTCAGCCCTTTTGTGGCATTCTCAGGGGTCTCACTGCCTCGCTGAACCAGAAACGAGCTTTTATTTTATGGGACTTTTCTTTCATGAAACAAAAACAGCAATTAAAGAGAAAAACCTTCTATAAACAAGTGTCTATAGTTCTCGTTTGCTTAACTTTTTCCAACCTTATGAAAAATTGGAACTGAAATCGCCTTCTGAAGGAAGGTTCGGGAAGTATTTTCTTTCAGGTTCATTCAAAATAGTCACACCCCCTTCTCCACCCCTTCCCGAATTCTGATGTTTCCAATGGTCTCCTCCATATCCTGGAGACTAATAATGTGGTGTGTTTTCATTATCTTTTGCCACAAGTATAGGGACATGCAAATGACTTTGAGTGTACCCTCACCCCAAATCTGGATGGAATCTGAGACCCCAAATGGTTTGGCCATTTGGACTGAAGAGGCTGGTTAATTGTGTCCAAGAACCAGTTGTGGGCTGGTTAGGGACTGGTTAATTCATTCCAAACGGTCAACCGAGGATGGTGAGCAGACATAACCTGTGGTTCATAAAGGTTTCCCTTAACCCTTCCTGAGTTTTGATCTGAGGTTTATATACACAGAAATTATGTGTGGGGTGGAGCCCAGCCAGAAAGTCTCTGAGAAAACTCCATCTTACACATTTTCTTTGAGACGGCCAGACATAAATCTTTGAGGATATCCGTCTTCCTAACAGAGCGGCTGGATTTTATGGTTACTACACCCTGGTTAGATTTTAATGGATAAAATACTTTTCTTGAGTCCAAGGAAAGGGCTAGTATTCCCTGAATAGCTAATACAGTCTTTCAAGCAGAAAGGAACAACCATTTTTTAGAAGTCAGAGACTACATGCTACCAAGGGGAGAAGGGAGGTGTGTGTGTGTGTGAGTGTGAGTGTGTGTGAGTGGATGAATAAAAGAATGGTACTTTGGGGATAATTTTTCACTACTTTTCAGGATAAGCACGTTAATTTTTCTCCCTCTGAAATAACAGGTTAGGCTGGGAGATGTTGGCTGTCTTCAAGGCAAAGTAAGGTAAATAGGCATTTGTCAGCCCCAGATACCCTTCTCTGTGCCCTTTTGAAAAATCATTAATAATAATAAAACACCGTCTTTTACCCATGACTCGTTGTTGATCCATAGTACTCAATCTGCTTTTATCAGCACTTCCTTTCTTCTATCATCCCGACAGAGTCTCATAGTGTCTCAAATAGGGACATTAGAAAAGCATACTTATGGGGGGCACGGGGGATGGAGGTTTGAGGGTGCTCTGAACAGATCTTAGAATCATAAGACTGGTTACTGGGGATACAGAGACAAATGATCCAGTTTGACTTTAAGGAGTGTGCCGTGGGAGGCAGCCTTTGGCAGATCATCACACTGTAATATAAGTCTGATGACAGATACCAGGGAATATGGAACACCTTAGTCTGAGGTATCTTGAGAGGGTCTCCAATGAGGACCTCTAGAGGAGTTAAATCTCTTGAGCAGGGGGGTGGGGCGCAGAGAGAGAGAGAGAGAATCAAGCAGGCTCCATACCCAGTGCAGCACTACATGGGACTCAATCTCACGACTCCTGAGATCATGACCTGAGCTGATACCATGAGTCAGAGGCTCAATCAACTGAGGCCACCCGGGCTCCCCTAGAGGAGTTGAATCTTAAAGGAACTCACTAGCAGAGGAAGGGTGGAACATACAGAGGGACAGTACGAGCAACATCAGGCAGCCCTAGTGGAGAGGAACATGGTGCATTTGAGGAACTGGCTGCAGGGGGGTATGGATGGAAGGCATCCATGGTGGAAGGTAGCAGGCATCAGGTCATACTGGACCCTGGGTTAGGTTAGGCAGCTCGAGCTGTGTGCAGGGGGGCTATGAGGATGGCTTTGGTACCTTGTGAAAGACAGGCAGTACATGTGGCTAGAAGTCAGGATTCAGAAGGGAGAGAGCTCCACATGCGCTGGGCTCATTAGGAAGAGCTTCCAGAGAAAGTGAAGTGGGTGGATTTGGAGAGAAGGAAGGCAGGCAGTTTGTGTCAGCAGCAGAGTTAAAATCCAGAGGACACAAAGCAGGAGGATTCCGAATGGGAGGTGCTGTGAGAATAAGCAAGGTGTTCCCCTGTGCTGGTGAAACACACTGATGGCACAGGCTGAAGGAAGAGGGAACCAGAGTGCCTGCTGCAGGAAACACACTTGTCCTGCCCTCTGCTGAATCCTCCATGTCTAACAAGACCTTGGGAATCTGTGCTGAATGGATGGATGAACTCACTAAAGAGCAGTGAAGACAGGCTGCTGGGCTCTTCACCTGCCACACCATGTGCTATATGGTCCTTACCTTTCATAATCTCTCCAATTTGGGCCAAAGCAGGAGAGAGACACGTTAAGTCATGTAAAAAAAAAAAAAAAAAATCACCGGGAGACCAGCAAATTCTCAGCTGGAAGTTAAGGGTGGGGAGAGGAGATGAGTTCAGGCCAAATGAGGATATAGGAACGAATCTTGGAATCGTAAAACCGGCTTACCACTTTACTGAGCACCAATCATTTGTCTGACAAACAATTTCTCTAATTTTTGCAAGTCCAGAAGAAAAGCATCTTCTTCAGATTTCCACAGAGGCACAAGCCCTTAAAGCAGCTCACCCAAGGTCACAAAGCCAGCAAGGGTTCGGCCCACATCTCCCTGGCTTTGGAGCCAAACTGTGCTCCTTGAGATAAGCAAGAGCTTGAAAGAGGGTGGAGTGTGTCCCTAACCCATCATCCCATCCTGCTCTGGAATCCAGCTCCAGTGGACTGGTCCTCAAGGTGGGCAGTTTGGGTGGGGCCAGCCTGGTTTTTCTTCCTACCTGTGTGAGGGATTCCATGATCCTTATTGGATTGGATTGGATTACTCATGCTACCACATGGAGGGGGAAAGAAACTCAATGGAATGAGGAAACCATTCGTTACAATGTTCAAGGAGAAGGTCCAGAGGCCCACACCATCGAACCCTAGATTGATCAGCGAGGGAGGAAGACAGGGATTACTTCCCTTCCTCGCTCTGCTCCCCTAGATGACAGCAGATAAGCCTCTGTACTTAGGGAAGTCAATGTCTACTGGATCCAGCTCCTGCACTGTCTGAGGTCCACCCATCACTAATTTTCATATGAGTTACATTAAAGAGTCTGATGGGAAAGTATGTCTTGGTTTAAAAATAGAAGAATACAACAATAAATCAAGAAGAAAAAGCGAGCTGAAAAAATGCAGAAAACAGATGAAAAGAAAAGGGAAAAAGTGAACGGTATAAAAATACCCTCCATGCCAGGCACTTCAGATGTGATTTCCTGTGGCCTGTGCTTTGAAAAAGCCTGCTGTTATGCCATGTGCTGCATCTGAAGGCCAACGGGGCAGACAGAAAGGGGTGTTGGGACTTGGAGGCAGGGGTGACATCTGACCTGCTTGAGCTCCAGACACATACACTGAGGACACGTCAGAGGATTTTCCATTTGGTGGAACAGAGCCCTGCGGGCCTGCTCCACCCACCCCATGCCCACCGGACTCTGACACACTTCCTGTTATGGGTGACAGGGCACACAGTGGGGCCGCGGGTAGAAGCCTGCGCCCTGGCTTCCCAGTGAGCTGGGGCAGGATGACTTCAAAAGCCGCGTCTGGCATGTAGAGAAATGATTTAAAAGTGAACTTGGGTGGCTCCCAATACAACCCACTCCAAGTAAGTAGAAAGAAAACATACATTATCTCATGGTAAAGAGTAGGCTTCTTTTAAGGCACAGCCAACTATTTATGAAATTCTAACTTATTGCTGAGAAAAGCCCCCCGCCTACCCCCTCCCCCTCGACAATCCTAGCAACCGCTGGCAAGGCCAAAAGGACATAAACATGATGTCAGAGAGCCAATTCCAAATTGGTCAGGATTGCATGACAAATTTGTAATTCTAATCAACCAGAATCTCAAATGTATGTCCCAAGATATACTGTCTGCATCAGAGATGCACTTGCCTGATATTAAATTATGCCAAGGAAAAGCAAAATAAACATCTTTTCCAACAGGCTGATGTGGGAGGGGTGAGAGGTGGTGGTATATGAGTGGAAAAAACAACATTTCAATAATAAAAGAGAGAAAAAGAACAAATCAAGAGATGACTGGATGCAGCCTGTGAAATTGTCCATTTCAGATGTTTCTTTGGTGCTGAGGAGTTCTCTATGCATCTTGAGGTGTGGAAGGCTTGTGTGGGTGTGGACCGAAGAGACCCAGAATCCTGTGAGCACCTGACACAGATGGGCTTGAACCTGAGAAGTGTCCCAAGATGGATTGAGATCATATTTATAAACCACTAAAATATTTCTGGTTTGCCAGGCCAGAAATTGGCAGCAGGCATCCTCTAAACATGACTGAGTGGCTGAGTGTGTGTGTGTATGTGTGTGTACGTGTGTCTGTGAGCGAGTATACACTCGTGTGTCCTGGCTGTCAGCTTGAGGCCAGCTGCACTGGGTTAGTAATCTCCAGCACGCCCACAAACATGGATGTGACTGAGGGGATAGTACACTATTAAAAAGATGTGATTTGTTAACACCATGCTGGAGATCCTGACTACTTTTGCCACCCCGCTGGTGCCTTGGGAATGGTGTCCTGGGAGGGGTGTTGTGTGGGCTGCCTATTGAGTCTGGGCTTTAGAAAAGAGGAAGGGGATGTGGGAGAAGAAATGTGCTTAGGACTCTGCCCCCTTTTTCACTGTGCTGATCCCACCCCAGGGAGGAATAAAGAACCCACGAGGCCAGCAGTCCCAATTTCAAGTCCTGGTTGTGCCTCTGCGGAGAGTGAAAGAAGAGACCAAACACTGACTGTTGAATCTGATCAATTCTTTTAACCTCTAACCACACAATGGGGAATCATTACTTCTGTTCCTTTCTCAAAGAGAACCATTACTGAAGATCAAAAACAAAATTGAGATATCTGTTCTAAAGTGCTAGAAGCATTGTCAGTTTTGAGTGTTATTTTTGTTGAAGGGAAGCAAAACCTTCCATCTCAAACCCTCATCTGAATTGGCCCTGCCCTAATGCCTGAAATTTCTGACATTTATCAGTACTTTGGGTTAGGCATCAAAAGTTCATGTTCATATATAAATCCAACCAGAGAAAAGAAATCATCTTAAGGCATGTCATATGTAGCTGCCCATCTAGCATGGCTTTGAGGCAATATCCTTAAATTTTGGGGATCATAGAACTCTGATGTGCCCCCACAAAATGCACATTCATACATTCGTACAAAATTTATGGCATTATGTCCATGGAGTTAGTGGATCTGCTGAAACAGGAATCTAGGGATCTCATATTAAGATCCTTCTGTTTTAAAAGTTGGGACTGTAAACTAGACACATTTTGAAGAATGTCAGGAAAGGTCACTGATAGTAAGTACAGCCTTGGTGAGCAGATGAACGTGCTGAGGCTCAGAGAGGTGAAGTGATTGTCTCAAAGTTACAGAGCCAATGAACACCAGAGCTAGGACTAGAAGCTGGGGCTATTGGAGCCCTTGTCCAGTGGAGTCAAGAGACCTAGGTTCAAGACACCTCTTAGCTACTCTTGTGTGACCTTGGGCAAATCATTCAACCTCTCTAATCTTCACCTTTTTCATTTACAGCAATGAAAACACCATATTCATATTTATTTATCTGTGAATGGAGAAACTAATATTCATCTTAAGTACTTCATTTTCTCCTTACATTGTTTCAAGCTTTTAGTTAATTTTCAGAGTTCTGAAAATGTTAGTTTTGACAGTCTTTGCCAGGTTTCTTGTTGCTTTTATGGTGTAGCAGATTTTTGCCTCCAAAAATCTTACCTTACTCCACCATTCCAGAAGTGCTTCTAATCTATTTACATTTAGTGTAATAATTGTTTTAGTATCAGAGTCAAGTTTATCGTTTCACTGTTTTCTCATTTCTCCTTGCCTGTGGAAAGCCTGCTCCATAACCAGTGTGCATGCATGCTCCATGAGCAATGACTTGCCACTTTAGTAATGTAGGAAGGGCTCTTCTTGACTGAGAACTTAGTTCACCTTGTCCTCTCTGGTCACAGTTCCACAATGCCTTTGTAGTATGATTTTAATAATTTTTCCATTTTTGTTGTTGTTGCCAAGGGAGTTATAGATTGCCTCTACTTACCACATCCTACCAAGGAATAGAACTTAAGAGCCTTACTTTATAATGAATAGTTATAAAAGTCTTTGCTGGGAAGATAGCATTTTAGAGGAGGCTGTGATATTGTGATTTATAATAAGAAATACATATTTGGCCTTTGACCCCATTCCTGGCACAGAGCTCCTAAGACCCTTGGAATTTCCTAAGTACTGAGAGGGATAAAAGGGTTTTTGTTATGTTAATGAGGTGACTTTTGGAATGGCCCTAAGTTACTCAAAGGTAAGTGGCTGGTCACCAGTGGAGCCAACCATGTGATTAGAGGGTTTTAGCTCCATCCCACCACCTTAGGGGAGGGGAGAGGGGCTGGAAATTGAGTTCAATCACTAATGATTTAATCGGCCATGCCTATGTAATGTAGCCTCCATAAAAGCCCAAAGGGACAGGGTTCAGGGAACTTCTGGGTTAGTGAACATGCGGAGATTCCTAGAGAGTGATGCACTCCAAAAGGGCATCAAACTTCTAGGCCCCTTCCCCATACCTTGTCCTATACATCAATTCCATTTGGCTATTCCTGAGTGATATCCTTCTATAATAAACTGGTAATCTAGTAAGTAAAATGCTTCTCCGAGTTCTGCAAGCCACAGTAGCAAATTAACAAAACCCACCAAAGGCATTGTTGGAACCTCCATATAGGAGGTCCATATAGCCCGTTGGTCAGAAGACCAGGTGACAACTTGGATCTGTCATTGGTGCCTAAAGCTGAGATGAAGAGCAGTCTTGTTGGATTGAGCCCTTAACTTGTGAGATCTGACAGTGTCTCTGTGTAGATAGTACCAGAATTGTGTTCTCCAACACCCAGCTGGTGTTGGAGAATTGCTCATTGGTGAGGGAAAAATCCTTACATGTTGGAATTGGTGATCAGAATCCTAAGGATAAAAAGATAAGAATGAGCCAGCATTCTGATGAGTGGGAGAGAAAAGTATTTAAGAAAGAAAGACCAGCTTATTTAGAGGTCGTGTGGCAGGAAAGAGATTGGCCCACGTGTAGCACTGAGAGTAGGGCCAGATGGGGGAGTACAGTGAGGGAAGGAGAGAAAGGAGAGAGATGAAGTTGGAGAAGGAGGTTGGGGCCATCCAATGTCAGGCTCTGAAGTTCATGGCAAGGAGTTTGGATTTTACACAGTGTGGATTGAGACGATTTGGATTGAAAAGGTCGGGAGTGTTACATAATCGAATTTGCATTTCAAGAAGATTGCCATGGCTGCTTGGGAAGCATGGATTGGAAGGGCAAGAGTGGGAGCAAGGAGGCCAACCACCAGTCTACTGTAATCCCTAGGTGAGAGATGACGCAAGCCTGGGCAGAAGCCTGTGCCTCCCTTTCTCCCCTCATCTTATCCCAATACCTTACTTAAATAGCCATCTCCTCTCTCTCCCCAATATTTTAAAAATCATTTCTTTTCTCTTTCTCCCCTTGTTATACATAATCAACTCCCCTAGATTATAAAATAATCTTTGTTTCACTGTCCCTTTCCAGTACTTTCCAATCTCCTGCTTCTCATACAAAAGTTTCAAAAGAAATCTACAACTGTGGTCTGACTTCTGCTCTTCCCATTCTGTGCTTAGTTCTCTGCATTCTTATTTCTGTTCTCTCCTACTATTCCACAACTAAGGAGCCAATGACTTCCTCACTGCCCTGTAGGACCTCCCTTCTATTTCTCTCTCCTCATCCCCTGCAGTGAGCATCTTACTTAGTCCTGTCCCTATTGGCAGGCTTGATGCATGGGTTGTAGCAGGTGAGCCAAGTCAATCCTTTCCACATAAATGATATTCTGTATAGAAGATCAACTGTTCATATGGGGATTTATCGTCTTGGACCACAGAGAATAACCAGTATACTCACACATCTTTATCTTCCTTCATTCAGTATCAGGGGACAGTACATCTCTGTTCCTATTTAAACTTAACCTCTTGGCCTGTACTAGCTATCAATTAATAAACTCATTCATTTTTTACACAAATATTTCTTGATGGCCCAATTCATGTCAAAGACTGTGTATAATCAGTACAATCACTATAATCTCCTTCATTCAGGGTCTAGCACAGTGACTTGTACATAGTAAGTGCTTAATAAGTGTTTATAAACTTGAACTGATTTACTTCAGAATGTGCTGGTTTCATTTCTCACATTCTAGCTCTCTATAAAATTAAAGCCAGACACACTTAAAACAGTTTTTATTTAGGAATATCTTATACACAGTAAAGTATGCAGGTCTTAAATGACTCACTGGCCTTTTACACGTATGTGCTGGGAAACCACTACCCAGAGCAAAATATAGAGCTTGCCCTAGAGGGTTCCCTCATGCCCTACTCCCTGACACATTTTTGAACATATACACTTGAATAAAAAAAACCTTTCCACTTATATGTTTTATTTTATAAGCAACTGTAAATGTTCTTGAATAAAAAAGAAAAGAAGTAGATGTTCAAGGAAGGTGAAACATAAAGCTAAAATAAGAACATAAAAACCGTTCATACCAATTGGTTGACTATTGAGGATCAGGAATCTTTTACTCAACTGAATATATGAGACCCAACAAAATCTACTATAAAGTGAATTTCTATCAAAAATAATCTTTTCTCTTTAGCTCCTACAGTAAAATTGGAAACACCCTCTTGTAGGGGAACAAATTTTGACCTCTGGCTGTGGGCTCACACTTAAAAAAAACAATCCTTTGGTAACATCTTACCAGTAGCCCTCAAAATGTTATTGGGACTCATAGAACTCAGAATTCCCTGTGGCATTCCAAATAAATCACAAAACCAAAGCACTGGAAGTGGAAATGTAATGAAGAATCTCTGGTAATGTGATGACCTTGCATCATATTCCTGTGGCTGAGTAATCCCATGAGCTAAAAACTCTGGGTGCTTGGCTTGGCTCTAGTATTAGTGGCGTGACTTAAGTCAATTTGCTTTTCTGTAGCTTAATTAATTCATTGTCAATACTGGGCTAAAAATATATTAAGCCCTTCTTTCCCACAAGGCTTTTGTGAGAATCAAATGAGCTAATGCTTGATTGGTTTGTTTATTTATTTGTTTAGTTATTTACCCATTCAAACAATATGTATTAAGCATCTCTTCTGTACCTGCCACTGTGCAGGGCATAAAGTGGTGAACAAGATAGTGATATTTTCTGTTCTTGTGGAGTTTACAATCGATTGTAGAACAAAGAAATTAAACAATTATACTAGAAGTTCCTTGTGCAACGTGATAAGGAATGATAACCAATTAAAATGGTAGCCAGTCAATTATCTGCCTAATTCTTCCCCAAACAGGGTGACCCTTGGGGAGAAACCCCTGCTTGTCCTTCTCTTAGCACCAGTAAGGATGCCTCTGCCGTCTGGGTCTTATGTCTTCCTGGATCTGTTAGGAGGGCTACCCAGATGGTATAAGATCTGCTAGGGAGATCTCTAGAGCAGAGGCAGTGGCTCTGGGGGCTGGGGCAGCTGTGGTTCTGCTCAGGATAGTGTCCAGGCCTGAAAGTCATGGCAACAGCACAGGGAAGAGGTGGGACACTTAAGAACAGAGGTCAAAGATAGTGGAGCTATGGCAGTGGGCAAGTCTTCGTGGTGGTTCCTGGGAGGCTTTGGAGGGCCATCAACATGGGGGTTAGGCTGCTTTACCTGAAAGCAAAGTTTCTCAACCTGGGCACTACTGGCAGTTTGGCTGGGATGATCCTCCACTGTGGGGAACTGTCCTCTGCATTGTGGGATGGTTAGCAGCATCCCTGGACTCTACCCATCAGAGGCTGTGACAACCAAAAAGGTCTCCAGATACTGCCACATATTGCCAAGGAGGTCACATTGCCTCCTATTGGGAACCATGGTCTTAAGGTGAACAAAGAGGCATCCTCGAACTCTCTTATACAAGAGTGGACCACAAGAAACATTGCTCACCACTTGGTGCCCCAGGGGTAATAATTAAAGAAAGGCCAAACTACAGGTCAGGGTCTCCTTAAGGGAATCTCTGGGGTTGTTCTGGGAACAGGGAGGTCCTGAGAGATGTTGGAGCTGCTTTTTGGATGTGCAGCTTGAGAAGAGATAGTAGTTCAGGGTGACGTCCAGGTGTCTGGCTTGGGCCACCGTGTAGACCGCTGGTCTGGGAGTTGGGAAAGGAGTCGCTTTGGGGAAGTGGGAGTGAAGGCAAATGCCCTGAATTCAGTTCTTTTTCTCCTGTCCCTCCCACCTTCCCTGGCCCTGTCTAAAAATTGTCCCCCAGCATCTCTGAAGACAGGATCCCACAGCTACTGCTCTCTAAGGCAAGAAGAATGAGTGAAGACAGGATGGGTCACCATCCTGGCCAGAGAAGCCTCATGTCTTTCCAACAGAATACTCGGGCTCTGGCTATGTTCTTGCTACTGTCTGACATTTGTTCAAATTTGGTTTTATTGGGACCAGAGCTTGGAAGAGGTTTCTAGCTAGTATCTGAAGGGTGAAAGGAGTCCTAGGTTGTTAATGGCGGGGAGAGGGAAAGGCTGCTAGAGAAGCTGTGGCCCCTCTGAGCTTTGTGCAAGCAGAGAAGGCCTCGGGTGGAAGGACTTAATGGGTGGCAGCTGAGTTTTTAAGAACTGTACTTATTCAGGGCTCTGGTGTTTTCTGAAAGGGAGTTTTTATGCACAAGGCTGACCTTCCACAAAGGCTGGGATCCTTTGTGAACTTGCTTCTCTGGGGAGCTGGGCCTTGGACAAAAGGATCCTGCCTCTTGGCTTCATCCTTCCATCACCGGTACTTCCTCCTCCTTCTCAACAGCAGTTGAACCTTTCTGGAACACTTGGCACCCCTCCAGGCCTTCTGAGGTCCGACAAGAACAGTCTGCCCTTGCAGACAGAAGACATTGAAATGCAAAGGCAAGCTGTCCAAACAGCAATTCGGGAGGCATAATTCAGCACTAAATATATACTCTAAGGAGCGCGGTGACCATCTCATGCTCTGAGCCAAGACAAGCACATGCTTTCTATGCCTTTGCACACTTTGTTCCCTTTGCTTTAAGTGCCCCCTGCAGTGGACACTTGACATTGTCTTTGGCCATCCAGCATCTGAATGCCCTCCCCCTGAGTCTTGGTGGGCACAGAATTCATCCCTCAGAACAGGATACAGGAATGCCAATGTCTACTTTCCCATCCTCCTTAGCAGCTAAGGCATGGCACTTGACCCATGCTCTGCCAGTTAGGTGTACTTGGCCTGGCCTTGAGATCAGGAGCTGTTGAAGCAGAGTAGAAAAGATTGAGGAAGCCTATGCTGGTGCTGGTGGGGAGAGCTGTGGTGCCGGGGGGGGGGGGGGGGGGCGGGGGTGGTGGTGGTTGTGAAGTTTTCATTGGATCAGTTTTTTTTTTTTTTAAAGATTTTATTTATTTATTCATGAGAGACACAGAGAGAGGCAGAGACATAGAGGGAGAAGCAGGCTCCCCACAGAGAGTCTAATGTGGGATTTGATCCTGGGACCCTGGGATCTTGACCTGAGCCAAAGGCAGACACTCAACATCTGTGCCACTCAGGTGCCCCTGGTCCAGTTCTATAACATAATTTAGGACAGTGCTCCTGGATGTGTTGCCTAGAATGTGGTACTCCATTCCTCCCAGCGCTACTATGAGCTCCCAGTATCCTTTAAATGAATTAGTTTTTCTGTTTAAAGGAGTCAAAAATCAGCATCTTTACTGGCAACCATGAACTCTGATTAGTACACTCTCTCTCTCCATTCCATTTGTTTGGCAAATCTCAACTCATCTTTAGATACTCTACTCAAATAATGCCTCTTCCAGGAAGCCTTCTTGAATTCTTTCTTGGATATCTTTTAGTTGCAAGTAATAGGCGGTTAGTAGCTTAAGCATCTGGGTTCCCAGGTGTGTACAGGTATTACGAGGACCATAGCAAGACAGGAGACAGATTAGATGCACCCACTGAAAACATTTGGATAATTTGTCTACTAGGTAGTAGGAAGGGGGAAAGGACTAGAAGGGTGAGATAATAAAGCAAAGAGTCATGAGCTTGAGTTCAAATCCTGACTCAGTCACAGGCTGACTGTGTGATTGTAGGCAAGTTACTTAAAATCTCTGAGCCTCAGTTTCCTCCTCTGGAAAATGGGGTTGATAATAGGACCTATCTCACAGGATTTTTGTGAGGTTTAAATATAATACATGTGAAGTGCTTTAGAGGAGTGCCTGGCACTTACAAAATACTCAGTAAATATTAGTTATGGCTTTTGGAGGTGGCAGGATACAGCAAAAAGCCAGGAAATGTCAATTCTTATTTTTTTTTTTTTTTTTTACGATAGTCACAGAGAGAGAGAGAGAGAGAGAGAGAGAGAGGGGCAGAGACACAGGCAGAGGAAGAAGCAGGCTCCATGAACCGGGAGCCCGACGTGGGATTCGATCCCAGGTCTCCAGGATCGCGCCCTGGGCCAAAGGCAGGCGCTAAACCACTGCGCCACCCAGGGATCCTGGAAATGTCAATTCTATCCCAGCTTTGCCACCAACATCTTGGGGTCATTTCAAGGCTGTTAGAAATAAACTCCTACTGGGGTGCCTGGGTGGCTTAGTCAGTTAAATGAGTGTCCAACTCTGGATTTCTGGTCAGGTCATGATCTCAGGATTGTGAGATTGAGGCCCGTGTTGGGCTCTGCATTGAGTATGGAGCCTGCTTGAGATTCTATCTTCTCCTCCTTCTGCCCCTCTTCTGTTCCTCTCCCTCTCTAAAAGGAAGAAAGAAGAAATAAACTCCTATTTCAAGCTAGCTTAAACAAAGACAATGAGGCCTTTCATAGAACCCAAAGGCAGAAAATCACGATGAACCTGCAACCAGGAAAAGGATGGTCAAAGCCATCAGTCAACCATTTATTCCATCTTGCTCTCCTTTTCTGAAACCATTAAGTCTATCTTCTCTGGTTCTGTTTACTCGTCCACACACAGGCTTCTTACATATCTTTGTGTACATTTTCCCCGAACTTACATAGGGGTTAAATATAGGTTCAGGTGCCTCTGAGCCCCAATTTCTCAATTCCTAGCAGAGACACTCCAATGGACTCAGCGTGGGTGAGGTGCCCATCCCTGGTACAGTCACCTGTCTCCAGGAGGTGGGGTCACGTGGGACAAACATGGCTGCCAGGGCTCCACACAGGTGGATTGGACTGTCCATCTGGAGTAGCCCCTGGAGTGGGGCAAACCTGCCCTCTCCATCTTGGTTCTTTATCTATACAGCATGCTTTCACGAGGGTATTGCTTGGAATGTTTTCAGGTGCAGGTAACAGGATACTCAACTAATGGTTTAGCTCTCAATTACGTTTATTTTCTTACACATCAAATAGTCTTCAAAGTCATTTTCAGCTTGGCCCTTCATGATTGCAAAATGCTGTGACAGCTCCAGGCATCACACTTTCACAGGGTAATATCCAAAGCAGGAAGCACCAGACTTCTCCCCTCGGCATGTATTTTTTTTTTTAAATCCTTAGAGATTTTGTCTTACATTTCATTGGTCAGTAGTACAGATTCGAGGGAATCTTAGAGAATGGCTGCCATTTTCAATTTTGGTTATTAGGGATCGATTTCACAAGGAAGGAAGAAAGAGGAGGAGGATGGCTGTTGCACAGGCAACCAACAGTGTCTGCCATGGTAAGATGTAAGATTTGGTTATCTCTAGACAATACCATGAATTGTCTGGTTAAAATAAGGCAGTGCTCAGTGCTGTTGCTGCTGGTAGAAATTCAGAAAGTATCCATGTACAAACATGTGTCCGAGAGGCTGTGTTTAAGTCTTTTTCTTTCTAAGCCCAAAGAGACATCATATATATGCTGCTTCAGTGTACATGTCTATGTAAAGTTGAGTTTCACAAAAGAACCAGTGATGTGCTGGCATTGATTCTGGCTCTGCTTGGTTCTTTTCAGCTCTTCAAAAATGTATCCAAAGATGTTTTTACTTTGACTTTCTTCTTTTCATGGTAAGAAGACACTTCTTTAAACAGCTCATGGGCCAACACTAATGAATAACGTGATGGCCAAGACTAAAATGGATGTGCATGACTGCTTCGCACCATCTGTGGGGAGTAGGCAAAGTTGGCCTACTTTTTCTTTAGTGCATAGCTTTGTTCTTATCTGTGAGTGTTTGCAAGTGGAGGAATTTCAGTGCAGATGTGAAATTGCCTTTGAAATATGGGTAGCTCTTACAATTCATGCTCTTTTTAAATTTTTTTTTTAAAGATCTTATTTATTTATCCATGAGAGACACACAGGGAGAGAGGCAGAGACACAGGCAGAGAGAGAAGCAGGCTCCATGCAGGGAGCCTGACGTGAGACTCGATCCCGGGTCTCCAGGATCACACCCTGGGCTGAAGGTGGCGCTAAACTGCTGAGCTACCCGGGCTGCCCTCTTTTTAAATAGAAAGTTTTTTTTTTCCCCTTTTCTTGCTTTCCTCCCCCCCCCCTTTCTTTTTTATTTAATTTGATTTTACTTTAGTTTTTGGTCTAATGTTCACAAATTGTAGAAAGAAAAGAGCCCAAAGAGCAAGAAGGGAGGGTCCTAGAATGCAGTGTCCTCTCCTTCAATGCATGGTTGCAAAGTCACAAAATCATAGGTGTGTGCTCATTTGGAGGCACTTCTTACATTCTGGGGACTGAAAGAGTTCATTAATGTGCTGGGCTAATTGCAGGCTCTGGTAGAGAGCCCAGGCTTCAGAACTGACCAACCTGGGTTTCTGCAACTTCTTTGGCTCAGAGACCTCGGGTAAACTTCTTCCTTATGGGCCTCAGTTTCCCCAGCTTGAACAAAGTGAAGTCCATATGTCTTATGGTTTTTGTGTAGATCATAGGAGTTGGATGGCCCGGGTGACCTTCCAAGGTCCTTTGCAGCTCAGAGCCTCTGAGTCTGAAGGCTGAAGTCCAGGCCCAACATCATCATTATCTCTTTCTCTGTCTTTTCTCCTATCATCATCACCATCATCACCATCTCTTGAGTGTTGTGTTATACTAGGACTGTTCCGAGTCCTCTACCTTAATGAATTCACTAAATCTTCATAGTGAATTTGCAGGATGGGTACTCTTACTGACATTTCACAGGTTAGGAGGCTGATGCTCAGAGAAGGGAGAGGATTTGTTCAAGGTCACCCAGTAGGTAGGTGGCAGAATGAAGATCAGAACCTCCAGCCTATAGGATTTGTCTTAGAAGCCACTCTGTCCCTTTGATTGTTTCAGATACTTCTCAAGAAGGAGCCCGTGCTCCTCAAATAAATGTGCTCTAGGATAAAGCTGTGATTTTAAGGACCAGGCCTAGAAAAGATTTTATGCAGGTTCAGTTGCTATAGGTTTCATGTAATAATCAGTTGACCATGGAGGAGGAAAGCAAATGGTCTTTGCATATAGTATATTGTACTCTCCTAGGGGGGCATCTGGAGTTTTTGCCTTCTTAGCATCCAGCCCCTCTTCTTTTGGTGACACATTCCAGTTTTTCTTTGGGAGAACCACCTCAACTCCACTCTTAGCCCATGTGTTAGGGGAGACAGACTCTTCTCTTTTTCCCTCATTCCTGACCCACATGGCAGGGATGGACACATGATCTTGTTCTGACCTATCAGAGCATTCCTTTCATCTGACCAAAGTTTAAGAATTAGTGCCCAAATCATCTAGTGTCTGCAATCCTGAGACTTTTGTGAAACTCTTAGGAAAGACAAGTTTCTCTTCTGTCGGCAGGGATGTAAGTCAGAATGCTGGGCTCTGAGACACTCTGAACGTATTTGAAAAAGATGTTGAAGCAGAGGGAAGCAGAGCTGAGAGGTGACGGAAGGCACATTTGAGCACCTGGATCCATCGGTTCCTGAAGCCAGTATGAGTTGGGTTTCTGTCTCTTGCGATAGGAAGAGTCATGACTGATACACGTATTGTCTTGGCAATATACTTACAGAATAGGTACTTACAGAGGCAATCACTTTAGCACAATTTTCAGCACATCTTTCCTGAAAAAAAATTCTGTGAGTTTTTCATGTACATATGATATTGACAACTCCTACCCTCTCACCACATGCTCAAACACATTTTTGGTATATAACTTTTGCTTAGAGATTGCTTCAGTTGGAGATTACTTTTTGGTACAAGCAACTGCAAATTGCCTTCTGGAAAAGGAGGTTCACTGAAGGAGCCCCATTGGTGGGACCTTGCATCATTGTCCAGGCAGAAGCCAAGGCAACTCTGGAGTCAGGAAGCTCCTGTATCTCTTCTTTTGTGGCAGCTCTGATCCAGCTTCATTCACTAGAGTCCTCTGCCTTCTCATAGGTTCTGCCCCTTCAGATCTCCATAAGCAGGTGACCCATCAGGGCCTCAATTCTACGCTTTCAACTTCACTTCTATTAGAAAGTCTAGAAGGAAGAGTAAGATAGGCCAGCCCATTGTTTTCATTACATATCTCAGGTTGCTGGTCATTTTGTGGATTCTCAGGTCAGATATCCATCCTTGCTCCATATTGCTGTGCCAGGGGTCACATGAGGGTCTGCTATCCATCCACCTGGGGTCCATCTGCTGTGGCATTATGGGTCTACTTGTGGCTCCCCCTATGTGAGTGGGGCAGTGCTGGGGTTGACATCTCTGCTAGAAAGGCTCTATTTGAACATATCCTGAATTGGCATTGAGTAAGGGATGTTTCATTGGAGGGTTTGAACAAAGTCAGCTCTCATGGAGCTTATCGCCTAGATGAGAGCTGGGCAATAGACAAGAAAACACTGAAAAATAAAACTAACCACAGTCTGTAATAAAAGGTGGGGTGCACTCTGAGGGAGCAGTGGGAGGACCTGCTGTAGATTGTAAAGTCAAGAAGGACTCCTTGGAGAAGTCATTTAAACTAAAACTTGAATAATCAAAGGATACAGATGGATCAAGGGCTGGAAGAAGGACGCTCTTGTGGGCAGAGAAATAGCATATACGAAGGCCCCAAACTGGAAATAAAGCAGTGGATTCAAGGAGCTAAAAATGAGGTTGGGACTGGGATATTCAGAGGGAGGGAGGAGCTGAGGATGTGGTCAGAAATGTCAGCAGGAGCCACATCACACAGGGCACAATAAGTTCTGGGGCAACATTCATGTTTTAGTCTAAGAACAATGGAAAGCCATGAGAGGCTCTTATGCAGGACACTTGACACAATGCAATATATGCCTTCAAGGTCTAAGACCTTGGAAAGTCATTATATCTCTGAGCTTTTCTTTTTCTACTCTGTATGATGCGGATGAGAATCAGGCCTCATCTGGACCTGTAAAGGACCCTGTAAAGATGAAATGAGAAAATGTGCTAAGTGGGATGAACCTATTTGAATATGGCTGGGCCTTGGCAGATCTCTCTGTATAGGTTTTCCTCTCTTCTTTTTTCCTTTACAATGGAATTGCAGATTGTCATCTGCCTGCAAAGCCCCTTCTCTCTTGACTAACCTAGACAGATTTTGGTGTCATGGTGTCACTTTTCTATTTGTTTGGCTTCCACCCAAATGTGGATATGGTCTGCTCCCTCCTCAGTGTGTTGAGAACTTTGCACATTTACCATTTGGGTGGTTGCATTTCATATACCTTTTCTATTGTTCATCATTCCAAACCTCATTTCTATGACCTCAGCCCTCTCTTGTGGCCAAGCTCCTTGTCCTTGAAGTCATCTTACATAGGCCTCACCTTGACTTCATCTGAACTGTCCCACTTCACACAGATTTTACCTGAACACAGGAGACGGTGGTTTTTATCACTGACCTAGTGGGCAAGAGAGGCCATCATGTGTGTAAGGATGTGTTCAGAGGACCTTGGAGTCAAACAGAAGGGGGTCCAAACTCTAGTGGTCCTTTATTCTGGCCATGTGGCCTTGGGCAAGTGACTTCACCAGCCTGAGCCTTAGCATCATCCTCTACAGAATGGGAGTAGATAAGGGCTGAGCTCCTGGGTAGTTGTTCCTGGCATACAGTAGGTGCTTAACAATATTAGTACACATCTCCTCCACTGATGCCTCATTCTCTGACCTTTATGGTGAAGATCTTTGCCCTGGTAACTGACATTCTGAGAAGATAGGCCTTCCTATAAGCTTCTTTTCATGGACTATGGTCCTTGGGGTTAGACTGACATGGATTGCCATCTTAACTCTACTGCTGACCACTTATCACCTCCATTCTTGGGGACTCACTCTTCTGATGTGCGAGTGAGAGATAGGGAGAATCCGACCTCTGAAGCTATCACAAATATTAATTGAAATAGCATTCTGGAAGCATTCAGTATCATACCTGGTTTACTGTGGTCAATCAATGGTAGTTGCTACTGTACACTAGTATAATACTAGACTAAACTCCCAAAACGTGAGGAGTGCTTTTTTTTCATTTTGGTCTGCTCTTGGCTTTACAGAGCACCTGGCACACAGTGGGCCCTCAGCCGGTTTTTAGTTTCTTTCGTCTCCTATAACAAAAATAGAATTTCTTTGTTGCCAAGTTGGCTGGAACGCTGACGTCCTTATAAAATCCTACCTGTTTACACAAATGCCACTTTCTAAGATCCTCAGAGGCACAGCAGGATTGTGAAGGGAAAATGCCTTTGGACTTTATTGAGCAATCAGACTCCTGGCTGCTCTTCCTGGGGGAAGGCTGGAGGAAGCCATGACCACAGGAGGGCTTCTCTGGAGGGAAGGGCCTTGCTTTTTAAGAGCTGCTCGTCTTATTTACGTGTCCTCTTATTATTTTTCTGAGGACCTTTTTAGAATTTCACTGGGAGTCAGAAAACACACTCTGCCAAATTCCAAGGCCTTGTAACCACAAGGCTTGGTCCCTGTGACCAAACCAAGACCAAACCATAACCTTCTGGCACTGGACGCTGTTTACTGCTGGCGAAAGACCATTTTGGGTTTCACAGTAAAAAGGGTTAGAAAATTGTATGAAAGGGCTCAGAAGACTTACGGACATCAAATAGCTCTTACAAAACCAATGTTGTAATTAGTTAAGTATAAATGAATCAGAACCATATGGCTTAAAAGTTAAAGGAAAAAGGAGCTGGAGGAAAACATGTCCTCTGGGATTTAATCAAACAAAAAATGCTGGAAAAACTGTTGATGTTCACCAAGCTTAGACCCCATTTGGGTGCCCCCGGTCCCCCTCTGCTTTTTCCTCCTTCCTCGGTTCTGTGCATGAGGCAGAGGTGACTTCTGGGCTTTGCTCTTTTGACTCTGGGCATCGTGGGTTGGAGTAGGTGTGCGGCAGTGCAGTGGGGCTTAGGCTGGAGAAAGGTTCAGGGCATCTGGGGAGCACAGAGGAGGAGCATCCAAGCTGGCCCTTGGCAGATCAGACCGGCTTCCCTGTGGAAGTGGTTGGGAGCCAGCCTCGCAGGCAGAAGAGGAACTGGGGGAGGGGTGACGGTGGAGAGGGCATTTTGGAGGAGGCAGTGGCGTGTGCGCTTATGCACAGAGGCTAGACCACGTACTGGACCATCACAGAATTGCAAATCACATGAAAGGGCTGGTTCTCAGCTCACATATCACTACCTTCCCTTGACCATCTCATCCAAAGCTGTCTGGGCCCTTCCCCGGTCACTCCCACATCACCCTGTTGCATTTTCTTTGTGGTGCTTTTCACAGTCTGAAACTTCCCCTCTTTATCTCATCGTCATTTATGTCTCACTAGAATATAAGCTTCTTAAGAGCAAGGACCTCATTTGTCTTGCCCCCCCCCCCCCACCACCACCACACTGTATCCCTTGCAGCTGACAAGGTATCCGATTTGGAGCGGCTGCCCAGTAAGTGTTAGGGAATGAATGAATGGAAAATGAATGAGTAAATGGCTGGAGGCAGAAGGCATGAGGGACAAGCAAGGAACAAAAGCTGGAGAAGTGGGCAGGAGCCAGGTCCTGCAGGACTTTGTAAACTGTGCTGAGGCTCCTGAAAGTAATGGAAAGTCAATAAAGAGTTTTAAAAAAGCAAGGATGTGACAAAGTCAGGACTGTATTACACTGGGAGCAGACAATGAGGGTGGGAAATCCGGAAACCGGGAGAAAATAACTGGTGAAGCAAATCCTAGGTTTATTTTGCTTTCCCCCTCTCATCCTTTAAGGGCATGTAATACAGTGCTCTATATAGAATAGGTGCTTCATAAACGCTGTACAGTTAATCAATGATAAATGCTTTGCCTCCAAATTGCTATGTACAAGCCATTATTTTCTCATTTAGGAAATGGATCTTGTGGCTAACTGTGGAAAATCATCTTCCAGAAAAAGGAAAAAGAGAGATGTGTATGTCTGCTCTGTCTCAAATGTTTTCACTGAACCAGATGCTCTTTCCGTAGGGTGGCTGCCCGTGGCAACTCTCAGGTTACATGAAGCTGGGCTGGGGTTCCTCTGACATTTCAGCAGAGTCACGAGTGGGTGGGGTGGGAAGCTCTGGGCTGCGAAATAGGTAAGTTGCTCAATGTCCCTGGAAAACCTCCGAGGACAGAACTGAGTGACTTGGGGGAGTGTTTGAGGTGGGAGGCATTTTATATTAGGAGAGAAACACATACCCCCAGCGCTCAGAGTTGCTAATGACTGTGTGTTATTGATGGAAGCCCCAGAAAAGCCCAGACTCAGCAACTTTAGTGGGTGTCTGTGCCCTGTCTGAGAAAGACCTTTATTCCTGGCCCATGTGTGTAACATACCTGTTCCGCAAGGGTAGCACACTCACCACCAACCCCCTCCCTCCCTCTGCCCCGCTGGCTTCTCTGCTTTGGGGCCTCTGCCTCTGCTTCGGGGCCTCTGGTCTGCTTCTCCATGCGAGAGGCACTGCAATCACCATAGCTGACTCTCACTGTGTTTGCCATGTACCTGCTCTTGTTTTGGGTGTGTTCTAGGTGGATCATTGTTGTTGGACCCTCACAGCTATTCTTTTCCTGCTCAGAACAAGCTCAGACAGACAGGTGAGGTTGCTTGCCCAAGGTTACCCAGGCCCAGGGGAGGCTTGGCACTGCCCCTCTTAGCTTCCTTCGCCTGAAGGCATGGAGCTTGCTAGAAGCCCAAGCCCACCCTTTCCCTTCATGCCACATAACTCTGTTCCCAATTTCATGGAGAAGTATCTGCCTTCTGTCCCGGATTTAAATAATGAGGTCTGCAGTGTGCATTTGTGGGTTTGGGGCTGTTTGGCATCCCACCTGCCTTCTAACAACACCTTGATTTCCCCATGGAGACCCACCTTTCTGCCATTGTGTGTAGTCATGAGTGGGCAGGGGTGTGCCTGCCTCCTGCATAGATTCCCAGACAGCCAGTTCTCCCTCTACTTGAGCTGCAAGCAGGGGGTGGGCAGATAATCCAGGTGAGGGCAACCAGAGTTTCCCTCCAGGACCTGGAAACTTGAGTGAGCTATTCGGGGTCAGTGGTGGCGTGTTGGCCATGGCCCATGAACTTACTAGGATCCTGTTGCTTAACTTTCCAGCAATCTCTTGGTTTCTGGCCATTTTCTAGACTTTATCACCACTCTCTGCCAATTCTATGAGCCCCTGATAGCCTTCCAATAAATTCCATTTGATTACCACACAGCTCGAAGTCAATAACCCTGACTAATGCACAACCATTTATTAAATGCTAAACATGAGCCGAGTGCTTTGCATGTGATGTCTTGTCAGAGTCCTAAACGCCCTTCTGAGGAAAGCGTGGGTATACGTGTTTTCCAAAAGATGACCCTATGGCTCAAGGAGCTGTGCAAAGTTGCACATCCAGTGAGTTGCAATTGAGAATTCAAACCCAGTTTCTGATTCTGAATTCCATGCTTTATTACTTCTCCTTTTCATCTGCCTGGACTTCCAGTGCCTCAGAGAGGCAGGGCTGGGTAATCTGGGACTTCCAGCAGCAACCTACATTGCAGGCCTGAGACTTGTGGCAAAAATACTTTTAAAATCTAATTTGCCCACATCCATGAACACCTGCCAGGAAGGAATTTGAGGCGTTTGGTCTAAACATGGAAAAGCTGAGTTCACTTACCCCAGAGGGGCACCTGCAAGGAAAGAGAAAACAGTTTTAACCCTCTCCTTGAGTCAGAAAAGGAGACTACCACACCCTCCTTTCATCCCTCAACCATCAAGAAGGTCTGTGGTGGGAACTTAGCACCTGAAATTCATTGTAGGCTGTGGGGGAGGAAGAAATCTGTGGAGTTGTGAATTTTCCCTTTTCTATTATCAGTGTGGGGGATATTTGAAAGAAGTTTGGGTTGTGTATGAAGAACCATTTAATTTCATGAAGCTTCCTGGGCAATCATGGCGATTCCTCAGAACTGAGAATTCAGGAATTTGAAGGTCTTGGAGAGACCTGACCTGTTGACCTCCCCGCCACACCACCACCAGGGCTCCTCAAGATGCAAAGAGACGTCTGAATCAACTGATAGTTGAGACTGCAGGGAACAGAAACTATGTCACGTGCTTTTCTGTCAGTGGAAATGCAGAAATCCAGATTCAAACTAGACACACACGCTCCACAACTAGAAACACAGTTCTTATTTCAGGGCCAAACTGCCTTGACCACTCTGCAGTCACAGATTTGGAAGGGCCCACATCATTTTGTGGACATGGTCACATTTTGAGGACAGGATCTCAGTTTTCTTGGCAACCAGGAGTCTTGGTTAAGGTTTAAGTGGCTGCCTTTGCTGCACAGACCTGGAGATGTGTCTGGAGGAACAGATGCCAGAACAGTCCATGTGGCTCTGTTTTAAGAAGACATGCTAGGTCAGGATGAAAGTGATGCTTAACCAGAAGCCCCAGTGACTTTGAATCACAAAGGTGAGTGTAGATCCTAGAACTATATCCTGATATTTCTGGCTATGTGGCCAAGCTCTGGGTGATGTTTGGACCCACATATATGTGTGAAATCACATTATTTTTTAATAGGATTGCAAACATTGAGCTCTGTCTACCCCACAGTAGTAAAGAATGGCTGTATGGAATGGAAAGCCCTTTAAAATAGCTCATATAAAAGAATGATTAATTGGAGAATAATAAAAGGGATTCTCATGACAAGAGAGTACAGAGTTAAGCCCAGCCTTGTGGGAACTAGAAAGTGGTCTGGCAACTCGTCTTCCCGTTTCTCCCTTTGTGGTACCGCCTGGCATCTGTTTCTGAGAGGCAACAGACCAGCCTCTCTGCCTCTTTGTGGTTTCTGTCTCTCCACAACTTTGGCTTGCGCCATGATTTTGGCACCACCTACAACCCCATCTCCACATGACTCTACAAGTTCAGCACCAGCCATCGATGAGATTCTCTGAGATTCTCGGACGGTTTTCAGGAGAGTGTATCAGTTATCTCTCGCCACAGTTATGCTGTGTAACAATCATTAACATCTCAGAGGCAAATAACAGTAAACATTTATTTTTGCATGCTAGCCTGTGGGTTTTTGGGTTGAGCAGAGCTTGGCGGGACTCTCATGTGCATTTGTGGTCAGCTTTGGGTTAGCTGGGTGGCTTTGTGAATCTTGGACAGGCTTTCTCACATGTCTGGCCCTCACTAGGGTCACATGGACTGCCTCGGCTCTGCTCTTTCTTCTGTCTTATTTTCCCATGGGCTAGCTCAGTCAGGTCCTTACAGAGAAGCAGAGACTCAAGCGAGAGAGAGTAGAAGTAATCAAGCTCTCTTAAGCCCTAGTCTGGGAACTTGTATACCATCAATTCTATTGCATTCTATTGTCTGAAGTCAGTCACAGGCCAGCCTAGATTCAGGGAAAGGGGAAATAGGCTCTACCTCTTGATGGGAAAAGCTGTAATGTCACATTGCAACGGGTATGGCATGTCACATTGCAAAGAGCTGATGAATTGGGAGCCCCTATTGCAATTAATCTATCACAGAGGACATCTGATTGACTCTTAGCTAGACTGGAGGATTGGTTCCTTTAGGCTCACATGCTCAATTTCTCTGTGGCTTTCTTGTGTGTGTATGTGGAGAGAGGGGGAAGATCACCTGAGATATAAGGGTGCTCCTTTCAGTAGCTAGTGTTGGGTCAGGGTAACTGAGAAATGTTTGACATCCATTTATTCTTAAGACAGCTCCCCATCTTGGGTTGGACAGTGGTTACTACCTAGCCCAGACACGAGTCCCTAAACAGCCCTGGGAAGAGACTGCTTAACTTTGGCCTAGGCCAGCCAATGTGTTATTATGCTCCTGACCTGAGTCATTGGTTCAGGAATGGGTATGAGCTTCAGACCAAACCAAACTTGGGCAAACAATGACAACCCAAAGGCTGTGTCTTAAGCACCATGGAAAGGCATCTGCTCTCTCCTACTAAGTTTGGACCTGAGAATAGAGGAACCTGGAGCTACAGGAGCCTTTCTGCTGGCTTGTGGAGCCCACAGAGCCATGGAAGCAGAGACAGAGAGAGACCAGATTCCAGTACCTCAGGGCCAGATCAAGCCAGGCCTAAACCCCATTTAATCCTGGACTATTTACTTACACATATTGCCTTCTAGCTTAGCTCATTTCAGGTTGGATTTCCTATTACTTTCTACCTCAAAGATCTTGACCCTGTGTCCTGACCAAGACAGCAGAGAAAGTGACAGACACATTGACTATATGAGTGTAGACTCATTTGCTTTTGGAGGATTGAGCAATCACTTGTTCTAGGGCTCTTACTGTGTATCACTGCAGCATGAAGCTGATGAATTTGGATTTTTGGATTGCATTAAGTAACTGCCAATCTCCGTTATTGTCAATGAAGATACCATGCCTCCCACACTTCCCTGGACACTGTGGATACTCCTGATATAGGGCAAAGCATCAAAAAACAAAAAATAACTGAACTCCTTAGAAGTTCCCTACCATTGGGCCCATCCACCTCCTCTGTAAGGAGAGAGCTGGGCAAAATCTGGCTGAGTTATCTAGTGTTGTGATACTCAGCTCCTTTCTTCCCGTTTTCTTCTGCCTTTGAGAATGTGAACAATAGGCACTACTAGTAAGTGCTTACTCTGGGCTAAGTGCTTTACATGCATTAGCTCTTCCATTGCATTTATCAAAATGTATAATTGAAAGTTTTAAAACTATTTATTTTTATCTAATTTCAAACTTACAGAAAAGTTGCAAGGATAAAGAATTCTGGAATATCCTTTACCATGATTCACCAGTTATTTACCTCCTACCTCATTTGCTTTATCATTCATTCATTAGTTCTCCTCTCTCTCTGCATATATATATGATCATATCTATAGATGCCCCTTTAACCCTTAATATTTCAGTGTGTCTTGCCTAAGAACAAAAACATTCTCTTTTTTAACAAGGATAAAAATCAGGAAAATTAACATTAATGCAATCCTATTATGTAATCCACAGACCATATTTACATATTATCAGTTGACCCAATAATCCTGTCTTTAATAGCCATTTCCCCAGACCAGGAGCCAATTCAAGACCAGGATTACATTTATTGTCATGTTTTTCAGCCTTCTTTTTTTTTTTTTTTTTTCAGCCTTCTTTATTTTATTATTATTTTTTTAAAGCTATTTTTTTTAATTTTTATTTATTTGGTATAGTCAGAGAGAGAGAGAGAGAGAGAGAGAGAGAGAGAGAATGAGGCAGAGACACAGGCAGAGGGAGAAGCAGGCTCCATGCACCGGGAGCCTGACGTGGGATTCGATCCCGAGTCTCCAGGATCGCGCCCTGGGCCAAAGGCAGGCGCTAAACCGCTGCGCCACCCAGGGATCCCTTCAGCCTTCTTTAATACAGAATAGGCCTTCAGCCTTTCTTTGTCTTTCATGGCCATAACTCTTTTGAAGACTAAAGGCTATTTTGCAGGATGTCTTTAAATTTGAGTTTGGCTGGTGTTTCCTCACGATTACAATCATATTATGCATTTTGGGGCAGGAATACCAGCAAAGTGATATGGTGATATTGTGTCTTTTTCAAGGCATCATGTCAGGAGGCACAAGGGGTTGCTTTGCCCAGTTTTGGTGTGTCAGTTTCGCTCATTTGGTTAAAGTGCTATCTACCAAGTTTCTTCATTAGAATGTTACTCTTCCCCTTCAGACTCAATAAATCATCTGTGAGGAGATAGTTTGAGACTATGTAAATATCTTATTCTTCAGCAAACACTCCCTAATTTTTTTTTACACTCACTAATTTTATCATCCATTAATAATTTCCTAATTCCATCATTCCTTTTATGTTAATTGACAGCATTCTTTTATAAGAAAGAACTTTTTCTTCTTCTCCATTTGTGAACTTAAAAGTTTAAAAAAATAGAGTATTTAAATTTAATATTTATTTATTTATTAAATATTTTTTAAAGGATTTTATTTATTCATAAGAGAAAAAGAGAGAGAGAGAGGCAGAGACACAGACAGAGGGAGAAGCAGGCTCCATGCAGAGAGCCCGATGTGGAACTCGATCTCGGGTCTCCAGGATCATGCCCTGGGCTGAAGGCAAGCACTAAACCACTGAGCCACCCAGCCTGCCTGAACTTACTTTTTTAAAAAATACGTCGTTATATCATTATACTATTATATCATTATGGGCTCCTGGACTCTTATTTTACTCAATGCAAAATATTTATTTTGACATTTATGTTGTCTCAGAGTTGGCAGTAGAAGTCACTCTAAGTTGGCTCCTGTGTCCTTTTGAGGTACCTCCATTCTTTGAGCACCATCTTGCTTTTGGGTGCAATCACTATTTCCTGCCTCATCTGCCCCAGCCCTGAAATCAGCCTTTACCCTGGAAGCTTTTGTTAGTTCCTTTTAGTGGGTAATGATATTTAGAAAGCAATATCTGAGCGCAGGCTGTGTGCCTTGCTACCTATGTGTCATGGTTTCTAGAACTTCTTCATTGACAAAACTTGGAATTGCATATATACTTACTTTTATAAGAATTTCTATTTTTGTTTGTGTAGGTTCATCATTTAGATTTTGCCTATCCTAGAACTTCACAGAAATGCAATTACACAGTAGTATTGTTTTGTATCTGGGTTCTTTCAACTAACATAGTGTGTGTGGGAAACATTTATGTTATTGCATATGTCATTATTTATTCCTTCTTTTTGTTACACAGTATTCCATTTTTATGAATGTACCACAATTTGTTTATTCATTCTCCTGTTGATGGACATTTGGCTTTTTTTTAGTTTGGGACTGAATGAATAAAGCTGCTATGAGGATTTGGGTAAATGTGATTTTGTGATCTTAAATCTTCATTTCTCCTGGAAAATACCTAAAAGTAAAATGACCTGATTATGGGTATGTGTATACTTTTTCTTTTTTCTTTTTTTGTTTTTTTTTTTAGTTTGGTGGGTGGTGGGTAACAGTTCTGTTGACTACAATTCATATATTTTTAACTTTGTAAGAAACAGCCAGATAGTTTTCTAAAGTAGTTGTACCATTTTGTATTTCCAGCAACAATGTCTGAGAATTTCTACTGTTTCATATCCTAGCCAATATTTAAAGTTGTCAGGGTTTTAAATTTTAGCCTTCTTAGTGGCTGTATAAAGGTATTTCATTGTAGTTTTAATTTACATCTCTCTGATGACTAATGATGGTGAGAGCTTTTCAATGTACTCAAAAGTCATTGGTGTATCTTCCTTTGTGAAATATCTGTGCAAGTCTTTTAGCAATAAAATAATTTAAATATTTTGTTTATTGAGTTGTAGAAGTTCTTTATATACTATTACATAAACTAAAACTTTAGAAAGTCTATACATTTTTATTTTCCTGAAAAAAGAAATCTTTGTTTTACCTTCATTTTTGAAGGCTATTTTTACAAAGCATAGACTCCTAGGCTGGTATTCTTTTTCCTTCAGCATTTTAGAACATTATTTTAAAGATTTTATTTATTTGTTTTGAGAGAGAGGGAGAGTGTGAGCAGGGGGATGTACAGAGAGAGAGAGACAGAGAAAGAGAATCTCCAGCTGACTCCCTGCTGAGCATGGAGCCCTACATGGCACTCCATCCCACAACCCTGAGATCATGACCTGAGCCGAAACTGAGAGTTAGTGACTTAACCTACAGAGCCACCCAGGGGCCCTCTTTCAGTATTTTAAAGATATACTTTTATTGTCTTTTGGACTTGTTTTTTATGAGAAGTTAATCATCATTTGTATATTTGTTTCTTTGTATGTATTGTTATGATTATTTTAAATAGTTTACTTTCTTGGCTGAGATTCCTCATCTGTTTCATAATTATGACATTTTCCTGTAAAACCTTTAACATATTTATAATACCTGCTTTGAAGTGCTTTTCTGCTAATTCAAACATCTGGATCATCTCAGAGTTGGTTTCTATTGATGGTTATTTTTTCTTGACTGTGAGTCACACTTTCTTGTTTCTCTGCATGTCTGGTAATTTTTAAAATTGTCTACTGAAGATTTTGAACAGTACCTTGTATGACTTCTGGATTCAGTTATCTTTCTTCGAAGAAAGTTGGGTTTTGCTCCACCAAGCAGTTGACTCGATTGAGCACAACCTCCAAACTTAGTCTCCTTCAGTGTGGATAGCAGCTGAAATTGCTCAATTTCTTCAACTTCCAAGTTGTTGCTTTTTGCTGAGAACCTTGGAACCTTCCATACACACACACACACACACACACACACACACACACACACACACACACTTCAGGAGTCCATGAGAATTTGAGGTGGAATTTTTATGCAGATTTTTGAGATTTCATATTTTGTGGCTCTCTCCTCTCCAGTATTTCCCCCTTGCTTTCCACCCTTCTGGCAGCCTTACTCCTTCCTCTGACTCTTTCTGCCAGTAAAGCTGAGAGTTTTTGCTCCAGTTGTAGCCACTCTGGGTTACATTGATTGAGGCATATTTTTAGCTTAGAACCAAGTCAATTTCCCTCCAGTTTCTGTCTGCTTTTGGCAACTCTCCATTGTCTTCAAATAGTTGTTTTGTGAGGATTGTATATTGTTAATTTGCAGGAGGGTTATTATAAAGCAAGTTACTCTACCATTCCTGGAAGTATAACTCCCCAGACTTGTATATGATATTTACAAGTTACTTAATGTCTCAGTAGAGGGCACTCTGTAAGAGCAGACCATTTTCACTTTGTTTACTATTACATTCTCATTGCTTGGTATTTAGTAGTCACTCAATAAATAATAGCAGGGTGAATAAATGAATGTGTTATTGAATTCTCACAATTCCCACATTATGTTCTTTCCATTTCCCCCCTCTGTTCTCAGCTTTGCCCTTTGGCTGGCTCTTCCCACAGTCACACGACAGCTGCTACAGTTCCAAGCATCTCATGCACAGATGACAATGCCAAGAGGAAGAGAAGAGACTGTTTCTCCCTGCCTTTGATTTTCAGAGCAGAGAAAATTTTCCCAGAATTCCTCCAGCTGGCTTCTCTTCATACCTCATTGGCCAGAACTGGCCCTCAGGGCTATCTCCCGAGGCCTTTACTGGTAAGGGGAATGAGGCTCCCATCACTGGCTTAGACTAACGAGGATTTATCCTTGAGTCACTTTTGAAAGGGAATACCAGAACAAAATCTCAACTCGGCTAGCAAGGAGCAAGGGGGTAACATGAACAATAGGTTGGCAACCAATAGTGACTTAAATAAATGGTTGCTAAAATGACTTATATAAATGGTGGCCAAAATGTGGGTACTGTCTTCATGGAGCTTATAGTTTGGTGGGGAAGATTTATATAATCACTCTGATAAACATGTAATTAAAACTGAGGAAACAAAAACCAGTTGTATAACATATCACAAGGAAATTGACCTACGATGAGGAGTGGTGGTGAATGTGGTTGGAGAAGCCAGAAACATGGTCTGTGGGATGGCTGGCCTGAATTCCAATTCCACTCCACTTCCTAGCTGTGTGATTTTGGATAGATCACTACACCTCTCTGAGCCCAATTTCATCTGCAATATTTTTTCCTAGGGTTGTCAAAGTATTAAATAAACTACTCCTATGTAATCACTTGGCACATAGTAGGCACTTAAGGGATTCCTTTTCCAGCTTAATGAGGGAAAAAATGTATGTTTGGAGTTAGCAACAAGACAGGATGATTCCTCATGTTTGTTTTGGAAAACAAGTCTTAAACTCACAGCCGTGACAGAGTCTGACATCATCAGACATAAGGCGCTTTAGGAATCACACTCTTAATTGAACGTTCAAAGTTTGTGATTAATTGTAGTCCTTTTCAGATCTTTTCCCTGAGAATTTAATTTTTCTCCCCACCCAGCCAGAGGTCAGGCTCACAATGTAACAAGTACAATAAATCCCTCACTGAAGATGGCCTCATTCTAGTGCAAGCTGGAGCAGAGCTCATCTGGATTATAAACCGAGGCAGTTTGGAGTCACCTGGTGGGGTTTATGTGCAGCAGCTGGGGCCCAGCCTACCTAATTAGGACCAGAGAGTGGTCGGGAAGGGACGGGCACGTATTCTAGGTGCCCTCCTCCAGTGTCTGTTTCTAATAACAGCAGCAAGTAGCAGAGGCAGCAGGGTGAGCATAGTGACATCATCCCCCCAGCTGTTTTACACATCTGTAACATGGCTCATTAGGACTCTCTTAACACCTCATCCTTCCCTGCTCCATACAGCTCCAGTTGCGTGAGAAAGGGTGCTCTTGCATGCAAGGGGCCCTGGAGATGGGGACTGACTTCAGGGTCAAAGATTAGCTTGGGCACTCTACCAGTCATCAGAGTTTTCACAAGGACATCCCCATTAGCACACACGCCTTTAAAGTGCTAATGGCTTCAGTATGAGGCTGGCACTTCTGCGTGATCAACGGTGTTCAGGGCCAACTTTGTATCGGGGAGCAGAACATCTGCACCAGCTGTAGAAATGTTTTTGCTTATTTTGAGCATTCTAAGTTTTTCCTAGCCATGAATAACAACAATCGAATAAATCACCACACAGTTTCTAGAGAAGGGTTGTTTTTCCAACCAGAACAAGAAAAAAAAAGATGGCTTATCATGTGCTATGGATATTATGCATTAAAAAATCCACCATATTTATATGCAGTAGTTAACTACATATATTTAGGTATTTGAAGGCTGTGTGAGAAAAGCTTCCTAGATTTCATGGGAAAACTTATATTACTAAACTAAAACGTAAAAGGTTTATTACTGTCAAGTATAGTACATATCCTAAAATGCAAGATATGTGATATTTAAAAAATGAAGGAGAAGGTTTTGTCAATAGGCAGTCTCATGGAATGTGGCAGAGTCCCCAGGCGTAGAGACCTTGGTTTGGATTTTATAATTTATGAGAGGGTGGGGGCACTGGGTTCATTTTACTCCTTTAAATTTCTTCATCTTCAAATGGGGATGATATGCCTCATGGTTTTTTTAAAAAAATATTTTATTTATTTATTCATGAGAGACACACAGAGAGAGGCAGGGACACAGGCAGAGGAAGAAGCAGGTTCCCTGCAGGGAGCCCGATGTGGGACTCGATCCCAGGACTCCAGGATCACACTCTGGGCCAAAGGCAGACACTCAACCACTGAGCCACCCAGGCATTCCTGGCCTTATGGGTTTTTAGAGAGGATTAAAAATAGAAGTATAGAAACTGTGTAGCCTTGTAGCTCTCACAAGGTAAGTGCTTGAATATGTTAGCTGTTGTTACTGCTATTACTATTATTTCTGCTACAACTGTGTTATCGTGGAAAGGCAAAGTAGTCATGGATGTATCTGTGTTTTACCAACTGTTACACACTACACATACCGTGTTTCAACAAATATAAAATGATACTGGTTGCAAGGTGATTGTTGTATGCTTCTAAGAAAGAAGAAAGGCTGCCTGTTAAACTGTGGTACATTGCCTTCCTGTTACATCAGCTCTGAGATGCATCCTTCTCAGTTAGGATGGACTGGGTTATGCTGCAGTAACAAACAGCCACAGAGTTCTAGTGGCTTATCCAACCAAACTTTACTTCTAGCTTATGTTGCATGCCAAAGGGATGTTAGATGTCACTGTGGTTGCCTGGAGACTCTGTTTGTTCGGACTGTCATAACAAAGTACCACAGGTGTGTGTGGGGGGTTTTTATACAACAGAAGCGTATTTTCTCTCAGTCCTGGAGGCTAGAAGTCCAAGATCAAGGTGTCAGCAGGGCTAGTTTCTTCTATAGGCCTCACACTTTGGCTTGTAGATGGCCAACTTCTCCCTGTGTCTTCCCATGGGCTTCCCTGGGTGTCTGTGTCCTAATGTCTTCTTGTAAGGATACCACTCCTATTGGATTAGGGTCCACCTTAATGAGCTCATTTTTACTTCATTATCTCTTTAAAGGCCCTATTTCTTTTTTATTTCTTTCTAAAGATTTTATTTATTAATGAGAGAGAGAGAGAGAGAGAGAGAGAGAAAGAGAGAGAGAAAGAGAGAGAGAGGCAGAGACCCAGGCAGAGGGAGAAGCAGGCTCCATGCAGGGAGCCCGATGTGGGACTCGATCCCGAGTCTCCAGGATCACGCCCTGGGTGGAAGGCAGGCACTAAACCACTGAGCCACCCGGGCTGCCCAAAGGCCCTATTTCTAAATATAACTCCATTCTGAGGTACCGGAGCTTAGGACTTTCAACATATGAATTTTGAGGGGTGTGCAATTCAGCCCATAACAGGAATCCAGACTAGTGGAGGCTCCATGATCATTTGTCAGGGACAAACTGTGCTGACTCTTCAAGACTCCTACTCAGAAACCACACTGTTGGCCTGAGCAAGTCACATGGGCACATCTAAAGTCAAAGGGCTGTGCAATGGGAGAAGTGTAGTGCTACCTTGATCCCAGAGCAAAGAGAACTGGCCTATTTTTTGAACAGCTTAGTAGCTACCACACAGCTCAATTTTGGAAATGCTAACACGCAGAAAAAAATGTATATCTTAGAACCAATAAAATAAGAAGTCAAGGAGATATGGTAATTGCTGCCTGGTAAGGAGGACAGTCAAGTCATCCTCTCTACCCATCTAGAAAGTGGATTAGGTAGTTCTCTATCAATAATTTAATGATCATAAATTTGAATGGTCCTTATAAGTATAAGAATGAAATTTTGGAAGGAATCCATCTTTCAGGCTTTTGAAAATAATCTGATTTCATAGGCCAAGCAAGCCTCCTTTTCTTGCAAGCAGATCTATGACTGCGGAAGACATGCACCATAACCGTTTCTATTTCTCTCCACACCATCCGCTTACTCTTTTCCGGCAGCTCTCAAGGTGTGTGGTCAGGTTAAGGGATTGCAACTTAAGCCAGGTGGGTGTCACATTCCTCTCATCACCATCATTGGTTCCGGCATGTTCTCATGACAAAACTGAGATGGTGAAAACAAAATAGATTCTTTTTTCCTGAGGCCGTTGGCACAGTTCTCTGCTGGGAGAACTCTTCCCCCCTGGGCATGATGTAGATCAGATATAAAGTTCAAAGTTACAGGAACCATTTTGCCACCACAAGAATCATGAGAATGAATCAACATAGTGCTGAGAGGTGTTGAGAAACCCACCTTATTTGAACTTGTTTGAGCCACTGGATCTAGCTGTACCTGAAGCTAGAACTTTTCAATAACATGAATCAAACTTTTTTTTTTTTTTTTTATAAATCACGTTGAGGTTGGGTTTTCTACCACTGGCAGCTGAAAAGGTCTATATGGAGTGAAATAATCTCATAAGAACCCTGATACTGTACCTGAATATTGAAAGAGACAATTTTGTGTGAACTTCTGGCAGTATATAAAAAGCCCCTTGCAATCAGTTTCCTATAATACCCATCAGAATTCCTTTCTTGGAATTTCATCTTCTGATCATTAAATTATTGATAGAAGCCTTATAAAATTCACGAATACATTCATTACAAAAAATATTACTGAGGATCCTATCCTTTTACCACTCAGCGATGCCTTCATAAATAAATTTCTTGTAGAATTCAGTGTTAGGAGAGAGACTCCTAGGTGGCTCAGTCGTTAAGCATCTACCTTCCCTCAGATCATGATCTCAGGGTTCTGGGATCGAGTCCCATCTCAGCCTTCCATACTCAGCCTACTTCTCCTTCTCCTCTTTCTCTCTCTGCCCCTCCCCCTGATTGTGCTCTCTCTCTGAAATAAGTAAAATCTTAAAAAAAAAAAAAAGAGAGAGAGAGAGAGAGAGCATTCAGTATTAGGAGAAACCCAAGGAAAAAGTATACCCTCTTTCCCTTCTGAAAATATGTGAATAACTAATTTTGTTTTTTGTTTTTTTTTGTTGTTGTTGTTGTTTTTTTTTGCTTCAGTTGACAGTAAGCTCAGGACCACATTCAAAGCTCAATCTCAGGTTATTCTTTGGTTGCTTTTAAAAGATTTTATTTATTTATTTATTTGACAGATAGCACAAGAAGGCAGAGCTGCAGAGGGAGAAGCAGCAGCTCCCTGCTGAGCATTGAGCCTGACGCAGGGCTTGATCCCAGGACCCTGGGATCATGACCTAAGCCAAAAGCAGATGCTTATCTGAGCCACCCAGATATTCCAATCTCAAGTTACTGTGTACCACCTTGTTACCAGTACATTTTCTTTTTCCTTGGTTCTTGTGTTCTGTTTATCATACATTATATATGTTTTTGTTTTACACCACCCGAAATTCCTTAATGGAAGAAGAACATTATAAACAAACAAACAAAACATGCCCTAGTTATAAAAGTGATCAGAGGAGAGAAGGAGTTTGTATTATGCTATATGTTTTCTCTAAGTTGAAACCTGAAAAATGAGGCAGAAATTCTGAAATCCAGGTATCAGTGTGAATGATAGCAGCCATGCGTTTTTCCTTCTCCTGACCCACACAGCTTTCTGTTTTTGATCTAATAGGTGCGGCCCCTGAAGGGGGGCCACTGAAGGGGTGGATGGCTTCTCCATATGGCCTACGGAAAGAGAATTGGTTGAAACAGACAGGCTTTGGCCTCTCCTAGCCATGGGACCTTGGGTAAGTCACGTTAATTGCTTTGAACCCCAGCTTTCTTTCATGTACAGGAGAAAATGCCCATTACAGGCTGTGGTCAGAGAGTCAAGGGAATTCTGGATGTATGCTTCTTAGCCCAGCACCGGACAGACTGATGCCTCCCCAAGGTGGCATGTCTCCCTGATACAGGGCACCATCCCTTGTGTCTTATACCAGACGCCTCTGCCTTCTTGCAGAGCAATGCATCTGACATGACTTCGACATCATGTTGGTTTCACCTTTGCCTTATGTCTGCCAGAGACAGCCCAGGAACCAGCTTTGTGTATCTTATGTATTTTATTCCTGCCAGGATATTGGAGGTACTTAGCCCTTTATGGATTGTCAATTGGATGAAGCCCCACCTGAGGATTACTTTTTTCCTGCAGTAGATGTTAAGGGAAAGCTTTGCTGGGAATTACTTTCTCTCTAACAACAACAAAATTAGGCAACTGATGTCCCTCCCTCCAACTCTGGCTGCTGGGAAACTCAGCAGAGTGTACCAAGAACAAATCATTGACTTCAACAGAACACCCACCTGTGCACCAGCCAAGGGTGGGCAGGCCATGTTCCCTGACTTGAGATGTTCGCAGTCTAAAGAGTCCATATCTGGTGGGAGGAGAGAATGCTTCTGGAAGCCCAGAGGTCCTGGGAATTATTTGTTCCCTCAGAATCTTTACTTCCTCCTGGAACTTATGATTTTCCTCTAGATTTTGGTTTCCTTACTTATATTTTCAACTATATTTTTTTGTTTTGCAAGCTACCCTAAATCCTTTGAACAATGAGGTAGAGGTATATGAAAATAAAATAACTTCTGTCTCTCATATTATCCCATGATAGTTTGTCCTTTGTATGGTAACTTTTGCAGCTCCTCCCACAAGACGTGGAGTCTGTTTCTCTACTCCTTGAAGCTGGGCTGCATGTTGACTTACTCTGGTTGTTCAGATTCAGTAAAAGTGAAAGAGTTCCAGTTCCAAGCCTTGGCCTCAGAAAGCCTTGAGTGCCTCCACTTGCTCTCTTGGATAGCACGATGGCTTTGAGAACAATGCTAGGCTAGCCTGCCACAGGGTGATGTCCACATCGAGGAAAACCATCCTACAGCCAACTGACCCCCGAGCATGGGAGAGATCCCAGCCACGATCAGCAGAGCTGCCTGGATAACACGCAGCTAACTGTAAATGTGTACATAAGCCAGCCGAGACCAGTAGACTACTGGTCTACTGGTTTTGTAGAGTGAGATACTCATGCCATGGAATCAAAGACCTACATTTTTGCATGGCCTCAATATATTTCCTGGTTGACTTCCAAGGTTGAGAAGGGAGTATCGCTCAGAGAAAAGTGCACTGGACTCAAGCTTGAAAGACTTGGACAGTCGTCCCAGACCGGCTGGTATGCTCCATGTATCACTTTGCTCTAGGCACCTCAGTTTCTCCACCTACGATGTGAACAGGAAAAGTGGGCTTTGAAGAAAGGGCAGCCAGAATGTTGGCCACCATCAAGCCACTGAATGTGTCCTGCAAGAATTCCATTACCACTGTAGCTACTGAGGTCCAGATGCCATAAATGTTGTTACTCTCTTGTATAGGTCACTAGGGGTTGGTGCCAGAAGTGAGATGTTTCTATCACTCCAGCTGCTTCTGCTAGGGTGGTTTCTCCATTGTCCCTCATCTTGGTGTCACCAGTTCTCATGTGAAATAATGGCTGGCTGTGGACTGCAAGAGAGCCTAGAAAGTGAGGGAGGTGGACCCTGCCTTTCTCTAGGACTCATGTGGTCAGGTGTACCCCAAACACAGATTGGAGGTTCAGATGCTGGGTACCAAAATATAGGGAGAAAGTGTCCACTACACAAAATCCTTCATAAAGTTGTTCCAAGGGTATGAGATGGCTTTCAAAGGGAGTCTGTGAGATTTGGTAGAAGGGTCAGCAAGCCAAGTGCTCAGCAAACCTTGTGATTTTTTTTTCATAAGTTGCATTAAACCTCTCCTAGAACTGAGCAAAGACAGGCGTAACTGAAGTCAGCTGGGCCTGTGAAGCCCTCCTGTGGCCACTGAACAAGGCTCTAAGCACATGCTCTAATGCACCCTGGAAATATGGGGGCTTGCACCTCCCAGGGGTAACCCAAAAATTGAACAGAGCAACACACTGGGTTGATGACATGACTTCAAAAGCCAAACCTCTCAATTACTGAGAAATCAGCTGGAGAACATTACAGTTGAGCAGAACTGAAGGCAGACAACTCATTAAAAGGATTGCCCTCGGTAATGAAAGCCATACTGGTGTAGAGACCCAGCAGGCCTCGGGAAAGTCCTGGCACCTCCCAGGCCCAGAGTGCAAATACAGACACTATGCTCTGGCTTCTAACCATGAGAAATGCTCTTCTTCTTTCCTGGCATCTTTTCCTCTAAAATTCATCCATTACTTCTCTCCTTTCACTTGCCCAGACTATAGCACTCTACAAGGTGCTTAGACATTCAGAATGTTTCCTACTGTGCCAAAGGGGATAATTATGCATACTAAGTGAGCTGGTTATATAAGGTTGAAAACATTTTGTGGGGGACATGCATCACAGGTCCTTTTGAGAATCTGATGACAACTGGTGATTCCCTTTCTAGGGAAAAATGTACACACACACACACACACACATACACACAAACACTCCCTTCCACAATTTTACTTACAATTTAATGACCACACTGAAGTTCATCCACAAAAATCTAGAGGGTTAGGGCATGGAGAGCCCTACACACCATATTAAGGAATCCAAGACTTCATGTAGAGGGCAGTTAGGATACTGTAATAGCGAGGAATTACTTTTAGCTCTTTGTAAGAGAGCACAAAATAATTGTGGCCTAAGCAAGATAGATATTTCACTCTCTTGTAAAAGAACCCAGAAGTTGGCAGTTCACAATTGTCAACATCCCAGACTCTTTATCTCCCAGCTGCACCATTTTTACTACCTGTTTCCACCTTCAACATCCCTTCATGGTCACTAGACAGCCACTGCTGCCTTACCCATCATGTCAGAATTCCAGTCAGTAAGAAAGAGGCCCTGTGAAGGTCAAATGGGTCTCCCAGCTGAGTCAGTTCCTTAGTAAATATGCTTTCCTGGAAGCCCCATCAAGTTATTCCCAACCCCATACTATTCTGCAAAACTTAGACATGTATCTATAGTGCTTAGGCAATGTAGTTTCTCAGTTGGGCCCATTGCCGATCCCACCAAAATTGGCTCTTTTTCTAAGGGAGGGGGGGAGAATGGGTACTGGGTGGGCAGAGAGCCCTCTCCATCTGAGGAGTGGTAGGAGGATTGGAAGCGGGGACAGTGCAAGTCATGTTGCTAGTACTGTGGGTTACAGCCTGGGAAGAGCAAGGGAAACAGGAAACAGAGATTGTGAAGGAGCCTGAATTAGCATGGGGGCTTAGGGGATGGAGAGAAGTCCAAGTGGAGGAGTGGGGAGCAACAGGACTTAGTGGTGATGGGATGTGAGGGTGGGAAGAGAGGGAGTGTAATATTGTGACTTATGATTAGAGATATGTATTTGGTCTTTGTCCCCTTTTTCAGGCACAGAGCTCCTAAAACCCCTAGGATTTCCTAAAAGAGTGATAGAGTTGTCTTTTGTTGTGTTAATGAGGTGACTTTAGGAGCCCGGACTATGGATGGGGCCTGGTTGCCAGAACCAGCCCTGAGATCCAAAGGTTAGAACTTAGAGTCCTGCCCGCTGATTTCTGGAAGGAGGGGGGAGTGTGCTGGAGATTTAATTCAGTAAGCAAAGATCAGTGACTTAATCCATCTCAATCTCAATCCTTCATTACATGAAGCCTCTGTAAAAACCCAAAAGGATGAAGTTCAGAGAGCTTTGAGGTTGAGATGACATGATGATGTGGGGAAAGTGAGGTACTAGGACAAGGTGTGGATGCTCTGTCTTTCCCCCCATACCTTGCCCCGTACATCTGTTTCATCTGACTGTTCCCAAGTCAGGTCTTCTGATAATAAATCAGTGATCTAGTAAGTGTTTTTCTGAGTTCTGTGAGCCACTCTAACAAATTAATTGAACTCTAAGAGGGGATTGTGAGAATCTCTAATCAAAACCCAGTGAGTCAGGAGCCCAGGAGACAACCTGGACCTCCAATTGATGGCTGAAGAGTGTGCGCAGGGGTGGGATGAGGGGGAGGTAAGTGTGGTGGGGGCAGTCTCGTGGGATTGAACCCTTCACACATAGAATCTGATGCTCTCTCCAGCAGACAGTGTCAGAACTGAGTTGAATGATAGGACACCAAGATGGTGTGGTGAATTGCATTGTGGTGTGAAAAAAACACACATTGGAATTGGTGAGGAGTTAGAGGATGTCATCGGGAATACATCCACGGAGCCAACCTGTGGTGGTGGGATGGGGGGAAAGATTCTTGGGGCGGAAGGAGATCAGGACTTCCAGCAGTGCCTGGTTGAGACTGAGGGAGCCCGAGCACTGAAAAGGTAACAGTGCTCTTTCAAACAGTCTCCCTTACATGAAGCCCAACAGCATTCTGATTTTTCCTGTAATTGCTTAAGTACATTTGCAAAAGTCAGCTTTATTGAGCTGTAACTTATATGCAATAAAAGCACACATTTTACAAAATAAATGTGTACATTTTAAGTGCACAGTTGGATGCCTTTTGTCAGCCGGGCATACCTTTCAGGTAACCACCGCCCCAGTCAAGATAGAGAATATTCCCATCATTACAGAAAGCTCCCTGGTGCATCTTCACACTCAGCCCCTACACCTGCTAGCACAGGCAAACATGGTTCTGATTTCTGTGACTATAAACTAGTTTGTCTGGTTCGGAATATCAGATAAATGAAATAATTCAAAAAATACTATTTGTGTCTGATTTTTTTTCTCTCTATCATGCTTCTTAGCTTCATCATGCTGTTGTGTATATCAGTAGTGTGTTTATTTTTAATTCCAGGTCGTATTCCATTGTATAAATAGACTACAATTCATTTATCCATTCAGGTGTACCTTCAGTTTTTGGCTATTATGAAGAGACTCCATGTACATTTGTGTACAAGCCTTTCTTTACTTCTTCTTTTTTTAAAAAAGATTTTATTTATTTATTTATTTAAGAGAGAGAAAGAAAGAAAGAAAAAGTGAGAGACGGTGAGTAGCGAGGAAGAGCGGAGGTCGAGTGAGAGGGACAGGCAGACAGCCTCTGAGCATGGAGCCCAAAGACCTGGGCCAGATCTCACAACCCTGAGATCCTGACCCAAATGGAAACCAAGAGTCAGGCACTTAACCGACTACACTACCGAGGCACCCCCAAGTCTCTATCTTCATTTATCTCCTAAATGCCTAGAAGTGGAATGGCTTGATCATATGCTTAGTATATATTTAACCGATTAAAGCAGTTGCTGGATTGTTTTCCAAAGTGGTTGTACCACTCTGGTACTTCATCAGCGGGTGCACAAGCACTGCCTCGGTGCTCTGCATACAACAACTGGGATGGTCAGAGGGTTGTTTTTTTAAGATTCTAGCCATTTTAGTGGATATGAAATGGTATGTCATTGTGGTTTAAATTTGTATTTTGCTGATGACCACCATCTTTTTACATGGCTTCTTGGAGACTCATATACCCTCTTTCAAGGAATCAAGTTTTTTGCCCATTTAAAAGAAATTAGGTTATTTCTCTTATTATCAAGTTGTAGGGCTTTAAATATATTCTGGCTACAAGTCCTCTGTCAAATAATTGTTTTGAAAAGAACCTCTCTGGTCTGTAGTTTGCCTTTTAATCTTCTTTGTTGTGTTTTTTGAAGAAGAGAAGTTTTAAATTTTGATAGAGTCAATTAATTCATAATAGTTTTACTTATGGCTCCTACTTTTTCTCCCACCTAAGAAACCTTTGCTTTGCCCAAGTTTGTAAAGATTTTCTCCTGTTTTCTTCTAGAAATTTAGAACCTTTAGCTGTTACAAGAGTTATATTTTGGGCATGATGTAACATAAGAGACAGGTCCACTTTTGTCCTTACAACTATTTAGTCATCCTGGCACTGGTGTAACTGTCTTGCACACTTAGGTACCTTTTTTGAAATAACAGTATATGAAAATATTTTCTGCTCTTCTCATGTTTTGATCCCCCTGGTTTGCTGGATGCATGCTTTGCCAGCCTATGTAGCAATCTAGCTTTGAGTTCCGATTTTCACATGCTGTATTTGCAAGGCCTGTGGCAGACTCAGGTGGAGACATCTGTCAGAAGCATGGGTGGGCTGGAGCCCAGGAGAAAAGGCTGAGCTGTAGATATACAGAACAGGGACGTACATAACTCATGGCTGTAGTCACACAATAGCAGATCCCTGGGAAAGCCACAGCTAGGCTCTTTCTGGATTCTACAGCCCCACCTTGCTCCCCCTTGCCTATTTGCCTATGGTAGTGGCAGCTTCCCACTGGGGTCTCTACACCCCCATGTGGGCTTTCACACCTTTAAATTCTCTTCTTCTAACACCCCTTTTGAACATGCCATCTGTTTCCTCCTGAGACCCCGGCTGATATCCAATTATGAAACAGTTTATGAAAAGTAACATCCCTTATTATTCTCCCTCATGTTCAACATCCAGGCACATACCCCATAGGCATTTAATTAGCGCAGAATGGGCTAAAGCTGCAGGCTTCTATGGCAAAGCCTTAAGCTAAGAATGCAGACCTGAATGTAGCATCTCTTGGTAATGCCTGAACTCCTTCCTGGAAGGAGGCCCAGTGGTTTCCACGGGGCACTAGACTGTTAGATCCTCAAGTGTGGGATTTGTTTCTGTGTTTTCTCACTCTTGGTTCTCTAACACATGGGAGAGCACCTGACACATAGCAAACCCTGACACACTGGAAACCCCATGATAGCATTGGGCACCACCAGCACTCCTCCCTATACCAACAGCAGCTTAGGATAGCACCACCAGCATTTTATTGGTAAAATACCTAAGTACAATCTAGTGAGGGCATTCAGGGCAAGAATTTCTAGCCATTTGATCAAGGCCACATTGGTCATAAATGAATAAGCCTGTGGGTTCCAGGTAAGATTGAGGAAAAGTAAAAGGGCTGGGTCAGTAGAGAGAGGATTGTGGGGAGAGTGGAAACCACTCTATCAGGCTGTAGCATGGCCACCATCTTTCTTCTGGTGCATGGCCAAGTGTTCCAGGCCTGTTTCAAATCCCACTTCAGCTACTTCCTGGATGTGCTGCCTTGGGCTCACATCACTGAGCAGCCCAGGTATTTCCAACTCGGGCAGGGCTTGATGTAGGGAATCAAGGATACACCCAGAACACACCTTGTCCCTGTCTGTCCTAAATCTCAGAAGGTGGCAGCCTCAGGGCCAAACCTCATGTGCTGCCTGATTCAGTGTCACCTTCCCAGCCAGAGAGCTATGAGTTGGATCCCAATCCATGCCTGAACCAATCAGTGTGGCCTTGGGGTGCAACACAAAAATGAGCTTAGGTGTGGTCCATGTCCTCTGCTTCTGAGGCCCAGACCATGTGGGCTGCAAGTGGGAGTGTAGGGCCATCCCCTCCCACATCCACACAAGGGAGCCAAGAGCTCTTCTGAGGGAAAAAAGAATGGAGGCTACTGGGCAGATGCCTCCTAGGGGTTGCTGCAAATCCTCTGCTATCAATATTTTAGTAAATGGGGAGGAGTGATAAAAGCCCTGGGTTTGAATCCTGCCTGGCTTGGCCACTTGCTTGCTGAGGGGGCTCAGGTAAGTCTGTTTAGTTGAGCCTCAGTTGTCTCATTTATGAAGTGGAGAACATACCTACTTACAGTCTGTGTGTAAATTGGCAATCATGGAAAGGGCTCCATTTGCCACCCAGGCTATGGGCAAGCACTAAATGGTAGCAATTATTATTATAATTATTATCATTCCCTGGCTTGGGTCTTTGGGAGTCTATGGAGGCCCAAGGACCAGCTGCAGATCATTAGGCTTCATGTGGCTGACATCTGGGCTCAGAAAAACAACTGTTGAGAATGTGTCACTGTCACCTAGATCATAGGGACACAATTCGATAGGCCTCAGGCCACAGGCTACCCCTGCCAAGCATCTGTATGGGGGAGGGCGGGGCAGGCCTCTGTCCAGCCTGGTGTCTAGTGACTTGTTAAATAGAAGCTTGAGCACACCGGTAATGATCTTATCTAATTACACATTGAAGGACGTACAGAGACTGGGAGATGAAGGGTGAGGAAGTGTGAGGAAAATTGAAGAGTCAGAGTGGTGGTGAGTTGAGTAATTATCACTGCCTTCTATCAAGCTCTTACTGAAGGTCAGGCCTGTGTTAAATGCTTCACGCTTAGGCAGCCCTGGTGGCTCAGTGGTGTAGTGTTGCCTTCAGCTCAGGGTGGGATCCAGGAGACCCGGGATCCAGTCCCACATCAGGCTCCCTGCATGGAGCCTGCTTCTCCCTCTGCCTCCCTCTCTCTCTCTCTGTGTCTCTCATGCATAAATAAATAAAATCTTTACAAAAAATGCTTCACGCCCATGCAAAGACTACGGAGTGTCTACTGACATCCATTCTTCCTTCTCTGTCATAGGATCAGGACCCCTGATTTTCAGCTGTGCACATCATCATCCAGAATCAAAGCATGTCCCACTCTCTCCCTTTTAGCTAGGTAGGAGCATATTCCAGTCAATGGGATGTGAACAGAGAGATACATGCAATTGCAGTATCTTACCCGTTCTAAGAAAGGGCGTGTCCTTTCTCCTTTACCTGCTGGCTGGCATGAAAGCATGGTGGTGATCCATCTGGGACCACATGCACAGAGCAGTACCTCGAGGATAGCAGAGCAGCGAGAGAGAAGGAACCTAGGTTCCTGGTACTATGGAGGCCCCATATCAGCCCTGAAGTGCTTATGCCTGGATTTTTATGTGAGATGAGTGGGTCTCTTATGGTTTGTTTTTTTTGTGTGTGAAGAATTTATTTATTTATTTGACAGAGAGTGAGAGAGCACAAGCAGGAGAAATGACAAGCAGAGGGAGAGGGAGCAGGCTCTCCACTGAGCAGGGAGCCCGATGTAGGGCTCTCTCCCAGGACCCTGAGATCATGACCTGTGCCGGAGGCAGACACTTAACCAACTGAGCCACCCAGGTGCCCCTCTCTTACGGTTTAATATGCGTTCTGTTGTAAAAGAGACCCGTATGCATCTTTAGGAGAACATGTTTCCATCTTTTGTTGAGATGAGTAAACCAAAGCTTGGAAAGGTTTAGAACTTTGTGTATTAGTGTTAACACTACTTACTGTGACAAATAGACCCAATGGCAGACATACGTAGTCATAAATACTATGATGTTTATTTTCTGCTTACTTAGCAATAGGTGAAAAAGTCGGTGGGGCAATGTTTTCTTTTCAGTCACCAGAGACCCAGGATAATGGAGGTGCTTCCATCTTCAATATGTAAATTCCAAAGCTGTCCCGGAGGTCACCTCCCTTTCATCCAGTTGGGAGGGGAGCAAAGCATGGAGAAGGACAGGGGAGTTTTATGGGCTTGATCAGGAGGTGGCACACATCTTTCTCACTCTCACTGGTGAGAGCTCAGTCACATGGTGAATCTAACTGCAAGGAAGCTGACAAATGTGGTCTTCTTGTGTGCCCAGGTAGAAAAGGGAATGTTTTGCAGGCAGAAAAGGGAATGTTTTGCTGAAGAATCAGCTAGTCTCTGCCACACTGGAGTCACTCAGCTAGAAGCTGCAGGAGGGGAGTGCATCAGCCTGATTTTTTAAATTTTATTTTATTTATTTATTCATGGAAGACACACAGAGAGATGCAAGCTCCCTGTGGGAACCCAATGCAGGACTTGATCCCAGGACGCTGGGATCATGACCCAAGCTGAAAGCAGACAATCACTGAGCCACCCGGGCATCCTGCATTGGTCTAATTCTGAAGCTCAGTGTCTTTTGGTTTCTCTCTGTTGCCTCCTGGTTTTGATATCTGTGATGGTCTTTTAATGGCTCAACTTGGCTAGGCCTCCGTCTCCAGTTTTTCATTCAAACACTAATCTAGGTGTTGCTATGAAGTTATTTCATAGATGTGATTAAAGCTGTAATCACTTGGCTTTAAGTAGGGGAGATGATGATCCTAGATGATCTGGGTGGGCCTGGTCCATCTAGTTGGACAGCCTTAGTAGCAAAATAGAGGCTTTCCCAATGAAGGAGAAACTTCCCCTTGTGGACAGCAAGGCCCATGGCTGCCCAGTGGTTTCCAGCCTGTCCTTCCTGATGGGCTGCCATATAGATTTCAGACTAGTCTAGGCAGGCCCCTCAATTGTGTTAGCCAATTCCTTGCAATAATTCTGGTTGAGTAACATCATTTACCCTCTGTATTCTTTTCTTCCCTCCCTGTGACAGGTCCTAACCTCCCATTGATATTCATTAATGTGTGGAATGAATATTTATTGGATACTTACTGCATAGTGGACACAGTGCAGAACTAGTCAAATATGGCCCCTGACCTTATGGAACTAGGGAGGCTTTCCTCATGGGAAGCTTGTAGTGCCATCTTACAATAAATGCTGTGACATAAATAAGTTCAAAGGACTGTGAGGGGGCCTATATCATCTGAAGGGTCAGGACAGCTTCTCTGATGAGGATATATTTGCAAGCAAGCTCTGAAGGAGGAGTAGTAGCACACTCAACTCAGGAGTTGAGCATGGCTTGGAGGAGTTGGGCATGGCTTGGGAAGGGGGTTCTGAGCAGGGGGACCAGTGTGGACAAAGGAGTTGAGGTGAAGGAAGAGCATCAGGTTTGAGAATGGAGACCAGGCTGGAAGGGACAGAGAGCTGAACACAGACAAAGGATGGCAAGCAGGAGGCAGACTAGGGGTGGGCCAGGCCATAGGGTTTTGGGTCTTCATCTGAAAAGCTCTGGGATGCCAGAGTGAAAAACTCTTAGCAGGTATTCCCAGTGACAGATGTCTGGGCTACTGTGGAGGAACAGATTGGTGAGCCCCATGCTAGATGGGAAACAACAGTTTGATCGAAGGAAGCTGTGGCTATGCCAAGCCCAGGTCTGATGGGCTTTACCCCCAAAACACCCTTGCCTGGCTCTCTCCTCCTCCCTCCTCCCTGCAAACCACCCACTTGGCAGTCAGGGCCTCCTCGGATGGCATCTTATCAGGGAAACCTGCCTGGGCTCTCCCGACTGCGCTAATCAGGTTGGCCCCAGTGCTTCTATGGTACATTCAACACACCTCTGTTTCAACACTTTTCCTTCTCTGTGCTAATTATTGGCTAAGTGCTCATCTTCCTCATTAAACCACGAGCTCCTTGAGAGGAAAAAGGATGTCTTCTTCTCTGTGTCTCTCAGGATCAAGCACAGGGCAAGTGAGTTGAATGAATAGATGTTATTTGAACCTCTCCTGGGGGTATTTTCATTTCTGTTGGCAATGCCTGAAGGAAAGATCAAGCCTCAAGAGGAAGTTACCCACAGAATTTCTATCTTGATGACTATGGGAAGAAGCAATGTCCGTAGATGGTGAATTTGGAGGACTTTCCCAAATTGCATGGCTTTCTGTTTCATGGTGGCTAGGAGCCTATTGCTTTTTTTTTTGCCAATAATTTTATAGTTAGATCAACATTTCCTAAAGGGGTTTCCACAGAATTTCATTTCCAGGGAATATTAATAGGTGCTATAAAGACACACACACACACAATCCCTTGATCAAAGAATGTATGGAGCACAGGTTTAGACAAAGTCAAACAGGTTACCTCCATGCAAGGAGAGGTGTATCTGCCAAAGAGCATTGTGAAGCCCTAATTGGGAGATAAATGGTTGACAGCATTCCCAAACTTTTAAAACCATATACCATAAGAGTATCGGGTCAATGGTGTAACATATTTTTGGAAAAACTGGAATGTGGTTCCTCCCTTGGAGTCAGATCTTCAACTCCCACTTATGTCTCGGGGGCAACTCCATAGAAACCCTGCAGGGACACAATAAGAATACTTTCTTTTTTGTGTCCATTGTGCCTGCCTTCAGCCTTTCTCATTTCGGTGAATGGTCCTGACATCTAGCAGGACCCTGGTGGTCAGTGATGACACCCACCGCTCCATCTAATCAACTGTGTGTCTCCATCCCCTTGTTCAAGCCTTTGGTATCTCTCACCAAGATCACAACGATGGCCCCAATGTATTGTCTTCACCTCCAGTCTTATCTGTACCAATTCATTTCCCATGTAGCAGCCAGTCTGACAAAGGTGAGTCAAACCATGTTATCAACCAAGCTAGTCACTGGTTTCTCCTTGTCCTTGGGACTAAGCTCATTTCCTTGACTGGGCTCCCCAAGGCCCTGCAGGGTACAGCCCCATCACTGTCTCCAGTATCATCTCAAACTCCTGATTTCTTGCTGGGACATTCCCATCAGGCTGATCTCTGGGTTCTGGGAACACACAAAATTCTTTTTGCCCCAGGAAGTTTCCAAGCACAGTTCCCTCTGCCTAAAAGCAGTTCTTAGTCCATCATAGCCCTCCCATCCTCCGTAATGCTTTCAGATTTTGTTTAAAGAGAGGCCAATGAGTCCTCTAGTTAAATTGGGCACACTCCCAATGCTTACTTCCATTGCACTGATCATAACATATATAATCATAATGTATCTCCAATCATGTGTAAACTCCCAGAGAGTGGAGCATGTCTGCTTTTCTCTTCATTGCAGGACCAGCTCCTGGAGCCCTGCTGGCACCCAGTGGTCCTTCGGTACATATTTGCTCAAAGGAAAGAAGGTGATTCTGGATGCACGTGGCTCTGTGTGTCTGCTGCTCTCCCTTGCCTGTACTTTAGGACGTGCCCAAGCTGCTCAGATGTCTGCTGGTGCACTAGAACCTTGGGGGTGACAGAAAGTACAATATCAGCCAGAGCCCATGAGGGGCAGACACCTCGACATGCATGGTGTCTGCTCTGGAGTGGCTCAGCAGTGGGGATGGGCCCGGCAAGTTTTGGTGTTGCTCATGGGAGTATAATTCAGAGAGAGATAAATAGGAAAGGAAATGGCAATGCATATGACATGTTTTTAAATACTCAGAGCCTTCAACTTAACAAGATGGAAACCTTTATGTGGAAAGATATTCATTTTAGTGCTATCTATAAGAACAGTTAATTGAGGATGCCTGGGTGGCTCAGTCTGTTGGGTGTCTGCCTTCAGCTCAGGTCATGATCTCTGGGTCCTGGGATCAAGCCCCACATGGGGCTCCCTGCTCCACGGGGAGCCTGCTTCTCCCTCCAACTCTTCCCCCTGCTCCTGCTCTCTCTCTTTCAAATGAATACATAAAATCTTTAAAAAAATAAGAACAACTAATTGGAAACAACTACAGTTCTAACAGTAGAGGGATGGCTAGGGAAAGCATGGTGCCTCTATTCTATAGAATATTATACAGCCATTCAAAGTAACATTTAAGAAGAATTCAGAAAAATCCAAGGAAATGCTTAAGAAATAATAACGTCACACAAAAAAAATTGTAGCTATGTGTGGTGATGGATGTTAACTAAGATCATTTTGATATCTATATACCTCAAGTTATGTTGTATACTGAAAAATGTACTTAGAAGCATAGAGGAGGTTGAGTCCCACAGGGGCAAGAAACGAGCATTTCCTATTTCCTATTTCCTTTTGACCAGCTTTAGATGTGACCTGAGGGCTCCATCCTAATGGTTTAGCAGGAAACTCAACTCTGGTCATTACTGGAACTCCCCCATGCCTGGGCGATGCCATAGGAGGGATTTTGGTTCCTGGGTCACCTTGGTTCACACTGGTTGCCAGGAGGATGTCCATTGCTTCAGCCAGCATGTTTTCCTCAGACATGGTGAGGGAGTTTTCACAGACACAAGAAGCCCTGGTGTGCAGGGTCACACCACACAGCCACACACCACACAGCCACACAGGATGGTCCTGCCATCCCCTAGGGAACTACTGCTGGAGGTGGAGGTGTGGATCCCTACTCTCCTGGGACCCGGAGATATCCTTTGCCTCACTCCCTGTCTCCTTACTCCTTTGGACTCTCCCCTTCCTACCCACAACACATATCTACCCCTTCCAGACTGTGGGCATTATCTCCTAGCCAGCTCAGGCCAGATGTCTGTGCCCCAGAACACCAGGGCTGAATCTAGCCTAGTGACATATTTTATTTGCACACACACAAAGTTCCGGTTTGAATTTGACTTTGATGCTGACATTGTAAGGTCATGAGCTTTCACACACACAAAAATCAAGTTCTTCAACTTCTTGATACATTAGTGTTTGGCAACCCTGGGCCTCTGGCAATGAATGGCCAGAGGAAGTAAGTCACCATCGCCATTTTATTCCTCTTTAGTGACTGAAGCTTTCCACTGTGTGACTCTTGAGCCCTTTTGGTTTGAAAATAAACTACACTGTGGATTGTCTTGGAAAGCAGGGCTAAGGCTAGGGGGAGGGGAGTGCAGTACCCAGGGCCCACAATGTGAGGGGGATCACCCTTGCACAACCACCTACAACTGTACACTTGGCACCTTGGCTCTGGTCCCGGACCCACTCAGGCTTCTTCCAGCAGCCTCTCCCATCTTTGTGCCATTGAGGTACAGACAGCAAAAGGCCTCGCCCTGGGGTCATCTGTAAACCTGAGGAGAGCCCTTGTGGAGGGAAGCTGAGGCAGAAATGAGAAGGCAGCAAGCTATAAGGTGTGAGCAGGGAATGCAGTCATAGGATTTGCCAGGGTAGGAACTCCAGAAATTCAGGTGTAGAGGGAAGAAAGAGTTGGGGCGGTGACTGGATGTGGGCTGAGGAGGGGTTCCTGTTTTAATTTTAATTTGGGAGGCTCCCAGTGGCCTTCTGCTGCAGACCAGGCAACCACACTCAAAGAGGTGCGGTCACTTGCCCTGGACAGAGGCAAACCCTTTCTTGGAAAAACTGCATTTGACGGTTGGTGAAAACGAGGACCCTGGCATGTACCCATCGATTCAAAATTGCTCATGGTGAGAAGCCCAAATTGTACCAGTCGTAGTGAAGAGGAGTGTAAGGTTAGGTAAGAAGTTTCCGGTGGCCTGCCTTTTCAGGTTTCTCCCAGCTCCCTTCCAAAGGCAGGGGTGGTTTCCTGCCTCTGCAGGGTAGGGTCATGCTGGGTGGGTGGTGGGGAGCCTGGAGTGGACGCCTTTCAGACATCTTGTACCCCACCCCACACCCAGCTCCATTCCCCAGGAGCCCTAGCACAAATACTTTGTATAGTTATAAAAATTGAATTGCAGAAATCATTGGTTCCCATACGAGAAGGACTGTATTGCTGCATGATCCACAGGTCATAGAGTCACATATGTCATAGAGATATGACATCACTTATGAACAGTCACATTACAGTTATGCAACCACAACCACCTGGGGACATGCACTGTCCTCTACAATGCCACAAAAGCCCAGGAGGAACTGTTCACAGGGAGCCAAGCCACCACACCCTTAGCCACATGTAGCTAGTTTCATGGCAGAGCTGGTGTTGGAGTCAGGTGTGTCCTGATCCAAAGCAAAAGGAGAAGGATGGACATGCAGCCTTGAAAAGAGGCAGCCCACCTGTACTGCTGTCACAGGAGCCAAGAAGGAAAGGATATTGTGCCTGCAGGTACAATTTGCAGGGTTAGTGTGTGGACGTGTGGACAGAAAGGGCAGAAAGTTAACGGTGGTCTTTTTTCCCTGACTTTTTAAAGGCGTAATTTTAAAAAAATGTATATATTTATGAGGTGTACAACTTGGCACTTTGATACATACATTTATTATGATCACTGCTCTCAAGCTAATGAATATATAGGTAAGAACATTTGCTGAGAGGGGAGGGCGCTAGTGAGACTGGAGATTTAGAAGAGGAATTTAATGTGAGGAATTTAATGTGTGGGACAATTACACTGGGCTGGGATGAGGACATCACCAGGGGACCCCAGGCTCAGCTCCACTGAGGACGAGGTTGAGTTTGGAGATCATGGATTTGAAATGACTCCAGTATGTATGGTGTGGGACCTAGAGCCAGGAGGATCAGCAGTTGGACTGACCTAGGGTTGCAGTCTTGCTAGGTGGGAGTGGTAGGAAGACAAAGGAATCAAGGAAACTGGCAAAGGATTGGTTCAAGTGAACAATCATGGGGTTTAAGGTGATGTACTAATAGGGTTTCTTTCCATTGTAAGTGACAAAAAAACCAATTTTAGCTGACTTACGTAGATTAGCTTACATACCTAGCAAATTCAGGGATGTGATAGTTTCAGGCATGGCTGGGTCCAGGGGTTTCAACAATGTCATCAAGGTGCTGTCTTTCTCTCTGGTCTCTGCTCTCCTGTGTTGGCTTCACTTTCTGATAGTTTCTCTCTTCGAGGTGTCTATCTTTACCCCATGCAGCTCCACATCTATAACCAACTAGTTCAGCAGTCCCATCTGGAAGGAAACTCCATTTTCCCAAGCTTTCCAGCAAATGTCATCCAAGATTTAGTCATATTGGACCAACTCAGTGTATGTGCCCATTCCTGGACCAATTCCCACTTTCCAGGGAAATGAAATTCTCTGGCTGATCAGGTCTGGGTCACATGCTCACTCCTTGAATCAGTCCCACTTGAATCACAGACTGGTGCAGGTGTTCTCTACACATGAGTAGGAAAGGAAGAAGATGGGGGACAGTGTGCTGGAAGTGAGGAAACAAGAAGAGTGGGAGGCTGTGGTCAGAGAGTTGGCTTAGATGAGGAGCTAGTCATGAGTAAGGATTATAAATGGGGTACTCATCAGGAGGAAAGTGAGGACTGAGCTTAGGGGTATGGGTTTATCAGGGTTGTTGGTTGCACAAGGGTCCTCATTATAAGGACTTTGGGCACTCCCAGAATTGACAGGGGCCTGGACAGCTAGGCCTGGACTGTGAGTGGGAACCAAGGGTGTCCCAGGAGGCAGGAACATGCAGCAGAAACAAATGGTGCCAGCTCCACTGGTGCTGTGGCAAGCCTGACCTCCAGCTGTCCCTGTGCCCTGAAGTCATAAGCTCAGAATTCAAAACCACAGATGAAAGTATCCCAGTGTTGGTCCCTGGCTGCTCTGGCATGTGGAGGGGAGAATCTGGCCTCTCGGGACTGGAAGATAGCCCACACCTCCCACCCAAGAAACACCTGAGAGAGAGAGAGAGAGAGAGAGAGAGAGCAGTGGGTAGACAGGAAAGAGCAGATCCAACGCTGGAAAGTCAAACATGTGACAAATGTCTATTGTAGGTGGAGTGACCACTGAGGTGTGGTGGTGCAGCTATTCCACCTCTGGCCATTATTTCTCATAACTCTTCGCCTGGGTATTACTGTTTTGTAAACTGAGGCTCCAATGGGTAACATCACTCACTCAAGTTGATAGGTGGCAGAGCTGGTATTCCAAACTCAGGCTGGCTGGTGTCCAAAGCTCTGATTCTTTCTCTTTCCCCTCCCTGGTGGGGGGATCCACCTGGGCCTTATAAGGTGCCTGCCAGTCCCTGATCACCACACTTCAATACCTCAGCTCTTCACACGCCCTGGGAATGGCCTCTGCCACACCTGGAACTAGTCTCCAAATGTCCGTGCTTGAGTCCTACGCATCCCTTGAACCAAGTCCAGGTCACCATCTCCACAGCAATGCTGCAGAAAAGAAGGCAAATGACATTCCCACCTGTCTCCCTAGCAATGGCATTTGGCCGTTTGTTTTGTCCATGTTCTTTTGCGGTCCCATAAAAGTAATAAACATGCCAGGGCATGTTGAGTCCACTCTGGGAGATGGGTCTGAATCCCAGGGGTGTGGACAGGGCTTTAATGACCCAGGCGCCAGGCCAGGCCCAATGTTGGCTCCGAGGCTCCTTACACAAACCCCCTTCCCCCACCCCGTCCCTACCCCAGGGGCAGGGTCTGGGGGCTGTCCTGTGGCCAAGCAGGACAAACACATCCCGAAGGGCTGGAACCACTTCCTGCTTACTGGCTTGCATTCTGGGGCAGCTGACCTCTTGCTTTGTGTACTGCTCGAGAAGGGAAAACTTCCTCTTTGGAAAGAAAAAAAAAAGCCCTCCAAAGAGCTCGACGGCCCTTAGACATCAAAGTGTTCTTACAAAACAGCATCCTAATGGCTTAAGTATCAATGAATCAGGGACATATGGATCTCATTTGCCATAAAGTGCACACGGGTTTAAAAATCCGGAGGAAAAAATGCCAGGCTAAATATGTTTCAGTTTTTATTGAACCAAAAAACTCTAAGAAGATGGATTTTCGACGGTCACCAAACCCAGAAGACAGACAGGTCAGGCAGCTCAGAGACTAGAGAAAACTTAGTTCCCTTAAGCCACAGTAGCTTAAGCCATGGCCCTTGATAGCAGAGACAAATTAAGTTAGATTTTGATGTAATTGAGATATAAAAGACTTTTATAGGGTCCTTTTCTTTATAGGGATATTTTAAGTGTGTCTAAGAAGAGCCCAGCTCATTTGCTGGAAGAGCAGTCAGTTTGAAATTTAGCTGTGCTCTAGGGGGAATCGGTGGCATTTGGAGATTCTCACTCTCTGGGGGAACATCTAGGAAAGGAGACTTCGAGAAGCCTCCCCAGAAAAATCTCTTGTTTTCCACTCTGAAATCATATCCAAGGAGGGAAAATGGAAGGAAAGATGGGAGGGGAGAGAGGGAGGAGAGAGAAGTAAAAGAAAGAAAGAAAGAAGGAAAGAAGGGGGGGGAGAATGTTTTAATGTTTTCCTATAATCAAAGTTTCCACATCAGGAAAAATGGTGTCACGCTAAAGTGTATTAGCAATTGAGCAGTTTTATGTTCTGCATTCAATTTTTCTAGTCATATATTTCTCCCCGGTTTGCAACCTTGCTTTGTGAAAAGTGTCATAAAGAAATGCTTTACCGTTAACGCACTCTGACTGGATCATATTTCAGGTTGTTACTCTCCAAGACATTATCGCAACGAGAATCCGTGTACTGCGGAGTGATCTGTCGGAGCCGCTTAGAGGGACCGATGAGAGGATTGGAACCGGGCCCGGGGTTCGTAATGAAACCTTAGCCCAGACAAGGGCCAAGGAGGAGGCTGTGGTTTGGGGGGTCTCGAGGAATTCACATGGCTTCGCTCTGGATGGCTTCGAAACAGCTCAGTGCTGAAAGATGAACATTCCTGTCTTTTGGCTTCATTACCTTTCTTTACCCTTTAGTAGGTGAACCAGCTCTGGCCACTGATGCCTCAGGCATGAGAACACCAGATTTCCAGTTGGCTTTGTTTTTAGGTGTGTGTGTGTGTGTGTGTGTGTGTGTGTGTGTTCTTGTCACTTTCAACTGGAATATGGTATGTTATAAATAAAGCCCCACTTTCTCCCATCCTCCCCTATGAGCATGTGGTGGTGGGGGAATTAAGGGGTGAGTACTCAGTACTCCTCCATGTGCATCCAAGATTTCCCTTTGAAAATCTCGAGGCCTGGCCCACACTGACATGAAATTATTATGTACTTTTGTTGTACAACAAATTATCATCCTATACTGTTGCAACAGCCGTTTCTACAGAGAATGCAGGTTGTAGTAATTTTGTCATATGGAGTAATATGTCACATAGACCATTCTGGATTTAGACCAATATATACAGTTTCTGGCCTAAGCAGTAACACATGTTTGGAGGAGAGACCGTTTCATTTTACTGGAATGGACAGTAAGTAGAAACACATTCCAGATTTCTCTTTTTTTTCCCTCCTGCTCTGAAATTTGGCAGCCAGAGTCCTCCTTGCACTTGATCTCAGGTTTTCAGCTGCTTACGAACCATGGTGCACACAGCACTACGATGCCCGCGCGTCTAGTGACTGGTGCCTAATGAAATCTAAAATCACTGCCCAACAGATTTCTCAGAACCCCTCCAAGAGCTGTTTGAAATGAATGCAAATGGCACTCAAAACTTGCCCAATAACATGCTAGCTAAAATACAGTACTTTTCTGAAGCTAATTTTATGCTTTCAAAGCCCAGCCTTGTGAAAACCTTTTTCTGGAATGCCTATGAGGGGACTACAGATGGACAGACAAGCTGAAGAGAGTAATGAGTTTACTCCAGACCCTGGAGGTTTTAACTTGGAGATGCCCAGGCACCTGTTTGCCTGCATGCCTGAGGTGAGGCTGTGTTACCTTGTCACTCTGGGTGCGGAGGGTGGAGGCGGACAGCCCTTGATCCCCTGATCCCAGACTCTGGAAAATTGGGGCCGGAGTTGGAGAAAAGACACAGACTCACATCACTTGGACACTGAACGTACTTTGTGCTTTGTTCAGATTGTATTTTACTCAGATGCTCACGATAATTCTATTAGCCTGAGGGGGAAACTGGTATTCAAATCCTGAATGTTTCCTGTGGGATTTAATGATCAGGCTGTCTGATCTAGAACTTGGGCTGTCTCCTCTCTAGCAGCACTTTGCCCAGTGCCTAGCACACAGTACATCCTTAGTGAGGCTTTGTTTTCCACGTGGTTAGTTTGTGTAGGCCCCATGGGATCATAAACTCTTGAGGTACAGGAACCTTGAAATTCCTTTACTTACCTTATTCCCCTCTTTGGGCCTTGAATTAGTGGACATGATCCTTTAGGACAATCATTCTCAAGTGGTGACAGTTCTGCCCCCCAGAGGACATTTGGCAACATCTGGAGACATTTGGTTGTCACAACTAGGCAGAGGGGTGGTACTGGCCTCTACGGCGTAGAGGCCAGGAATGCTGCTAACACAGGACAGCCCCCTACAACCAAGGATTATCCAGCCCCAAATGTCACTAATGCTGAGGTTGAGAAACCCTGCTATAGAAGAAAGGCATTCAGGCCAGGCATGGCCTCATGCTAGTAAAAACAATTGAAATGACTCGTTTTAAAGACTTTTTAAAAGGAACCGTAAATACCAAACATTCAATATATTTGCTTAGAAAGTTAAAACCATAGTCCATCAGGCTTAGTCCATAACTAAAACAAACTGAGAATCAGTAAGGCTGAGAGGGAATTAAGCTAAAACAGGAGCTTCTTGAGGGCAAGGATTATGTTGTATTAATTGGGAATCCCCTGTGCATAGCACAGGTCTTAGCACACAGTCAGTGCTTAATGAATGCTTGACAGGTACTTGATTGAATGAACAGTCTTGTCACACTAAACTGTACCAGCCATCGAATCATCGAATTGCTGCATGTCCTATGATCTGTTCAATTCTACAACAATATCCCAGACTAGCCACTGATGGGGACCTCACTACCTCACAAGGGCCTCATTCTGTTTTTGGATTCCTGCCAATGTTACAAAGGACAATGGCTTTTAATGATGATCTGGAGCTTCTCTTTTTGAGAAGGGGCCAGTAGTTGATGTTGAATGATCATTGGTGGGGCAGAGCAGGGAGGACAAAATGGGTGAGGTGATATAGGGACCAGAGCCTTGTCTTAATCACCTCTCAACCCCAGGGATGTTACCAAGCCCAGCAAGAGAAGAGCTACTTCCCCCTCTCACTCTAAAAAAGAGTGGATCTTTCTTTGGGGCCACTTCCTGTCCCAGTGTCTGTGTCCGCAACTGCTGGATCTCTCCTTCCCATCCTACTGCATCAGCTCTGCCGCCTCTGAAACCAGTATTTCGAGTCAGAGCCTCAGAGGGAGAGGTGGGCTTTGAAGCCAAATGGCTCTGGTTCGGTTTCTGACTCTGTCACTGTATGACTGTGGGGCCATTGGACCTCGGTTTTCTCACCTCCAAAATGGGTATGATGCCTATTGTGTAGGTCATATCCCATAATAATGTTCATGTTATAATACAAATAAGAGTTATTATTTATTGAGTGCTTGGCACACAGTGAGCACAATGAGCTGGTTAGTGCACTTTCTTTTTTTTTTAAGATTTTATTTCTTTTAGAGAGAGAGAGCATCTGCGCAGGAGGGAGGGGCAGAGAGGGAGGGAGAGGAACAAGCAGACTCCCTGCTGAGCACAGAGCCTGATGGGGAGCTTGATCCTACAACCCTGAGATCAAGACCTTAGCCAAAACCAAGAGTCAGATGCTTAGCTGGCTGAGCCACCCAGGCGCCCTGGTTAGTGCACTTTCTTTTTAATCTTTCCATGTATGCAATAAGTTTTATTAGATCTATTTTACCAGCAAGAAAACTGAGGCCCAGAGAGAAGTGACTTGCTCACGGTCTCACAGTCAGGACATAATAGAAACGAATCTATACCCATGACTAACTCTTTCAGAGCTCAGCAGACATTCTTCGTGATTCCAAACCTATGACCAGTTTATGTTTAATCTGTTAATTTCCCTTTCCCCTTTCCAGTTCAGCGTTTAAAAATGGTCTTGGCTTGCTCTTCGATAATTTCCTTAACTTGGTTTCAGTGTGTCAAATAGCCTGAAAGCTCTGAAAGGCCATGACCTCTCCTTTCCTGTGATCAACACTTTGCCTTGCAGGCACAAAGTAGGTGCTCAGGTGACATTGACTGACTTGAAAAAGTAGGGAAGGGGCAGTATCTTGCCCTCCTTCTATCCCTTCACACACTCACGCACACATATACACACGTTAACCATCCCCATACACACACACAGGCTTACACAGACCCACACATATTCATCATCCCCGTACTCACACATACTGACACACACACTGACACATACTCATACTGCTATACACTCACACACACACAGACTCACACACACTTGCATACACACCCTGCCCCCAGGTTCCATGTCCTTGGTGAGTGGGGGTCCCAGGTGGGGTCTGACTGCTGGTTTTCATCACGTTACAAGCCTGCCTGGGGAGTGGGGCCTCATTTGGAGACGCAATATTAAATGGGTATGCTTTCCGCCGAAATTGTTTTTAAGCATGTACATTTCAAATCCATTTAATTTCCAGCCATCAGTTGAAATCAAGCCGTTTTGTACATGTCACATACATTTTCATTCTGGGAAGGCCTGTTTGTGGAGCCGCCGCACGCCACATGTGTGTGCCAGGGGCAGGGCGAGGGGGGTGGGGGGGGTGGAATGGCTTTTCCATGTGGGTAATTGTGGCCGTCAGGAGAGTGGCTCGCGGCAGTTACGCTTTCTCGGTTTACCAAAGCCCCAGCATCTGTTCTGAGGCGGAGCTGCCGGGTTCGGGGCGGCCCACGGCCCACCCCACCAGTGCCTGGGAGGCGCCCTCCCCGACAAGCCCTGAATCTACAGAAAAAAAAAAAAAAGAAGGGGGGGGGAAGGGGAAGAAAAAGATGTTGACACATGCTCCGAGGAGGCCAAGGAATTCTGTTTACTCCTTGGTGATATTTCTGCCTTTTGTTGTGGCAAAGACCTGCCTTTTACTGCATTGTTGAAACATCTTCAAAGTCTGCAAATCTGAGGGGCATTCCAATAAAAACCTTTGTTAGGCTGCAGTGGAGAGAACCCCAAATTCAAATCAGGTCCCGGTCCTTGGCAGCGGAAGCAAGAACTGGGCAGCATGAGCCGAGTGCGGGTGGAGGCCACACTACCCGTCCCCGCCGCCCTGGGACAGGGGCACCCGGCCCTGGGGAGAAGGGCGCTAGGAGCACTGTGGGCAGAGGGAGAGCCTGGCTCCTCCACCGATTTGATATGTTAACTTGGGCCTGCTGCTTTGCTCCCTCGCCCCCTCGCCACGAGCCTCAGTTTTCTCATCTGTAAAACGGGAGAGGGGATAAACAGCCATCGTAAGGCTGGTATTGGGTCAGACACACAGTGTGTAAAGTGTTTAGCACATGGGAGGTGCTGACAGATTTTAATTGCCCATCTCCTTGCTAATATGGAAAAACTCACTGCTGTGCCTCAAGGTCCATTCTCTCCACTCTAAGCATTGGGAACAGGTCACACTGGGCATCTCCTGCTTCCCCTATCTCCCAGGTTGAAGGAGGGTAGGTCTGCGGGTTGTCCCTTGAGATAGGGAGCAGCTACCTGGGTTAGCAGGTGCCTATAATAGCCCAACAAGGGGGTGGACACCGAATGACCCACTCAGATGGGAATCAAGAATGAAAGTAACCACTCCCCAGGAAGAAGGGACATACGGGAAATGAGGCCCCACCTTATCCCAGGATGTTTCTGTTATCTGCAAGCATTGCTTATCCTTGTCTCCCATCAGAGGTGGACATGGCTCATATGCAGGTCCCTCTGGTTCATCCAAGCTAAGCCAAGGCAGCCTCCATGTCCATGGTCCAACCTTTGGCAACATTCAGTTTGAGCTGTTCATTATGATGTTTATGTTTATTAGGCCATTCATTCAATCAGTAATTCAACAGGTGCTGGACACTGGCCACGTGCCATGCTTCAGACATGGAGCTCCATCAGATCCAGTCTAGTGGGAGAGGTGGGCAAGCAAATCCAAAAGGACAGCCCAGGTGCTGGAGGACCCCAAGAGGAACTCTGATCCAGGCCAGCAGGGGCTGAACAGGGCAGGAGTGGACAAATCAATCTTTTCGGAGTAGAAGATCCCTGAACTGGTGCACTTTTCTCCCAGTGTCAAGACAACATAATTGCACCTACCTCATGATCAGAAACTTCCCTTTGAAACTGTTGTCATGTGCTTACTTCATTAGACAACATCTCTAAGACCAAGAGAGCCTTGGTCAATGGAGGTGGGGATAGATGTCCAGCGTGAGTATATAGGAGGTGAAGGGGGACTGAGGGGTTTCTAAGGAGACATTGCTACCTTGGAACCCCAATCTGGAACCTCTTAGATGCCCAGGGGCTGCTCCATGTGCTGAGTGCTGGGGCATCAGGTGGGAAGGCAAAGCTTTGTCCCCTTTCTTAAAAGGGAGAACAATGAGCATGGTCAAAAGAGGAGGGCAGGGTTACCGGTAAACATAGAACATGGCCATCTGGCCTAGTTGGAAGAGGCAAGTCATTGAGGAAGGTTTTCTGAAGGAAATGACCTGCAAGCTGGAATCTGAAGGTGGTGTGGATGATAGTCAGGCACTGAATGGCAGAAAAAGAGTTCTGGCAGAGAGAACTACATGAGAAAAGATGAGAGAAGCCTAGAGCAAGACAAAAAGAAACGGTTCAGTGTGGTTGGAGCAGGTGTGCAAAGAAGGGGCTGGAAAGATGATCAGGGGCCAGGTCCTGGGGTTGTAGTCCTTGGGTCAGGAGGCAACACCACACCAGGGCTGTGTTCCCCAGGTTGACGACCTTATTCCATTTTGGATCCTCTGCATCCGTTCTCGGCTCTACCCCATGGTGAGCCTGCCAGTTGCTGATGTGACCAGTTCTCTCTCTGGCTTGAATGCTCTACAGACTCCCATAGACCTCAGGATAAAATCCAAATACCTTGCCATGCTTTTCAAGGGTCCCCAAATCATAAATAGCAGTGTTTCCAAGGTCTGTGTCCCTTCCGTGCCCCAAACACCTGGTAGTTCTGAGTCAGGTCTTCTTATATCTTGAACCTCTAGGATCTGGCATGGAGCCGGACATGCTCCAACATGACAGATGAGAAAGCCTCACTCCACCCATTTAGCCCAGCTTGATTCCATTCTCATTTCTCCTTCTCAGGGTGGAGACAGGGATGTGGCCATCCCGAACTGGGCCCTTGTTTGGTGACTCTTTGATCACTGGGGCCCAGCTTGGGTCCTCCGGCAGGAGGGTGGACACAAAGACACAGTGTGCATGCTCAGCCAGAACTGGGTGAGGCTGCCCCCCAGCGGGAAACCCTGAAGCACATTAGTGACTCCCACTTCTGGATGCTGTGGTGACAATGTGTGCCACTTGCTGTGAGCTCCAGACTTCCATTACCTCATGCCCAGGCAACAGCTCCTGGGTCACTGGTCAGGCTCACGTGCAGGGAGTCTCCGCCCTGCCCACCCATGCCTCTGCATGGGGGCAGTGAGTGTAGGGGTGTCTTGACACCCCTGGGCTTCGATTCGGCCTCAGTCCAGGCTTCTGGGAGTCAGGCACGTGTGTGTGTGTGTGTGTGTGTGTGTGTGTGTGTGTGTAGCTAGGCTACAAAAGAACCCAGCTAACCTCTTTCTTTTTTTTTTTTTTTTTTTTTTTTTTTTTTTTTTTTCAGCTAACCTCTTTCATGCTGGTAAGAATATCTAACATTTATTCAGTGCCTACTACGTGCCAGGCTCTGGGCTCAATGTTTACATATTTTAATCTCATTTAAACTTTACAGCTCTAAGAATCAGAGACAGTTACTATCCCCATCACCATTTTACTGATGAGAAAACTGAGGCACAGAGAGGTTAAGTAACTTGCCCAACGTCATACAGCCAGCAGTGCCAGAGTTTGAACTGGGAGGTTGAACAATTGAGCATATGTTCTTCTTGTAAGTGATTTAATGCTCACCGTTTTATAGATGAGGAAGCTGAAGCCAGAGAGGGGGAAGAAGGGATTGTCCCACACAGCAAGACATCAGAGAACATATATCCCATGGTGTGAGAACGGGTCCTTTCCTGCTTCACTTAACTGCTGTGGAAAATACACCTGCCTTTTGCTTAGTTTGACTCTGTGGTCACCCAGACATGGTTCAATCGCAGCTAAGTGATGTTGGCCAATCGACTTTACCCCTTGGAACCTCGCATTCCTCATGTGTGACATGACACCAGCACTCCCTCTTTCATGTGTTTGTGGGGGGTGAGAGGGGCCAAGGGGCTGGGGAGAGTGACTTGCAGGGGGAGTGAGCAAACAATGCAGAGGAACTGCCATTACTCCATCAGCTTTCACACAGGACAGGGGGCACTGTCAGCAAAACCACTAGTGTAATGTAGACCAAGATCCAGGAATGCAGAATAAAAAATAAAATCTAACTAGAGAAAGAGGAGAAAAGTCACATCATGAGGCCTAGAAAAGATAGCCCTTTTGGCTTATTTGGCAGTGTGGCTGGGCAAGTTAAGCAGGGATCTTTGGAGTCAGAATTCCTGGGCTGAGATCTCTGCTCCATCACTTACTGGCTCTTGGACTTCAGGCCAATCACTTAACCTCCCTAAGACTCTGTGTCCCCATCTGGTAAATGAAACCAGTGGGCTGTGATTGTGAGGGTTACCTGAGCTAAAGCAATGAGCACAGGGCTTGGTTTTATATGTATGATTCCTGAATCCGCTGGACATGGAACCAGCAGGACTGTTTGGAGGATGAAATGAGATTTGACCTGAGTAACTAGATGCATTTGCTGCATGGAACTCAGACCCAAGGATAGCCACATTTCTCCATTTTTCTAAGTCATGTTAAATCTGGCTTTATATGTACCTGGCTGGCAGGATATTCAGTCTCCGCTCTTTAGGGGTGCAGAGTGGGGACAGGCTTGCTTTTTCTAAACTTGTATAAGAATTCTGGAAACATTATGTAGACCCAAAATCAGGGCTGGGCATCTGGTCTTCCTCACTTGTCCAAGGTCTCAAAATCCACTGGAGGGCAACAGCTCCTCTGCTTGCAGCATCCACTCCCTCAGTGCCCATCTGGGCTATGGAAACTTCACTGGGCTTCAGAGGGCAAAGCAAGTGAAGGCCTGCCTCATGAGTGTCTAACCTATGCAGCTGCACAGAACCCTACGCTCATAAGGTCTAATGCTTGGTTTAACTCTCCCTGTTACTGTCTGGCAATTCTAAATACTTTTTGAACAAGGGATTTATGAATTTTCATTTTGCACTGGGCCCTGCATATTATGTAGCTGGTCCTGCACTGAGGGTCCAGCTGTGTGTCATCCTCCTTGGAGAATCTACTCCTCCAGGGCCCTTAACAAGAGTATGAGGCTGTATGTGGAGCCTACCACCCTCCACTACATGCCCACCCTTGGAAATCTCACCTCTTTCATTGCTTGGAAGCAGACAAACCAGCTCTTTATGTCTCTGAACCTAAAATTTTGAAAATAGCTAAGCCCCTTACCTCTTGAATGGGCAAGGGAAACCTTGTTCCTTTAGGGCACAAGCCACCCCCCCCCTTCCTTCTTCAAAGGGAAAAGGGCGGAAACCCTCTTACTCTTTTGAGGCCAGCCTCCTTGAACCCCTCACACAGCCTATCTCTCTATCAGGGAATAGGTGAGTGCTAGGTAAGTGGTCACTTCCTCCTGGATTCAGGCAGCCTGAGGTTGGCAGGCATTATTGTTCCTATTTTACAGATGAATAAACTAAGGCCCAGATGGGTTCAGAGACTTGCTGAGTATCACACAGCTTTCCAGCTTCTCACTCCTCTCAAAGTCTTCAAGACCTGGCCAGAGAAGGGAGAAAATGTAAGCATCAGTCAGCAAAGTTTTCACTGATGTAATTTTCAATCCTCTAAAGTAAAAGCATTGGTTCAGTTTATAATTCAGAGAAATCTAGACTATTTCCTATTACATACCTAATATATGATGAACACTGTTTTAAGAGTTAACATGCATATCTCATTCATTCCTCACAACAGCTCAGTGAGGTATTATATTAATGCTCCCATTTAACAGATGAGAAAACTGAGGTTTGAAGTGGCTCAGAACCATGCCCAAGGTCACACGGACCAGAAAATTAGAAGCTGGGAGGTTTTCATTGTTTTTAGGAAGGAAACCCTAAATCTCTGCTCATTTGTTAGCTGGGAAGCTGGGAAGTGCCGCCCCAGCCCAGTTACATTATGCTCTGCAATTGGGAAGGTCCATGTGGGAGACTCAGAACTATTGAGAGGACGGTTTCAGTGTTTGAGTCATAGTCTGACCACTTATGGTTTTGAAAATTAAAAATTAAATCTTGGCTCTAGACCAAGAGCCAAGAAGTAATATTCTGCTCTTGGAGTCCTGCTCACTTGTGCTCACAGACTGGGGCTTCTATATTGTGAGGGAAACAACAGTTTCAGTTGCCAAAGAGTAGATCATCCTCCTTGCAGCCCTTGAACCCAAGAGTTATTGCCATGCACGAGAGCTGACTACCTTTGAGTGCTGGTGAATTTGAAAGGCCTCAATATTCTGGGATCTTCCAGAAACTCTATCCAGGAGCAGGCCAGAGTTGTACGCTGTGGGGGATTTGCCAGTGGATGGTGAGGTCAGGGCCTGGAGGACAATGCTTATTCAGACAAGAATCTGCAGCAGGAGGAGGGGCATGCATGCTAGAGATACTGTTTCTGTAGGACCACTGAATCTCTTGAATTTTCTTCTTCCTCTCCCTGAACTTGGACCCAAAAACCCAGTTCTGGAAGGCCTACCACTCAATAGCCCTCAGATCTCTTTGCTTCACCTCTTGGTCTCCCTGCCCTTGCTCTTAACCCCTTCACACTGGTCACAGTGGCAGTAGGAGGACCCAACCAGACTTCTTAGTGCAAAATTTTCAGGGATAACCACTGGGTAAACTTGGTGCATTTGGGGATTAGCTATGGCCTGGCTCTCTGGCCTTGTCCTCTGTCACCTTTCCCAAGCCAGTCATGCCAAACCATGAGAGGTTCCCCAAATATGCCTCCCTCTCTCCCACCCTGGGGTCTTTGTGTCTTCTGTCTCTCTGCCAGGGACATCCTCCCCATTTCTGTGCCCAACAAGGCCATGCTCACCTGTCCAAATTCCATTGGCAGTCTTCTAGATGCCATCCTCAAGCTGGGAGAAATTTGAGTTGGTCCCTTGCACTGGACTCGCAGCTCCTTGAAGGCAGTGACTAGTACTTCCAGGTTCCATGTCCCAGGTTCTCAGCTTCACAAGTCTATCAAATGACAATAAAATGAAAATCGATTTCTATGTACCTCCCAGGACTTGAGTTCAGCTCTCTGGGAACTTAAAGTCCCAGCGATAGAAAATGAAAAAGAGAAAATTGTCTCATCACAGCTCTTGTCCTAGATCAGAATCAGATTGGTACTTTTTGTTCAATTAAATATCTATTTTTTTAATGGGGGAGGGGCAGAGGAAGAGGGAGAGAGAGAATTTGGAGCAGACTCCCCACTGAGTGCAGACAGAGCCCAATGTGAGGCTTGATCCCATGACCCTGAGATCATGACCTGAGCTGAAATTAAGAGTCAGATGCTTAACTGACTGAGCCACTCGGGCACCCCCAATTAAATATTTCTTGAGCACATACTGTGTGTCCAGGCTCAGTACAGCTTTGGGCTAGATTTTATTTAGTTGGATACTACACACAAGGCTTCCTGGAGGGCATAGGTGAAGAAGGGAGAGAGAATCCACATGTCAGGGAGCAAACAGAAGTATAATTCCAGACTGGAGTAAGACATTGAAGGCACAAAGCCAGGGGAGAGAGTAGAGGGGCCTACTCGGGCAGTGTGGTCAGAAAGTGTCTGGAGAAGGAGACACCTAAGCCGAGGCCTGGAGGCCTGAGAAAAGACTTTTCAGGCTGTGGGACCAGCATTAGCAAAGGCTGGGATGCAGGAAAGAGCTTGGTACTTTCAAGGGACAGAAGGAGAGTGGGTGTCTCGGGAGTGGAGTGAGGAAGGAGTGGGGGACGTGCAAGGGCAATGTGGAGGCCTCCCCTCCCATCCCCTTGCAGTGCAGGCTCACTCTCTCCCTGAAAGACCCTGGTCTTTGAACAGAAATGATTCTTTCTCGGGGAAGTGTGTGCTGGCCTCCAGCACACCCAGCCCCCATGAAGGGTTGTCCATTCCTTAGGCCAGTGTAGGGGAAGAAGGAAGGTTAAAGACTCGTGGGACTCATTCTCCAGGGCCCAGAAGGACCAAGTGGATGCCCAGTTTGGTCCTGAGGTTGGTCTTTTCTGAGATCCCATCTTTGGGAGAAACGTCTGCACACCATAACCCTGGGAAAGACAACAGAGAAATGCTTTAAGCTTCCCCATGGATGCTGGGTGACAAGGGGAGGGAACCACCTCAGACCTCCACTGTGCCTGGTGTGGAAGTCCAGCCTAGTGGTTAAGAGCTCAGCTGCCGGCGTTTGAAGATGCATTTCACGGTGTACCTGCTGCTGGTAATCTTGGATAACTTACTTGACCATCCTCCACCCTCTCCTGTTTCCATAAAAGAGAAAATAGGACGTAGAGTTGGCATGAGATTATATGAGTTAACGTCAAGAACTTGAACCGGGCCCGGTGCTTAGTAGTGGTTCCACAGGCTTCAGCTCTTATTCAGGCCTCACGTGCCTGGGGGAACTGCCCACATCTGGCCAGCAGGGAGGGAGCGCTAAGAGGCCACAAGCCTCCAAGTCCTCCTGAAATGTCCACCTCAGTTTGACACCAGAGTGTCCAAGGTGTGTTTGGTCTGTTGTACCCAGTGGCTGGTTCCCCAGGGAAATTCTCGCTGAGATTTATTGGGTACATGAACAGGTAAATACACTGTTTATCCCTTCCTTCCCTCCAGTGTTTCCACCCTGGGACGCTTGGGTGCTGTAATGGAAATCCGAGGTTTATATCCTCATTAAACTCAATAAGCAACCTGATCCTATCTGTGTCCAGCTTCATTTCGTCCAGTTATCAAGCACTGGGCCTTGACAAAACCCCAAAATAAAAAGTTAAGGAAAAAAAAAGCCTTTTTATTGTTTGTTTTCCCTACAGCCATTTTCCTCTGATTTCAAGTCATGTGATTCCAGTGAAATATGATTCATATGTTTTTGATTCATTTACTGATTAATGATTATAAGTGACTTTGGAATGACAAAGTTTAGTACAAAGTCTCAGCCTCATTATTACTTACACTTACAAGTAGCTCTCGTGAAAGATTTTGTTAAGTCATTGAGGGGCTTTTCTGGTCAAATTTCTGTTTTCCTTTGAATTTTTGATGGCTGCAGCTGCTTCTCCTCCTCCTCCTCCTCCTCCTCCACCATCTCCTCCTCCTCTTCTTCCTCTTTCTCCTTCTCCTTCTTCTCTTCCTCTTTTAATTTATTTTTGGTAAGGATTCCTTAGAACTTGAGTCCTGAAAACTTGTTTGAGCTTTAGACTCATCATGGCGGAACAGTTGCTTGTCGATCCACCCCAACAAGCCTGTTTCCATCACAGGAGGTACCATGGCCTAGAAAACTGGGCAAGCTTCTCAGGTGAGGCAAATGGGAGCAGGTGGAAGGAACATCCAAGCCATGTTCAGGCTAAAAACAAAACTCTAAGGTTTCAAAACTAGGAATAAAATGGTCTGGAGATATTTTTTGAGATCTTTGAAGAGGAAAAAAAAATCTGGGGAAATTGGTTAGATTGCATCTGAGAAAATTTACTTGTTCAAAAGCGAAAAGTTAAGGGATCCCAAATCAAAGATTTTTGTTTATTCGCTTCCTGTTTATTTTTGTCCTGCATTCTTCCTTCTCCCCACATCCCATCTTTTGCCAAATGCCGTGGATTTTTTTTCTTCATGAGCCCCTTCCTGTTAGCCCCGTGTTCCCCGCCTCCTTGCGGCAGCTCTTTCTATCTCTCACCAGCACCTGAACCATCACATTCACCTCTTCCCATGGGTCTCTTGGCTTCTGTCTTCCACCCGATCCCAGAAGCAGCTTTCTAGAGTGTAGATCAGAGCCTGTCCCTCTGCTGCTTAATATCCGTGCACGGTAAGGGTTTGTGTGTGAGACGTCTTGCCAGCCACAGTCTCTGCTTCTCACGGATTTGCCTCCTTTTGCTCTCGCTTCAATTCTGTGAGGGCTGTACCATATCCTCCCCATTTCACAGATAGAGAGGCTGAGCAGCAGAGAAACAGAGTCACCCAGAGAGGGAGGACAGGATGGGAGGTCCAGCCCAGAGTCCTTGCCCTGGACCCTCAGCCTCTACCTCCCTGTGGGGCCCCAGGCCTGCAGTCCCTTGCCTGTCCCCTGTCCAGCCACATCTCACACTCCTCTCCTATGTGTGATCTGGCCTCCAGCTATGCCAAACAATTAGTTCACACTTCTATGGCCAGGCACAGGCTGTTCCCTCATAGGAAATGCCCTTCCCCTCAGCCCCAGCTGTGCCCATGTTAGTCCCTCAGAACCACACTCCCAGGATCCTCTTCTCCCTTATCCAGTGGGCCTTGGGTGGGCACTGGCTGTCTCTGCCCTCCCAGCATCCCTGCCGCTTCTCCCAGTGCCAGCACCCTGATGGGCAGCTCCAGCAGTGAGCAGGAGACCCAGACCTGGCCAATAGCCAATCAATGACCTCACCTCTCCGGCCATGGTCATTGAGAGACCAGAGCAAGTTACATGGGACCTGAGAGAATCCAAGGGTGCTCAATAGTGGGCATTCGGCTGAAGCTAAAAGTAAACAGAGACTCTTTTTCACTGGGGCAGCTAAGCACAGTGACTTTATAGAGTATGGACCAGGTGCCTCTCTCTGGTGGACATCTCGCCTGTCAAGGCCCCTTCGTAAAACGAAAGTCAACATGGCTGAATGCACAGCTTGAAACTGTGAAGAGACTCCTATTAACCCTCTTCATTTCCTGGATTAAGCCAGGCTTGAAGCCAGCTCCCTGCACTTTTTGGAAATAGGAGCCCATCAGTCTCTGCCCCCACCCCAGCATCTTCCTCTCTTAAGCCGATGTGAGTTGGACTCCTGTCACTTGCCATCGAGTCGTGGAGAATACCTCATCCAGGATGACACCTCTTGCCCCCTTGCAGCCTCAGGACCCAGTGCACGCATCTGTTGGTCCTCATAATTTGTGCATTCACATGTGCCTGCTACTGGACTCTGAGCTTCCTGGGAACAAAGACTGTGCCTTCTTGGTCTCTGTTGTCTTGGCACAGGCTAAGGCACAGCCTAAAGTCATTGGCATTAAAGTCATGGACTTTGAAGTCAATCAGACCCAGGTTCGAGGTCCAGCTCTGCCACCTGATGACTGCGCAGCCTTGGCCGCATTCCTTAGTCTACCTCCTTTCTAGTCTCAATTTCCTGAACACTCATTATAAAGGGTCATTAGGAAGAACGAGGGAGGAAATTTCCACAGCCTTTAGCACAGTGCCCTGCTTATTCTAGGCATTTAATAAGTGGTGGCTATGATTCGGATTGCATGTGATTGGCTCAGTGGAGGCAGTCCCATGAAGTTCAGGGATAATCCCGGCGGCGATGCAGTTCAGGGGTGGGAACCATTCACACGCACCCACAACCACAGTTACTTGAAATTGTGGTGGCACTGCTCCTGGACATTTGGAAACTCGGCACTGGGATAGGTTGAGACGCACGGGGGTGGGGGTGGGTGGATGGTGGGGGGTTGGGTGGGTGGGATTGAGCAGCTTCTCCTAGCCCTGCCCCTGAGGCCAGGGCAGTCACAGGAATGTGGGCAGAGGAGGAAAGTCTAACTTCCCCAGGCTCTTTCTGACCAGCTCACACCCCTCACCCCACTCAGATTGGTTCAGAGAAATGCTTGGTTAGGAGTTCGGGTGCTGGAATCAGGCACTCCTAGGTTAAAACCTTGGCTCCCCACTTTCCTAGCTATGTGTCTCTAAGCAAGTCACTTAACCTCACTGAGCCTCTGGTTCTTTATCTTCAAAATAAGTTGTTTAGAAGAAAAACTGAGATCATGTAATTTAAGCTCTTAGGCCAGTGCCAAAGAAAGCTGATTATTATTATCAAAGATTAAAATAAAATCTGTAAGGATTCCAACTCCCTGCTGTCCTGGCACCTCGACTGGTCATTTGGAGGGTAGCAGCAGCTGGAGCTCCTGGATATGCCTCTGCTCAGTGGGATTCCATGGGCAAATTCAGCCCTGCCCCTGAGTGCTGTGGTGGTGGAGAACATGGGTGTTGAAGTCCAGCTGCCTGCCTGAAATCTGGCTCGCCTACTTACTTACTCTGCAAGTTGCTCAATTTTCCTGTGCCTTGGTTATCTCAGGGGTACAATGGGGGTGATACAATGGGGGTGATAATAGTAGCTACCTCGAGGGATGATTTGAGGATTAAATGACTCATACAAAATTAATACACTCAGAGTTGTGCCTGACCGTCGTAAGTGCTCAATTAAATATTTGCTATGAGTAATTCCTAGAATAATTTAGCAACTTCCTATTGTAGTAGGAGATCTTTATCTCAAAAGAAACAGGAAAGCATGTGTGGCCTCATTAAGGAGATGGTCTAAATTGGGGCCACATTGATAAGTAACAATAATGATAGCTGCTGAGTTTGAAAGAAGGGACCACATCACTTTGACTTAGTGAGGAGCAAAAATGGAAAGTACCATAAGCTCTTGGAGCAGGCTCCCAGTTGCCTTGGAGCACTTGGATCCAGGCCTCAAGGTATCGGACTCTCCCCTTCCATCTCAAGCCCGGTAGGTCTGGTGGAGGCTGGCATTCTCAGCACCCCCACTTTCCCAGCCATAGGGGTGTTATGGCCAAGGCTCAGAATATTGGTCCAGGAAGGGCTCATGACCCAGCCAACACCTTTCGCTGGGCTTTTCTCACTGGAGGTGGTGTGGGAGAGCTGTCTTTTCTGTAAGACTGGAGCTCCGTGGGCCATGCCTCCAGCTTCGTAGGGGAGCCGATCTGAGGGGACAAAGCCAAGACAACATGGGGAAGTCGGGGTGAAAGGAGAGGGAGAATGAACTCCTGGGTCTTGAAGTCCACCCCCAGGGTTTCCCCACCTCTCCCGTCTCCTGATGATCACTCCTTTCTGTGGCTGAGTCACGTGAGCGAATGGATCCCCTTAGTTGTTTCAGGTGCTAGGTTTTGTAGAATCTGATATGCCATCAATTATAGATGCACCATTATTTAACGTACCAACGAACTGTCCGTGGATTGCAAGGCATGGTGAGAAACTGTGAGGTTGCGAGAGGGGACGTCCTTGAAAAGATGAATACTGTGGTCCAAACTGGGCTTCTGTCTCTCACAAAAGCAAGATTCCAGTTCATTCATGTGCCCTTGCTCTCTACTGTGGACACTCATCCCCAGCATGGAAGGCCTGGGGTATCTTCGTCTCTTATGGGAGAGTTATTAGGGAGAAGAAGGAGGGATGAAAAGCAGCCCACACATCCACAGAAGTGGAAGAACAAGGTATAGAAACATTCCTGTCTCTCTCTCTCTTTTAAGATTTTATTTATTTATTCATGAGACACAGAGAGAGAGAGACACAGGCAGAGGGAGAAGCAGGTTCCCTGTGGGGAGCCTGATGTGGGACTCCTTCCCAGGACCCCAGGATCACACCCTGAGTCGAAGGCAGATGCTCAACCACTGAGCCACCCAGGTGCCCCCATTCTTGTCTCATAAGCAGCGAAGTCATGAGCTCTGGGCTGGGGCACACCTGGGAAGTCAAAGGAAGCACCTACTGTGTGCTGGGGATGCTCCATTTTCACATCCACCTGCGGGAGAGCCACAGCTGAAACGGCTTTTCAGAGGGGACAGGAAGACCTGCTTAGGTGAACTTGCTGGGCCAAGGTCAGGCGGTAGGGCACTGCAGGGCCAAGACCCCAACGTTCCCAGCTTGTGGCATCCTTTCCCCACCCCCCGGAGCCTGCCTGACTCCCCGTGTTTGGTCCTAATCATGCCTAATGTTGTCAAACAAGACACACTCTGAGAAGAGAGAACAATTACTACAATTATTGCAATTGTTACAGAGCAATGCTGTCCCGAGTGACCAAGGTCAGTGCTCACCTCCTGGAATTCTTAAAAATTTGTGGGGAAAACAGAAGGCCATGTGACCAGCTGGTGATCTCTCCCTGTGGCCCTCCCATTTTCATTTGAGCATCTCCCAGTCTAAGAGAGGCTACAAGGTGCTGGAGGGGGCCTGGGCTGTCATGAACTCCCAGTATGACGTTGGGTGTGTCATCTGTGTCCTATGGCCTCAGTTCCCTCATCTTTAAAATGACAGGACCAGCTCACCTTTAAGGCTCTTCAGGACCAAACACGAACCTCCATCCACTAATCTGCTGAAGTATTTAATGGTTCACAGAGATCTAATCTGATCCTCTGACCCAGCTCTTCTCAACCTAGTTTTCTGTTTGGCATGCCTGTGATGAAGTCATCACACATGTGGCACTGTCCCGTGCAGCATTCCCACGGGCTACTTTCACATTTTATCCTTTTACCTCTCAGTCAGGTGAGCATATTAGAATGCAGACAAGGAAGGGTGACATTGTCACAGGACTAACCTTGGATATACTCTCATTGGAGTGATTTTAACCCAAAATATTGAAAATATTAGTGCTTTGACATTAGCAAATAATTACATTGCCAGGCTTCTCCCAACTGATTCTGACCCACAGGGTTGTCTAGACACAGTGGATCAAAGCCATGGCTATAATGAGCCCAAGAGGAGGCAGCACTGACTTCAGACTGGTGTAAGGAGCTAAAGCAAATGGTATTTTAATAGCTGGTGTCAAAATTCCTCCTAAGAAGGGAATCGTATTTTAATATGGATTGAACTGAAGGAGGTAGGATGCTGGGGGCCCTAGAAGCAGTGTCCAGCACAGAGATAGCCCAGGGGGAAGGGCGGGGGAGAAGAGGGGAGGAGAGGAGAGGGAAGGCGAAGAGAGGGAGGGGAGGGAGGGGGAGGAGGAGCCAGCAAGGGAGTGGAAGGCTTTGCTGGGTTGGATATCTCTCTGCCTTATGATACCCAATCTTTCAGATACTTTTCTAAACTCCCCAGCGGGGTGTGTGTGTATGTGTATGTATGTGTGTGTGAATGTGTGTGCACATGTGTATGATATGAATCCAGCAAATGGGCCTATTGGACAGCACATATATTCTTAGTGTAGGTGCCAAGAAACATGGCAAATGATGAGACCTCAAACCTCTGAAAATTTGCAGATGTTTTAGAAGGTTCTAAGCTGCTCCCATATATGGGATTGAGGTCTCCAGGCAATCCTAGCTAGACCTATAGTGCTATCACGGCCTAATCTGACATGTGGGTTTTCACCCATTTTGCAGATGGGCAGCCAAGAAGGCAAGAAGGTCAAAGTTGAGCCAAACAGACTCCTTTTTTTTCCACTGAGTTATTTGTTGCCTGTGGGTCCCTGATCCCATCTCACCATCTTCTCCTTTAAGACCTAACTTATTCACCAATTTAGTAAATCCCTGGATAATCCTAGTGTCTGCCTTTCCTCAACATTTATTTATTTAGGTTTTTAACTTTGAAATTACTTTATTTATTTATTTTTGAAATAATTTTAGATTTACAAAAGAGTTATAAAGGTAATGAGAAAGTTTCCACATACCCTTTACCAGCTTCCCCTAATGCTAACACCTCTGTGACATTGTTCTCAGCTAAGAACATCAATGTGACACTATTACTCTGCCCGTAGTGCATTGGCTTTATTTGAATTTCACCAGTTTTTTCACTAGGTCCTTTCTTGCATCCAAGATACCATGTCGCATTTAGTCATTATGTTTCCTTAGCCTCCTCCAATCTGTGAAAGCTTCTCAGTCTTTCTTTGTTTTTCATGACTTTGAATACCATACACATTGACCCTCCGCTTATATTTATCAATTCATCCAATAGACCCATCAACTCACCCATGTGGTGTTAGGCCCTATGCCAGACATCAAGACCTCAGAAACGCAATGGAGGGGGGTGGGTGTCTGATCTCAAGGAACTTACAGACAAAGAGATTAGTAAGAAACAGAGTCATAGAATCAGAATGAAAAAAGCCATGGCAGGGGAAGGCACAGGTGGCAAGAGCTGAGCCCATGAGCGTCAATGGCATGGCTGGAGTCTGCAGCTCAAGCACAGAGCAGCAGAGAGTTGGTCTGCCCTCAAGGGCCACCTGTGATGGTATAGGGATCTGGATCAGTGAGTGAGGCATCACTACAGATAGACAGAAAACATCGTCCCTGGTGCAGGAACACTGTTCAACAGTGATCCATGAACCCCATGTAAGATAGGCAGATGTTGTGTGCTCCCCACCACTGCCACCCCACCAAAAGATAGATTGAAGCCCTAATCCTTGGTACCTGTGAATGTGACCTTATTTGAGGACCTGGAAATACATGCCACACAGAGAGTTCCTGTTGGGCTCATCCTGCCCTGTTTGGCCTTCTTTTTAAGTGAAGTCCTTTCCAGAAGGCTCTAGCTCAGCTATGTTCTATAGTGTTCACTTAGCCCACGGGAAAACTCAACATTCTTTGCCCCATCAGACTCAGGAAGGGCAGGGCACTCTTACTGAAACATTCTCTCTTCCATTAATTCTCAGGAGCAGACCTCCAAGCTTTGCCTTCAGACTTCCCTGATGAGAATCAGGTACCATGTCTAGGTAACTCCAGTGTGCCAGTTTAATTTTTCCAAAATTTTTTCTACCACCTTTACTCCAATAGCACCACTGGGTGAACCTAAGATCATCTAAGTAAAAGTGCATGATAAAGATATAATTATTTCACACAACATACTTCCAGGTTGGTCCAGAGGCTCAGTAGCTCTGAACGGATGTTTCTATATAAGCCTCTTTGACCAAATATGGCAAGGTTGGCTATGCATCTCCAGGGATCATCATCAGCAGAGTCCAAAGTGTGAAAGGCATGGGAGTGTGGGAGGAAAAGACATTTTCCTGAGTGCTTCTGTCTTTTGTCTTCATGAAAAGCTCCTGGCAAACTTTCCCTTACCCCTTATATATACTTCATTGGCCTGGATATGACCAGTCCTAGGCCAATCACTGTTGAGAAGGAATGGAAGGACCAAGACTGGATTGGAACAATCCTGACTCAATATTTGGAGCCAGCACAAAATTGGGATACTGTTTTCTAGGAAAGAAGGGGGAATGGCTGCTGGGCAGGAGACCAGTAGCATCTGCCACACGCAACACAGTGGCTTCTGAAGCTTTTCACTATGTAAATAATACTGTCTTAAATATTCTTTGGCATAAAGACTTTTCTACATGTAAAAGATCTCCTCAGTGAGGTGGGTGGATATACCCATTCCATGCTGTCCTGGGAATCAGGCTGGAGGCACACAGGGCAGTTTTCTGAATCACTGCCCCTTGAGCTGTGCCCCCCTCTCCATCCCCAGGCTAGCTATCGCATACCTCTGTTACAGCACATCACCTGGAGTGTGTGAGTGGCCGACCAGGGTTAACATTTGCTGGCTTTGTGCCCAAGGACAGACTATTATCAGCGGATACAGACAATCTGATTACTTCCATATTTCACTCCTTTCTACTTTCATTTTGGCTTATCCTTTGACTATTTTTTGAGCTCTAGTCTGGTCTAGTCAAAACACTCTGGCCAATCCCAACCTCAGAATGTGTAAAACCCAACTTTAACAATTTAGGACAAAACCTTAAGTCAACCAACAGAATCTATTTTTCTATTAGCCACTTCTCTGGAAATCTTCCAATGTGCACTTTTGATTAGTGACTGGATTAAGAAACCCTACTGCTGCCCAGCAGGGGGCTACACCAGGAACCAGATTTAATGAACCCCAACCATTAGGTTCCCAGAAGTGGAATTTGTTGGTCAAACTGCATAATAATTATTGGCACCCTATTAGTTACGGTAGGTATTGCTAGCTGCTATAATGGAGAATCTTCAAATTACAGTGGCTTAACCCAATGGAAGTTGGTATCTTATGCATAAGGTTTCATCCAGGGTCTTTGGCCAAGCAGCCTCCTACGTGGTGATTCAGGGACCCAGGTTCCTTTCATTCTGATACACCCTCTACTATGGCCCAGATTCTCCCTGTTCAGCCAGTGAGTGGGGAAAGCGAATACGGGGTTATGCATGAGAGGCCTAGAAGGGCACTTGTCGCTTTCACTAGCTTTCTAGTAGCCAGAGCTCACTCACATGGCCTACCAGCACAAGAGAGGCCAGGAGTGTTGATCAAGCTGTGTACCCAGGTGGAAAGGAATAACTAGTTACCTTTGTCAAAGACACCTACCTGTGCCAGGTGTTTTACATACATTACCTTGTAAGGTGGGTCTTAAATGTTTAATTTCACAGACAAGAAAACTGAAGCTCTGAGGCATAAAATGTCCTGCCAAGGCCACATGGCTAATAAGTGCCAGGGTTCGAATATCTCGTACATCTTCTGTAATTAGCTTTATACTTTATCTTTCACAAGTAGGTGTTTAATCCATTTGGAGTCCACCTTAGGGTATGCCTTAAGGCCAGATCCAGTTTTATTTTTCTCCAGCTTTCCCCAAACCATATACTAGATAATTTTTTACAACACCTGATGCTATAAAAAGTTTTTTTCAAAGAGGTTGACTTATATCCCTACTACGAGTGTTATGAGTGTGCTTATTTGACCTTACCCTCTTTAACACTAGGTCTTATTATTTTGAAAATAAGTGAACTATTTGATGGCAGGAAAGTGGTAACTCATTCCTCGGGTTGCCAATAATATTGCTTTCTCTTTTTTATCCCCAAATATATTTCTTTGTGAATTATTTATTTCCATTCTTTGTTCATTGATCTAGAAAGGTCTGGATAATATTCTCATCTCTTTCCACATATATGTCCATATGCTTGTGACAATCACCGTAATAAAGATATGATGCCTTTGTCTGTCATTTGGCTGTTGCCACGTACATTCCCCCTTTCTTTTTGAATGTACGAATGTGCTAAATTTTTCTGCAGTCAATTCTGTCCATCTCTTTCTTTGTGATGTTTTCTTATGCTTCTAAGTTTAACCAGCCTTTTCTCCCCAGAGGTCTAATAAATATTCAAGTCTTTTTCCCTCTATGGTTTGAATTTTTTAAAATGTTCAGTTCTTCAGTGCATCTGGAATGCATTTCAGTGCACGATATGATATGGAAGGGTCCAACTGCAGGTTTGTAATTTGCAGGAGGAGGAGCCTCATTTACACATCCAAGTTCCCTTCACTCCCCATCCTGAGCTTCTTTTCTTTTCTCCAGGCCAAACAGAAGCAAAGATACCAGAAGTGGCAGAAAAATGTGCCAGGCTGTGACCACTTTCCCCTAGTGAAAGAGATTCTCACTGTTGTATAATTGAACATTTACTACATACTAGAGTTCACTGTGCTTTGCACAAACTGTGTCACTGAAGTTAGTCATCAGACTTCCTTATGAGCTTGAAACTATTACCCTTATTTTACTGATGAGGAAAACTAAAGCTTAAGCAACTTTCCTGAGGTCCTATACTAAGATGGTTGTCATTTTTCCCCATTAGCATCACTTCCCATGGGTATTCATCACCTTGCCTCCTAGTTATTAACTTAAAATGTCCTTGATCTCTTGAAATTAAGGTAGAATGACCTTAGGTGAATTAGCTTAAAAATACTAACAAAACAAAACAAGCGCAAAACTTTTAAAAACCTTAAAATGTCCAAGAGTTCCCAAAGCAGAAAAAGATATTAAAGAGGATCTAGAAGCTTCTAAAGAGGTTGACACCATCCCATTGGTCAAGAACCACTGTTACCCTGGTAGGCTCACAGTTTACATTAACTGGGTTTTGGAGGAACTGACTCTAGGCACAGATTTCAGAAACTCACTAGAGTCTAAATAAGCAGGGTGATAGCCAAAGATTTAGGTCGGAATGGGGATTCTCAACTGTTTGCCTTCTTCTTTTAGGAAGACTTCCATTTTTATGAACTTGATAGAGCTTCGGTGAAAGAAGGGAAAGGAATGCTGAACAGAATGGAGGTGGGAAAACATAAATAAACACAAAACCTCACTAAGAGACTTACATCTGTCATATCAGCTGTCTGTGCCTCAGTTCCTGTGCAACGTGACTGATGATTATGAGTCCCACTTCACAGAAGTCCCCATGGTGAGGACCATGTGACATGGAACTCAGGCATGCCCCATGCTTGGAGTTCTTGCTGGTAGTCCTATGAGAAAAATCCAATGGAGGTTTGGAGACCCACTGAAATGGGCCAAAGTGCATGTTCAAAAGCAGACGAGAAAAGGCACTTGGATCAGGAAAGAGGGAAGATGCTAGATGCTAGATAGGGAAGAAAAAAGATCCTCTATAGCATGTTCAAAGCTTTATATAACAGGGTGCCTTATTTTACTGGTCTGATTAAAGAGGCCTAGTTGTTGCTAACCTTCCCTCCTGCAGATGTGGAAGGAAAGCTGAGAAGAGTGCAGCTATTGGCTTAAGTTCACATCGGTCAGTTCCAGGTCTTTTGAACTACAAGGCTGATGGATCTCAAGAGCAACAGCAGAAGGTACATGCAAGATGATAACTTGGACAGGGATGAGGCTCCATCATGTGGTAAATCCCACAAAGGACCCCAAGCAGCTGTGACCACAGAAAATGGGTTCTTCACTCTCACCAAAGACTTAGAGAGAGGTTTTGGCCTTTCAGGACAGAAGAGGGATCATCTCCACAAAAGGGTAAGCATAGGAGTGAGGACACAGTTCAGATCTTGGAACTGTGTCAGGGACATGTGCCTTCTAGGTCAGTAATGTCCTGATTACAGACATATTTGCCTCAATGAAATAGAATCAACGAGAGGCCATATTAACTTGGCAGGGTAGTAGAAAACAGGTTTCAAGAACAAACTGAGCCAAGCCATTCTTCCATAAGCTAAAAAAGAATCCAAATTCCATGTTTCTTTAGGTTTAAATAGATTCAAGTGTTACTAAAATCTTCAGAATTGGTGGTGGTGGTGGTTGGGGGCAGAGATACAAAGCCCAGAGTGGACAGAGAGCAATGAGTGAAGAAAGCCTGGATTCTGGTACAACTCTACTGCCAAGAATATCTCCCTGCCTGGAACAGTTGGAAATTCAAGGGAGTGTTTTATGGTTTGTCTGTTTGTTGGCCAATTTCAAAGAAATCTTGATGTAGAAAGTTTAAAAAACACATAGAAGTATAAAGAAGTAGTGAGGGGAAAAAAATCACCCATAATCCTATCAGCCAGTAATAACCACTTTACATTGTGGTATTTTTCTCTCTAGAGTTTCTTTCTGGGCTTTTATTTTTAAAATAAATGTGATACCTGGCTCCAGACCTTTCCACTTTTCAGACTGGATGAGATGAGGGCCATTACCTCCTGCAAATATATACATTTCCAATTTATAAAATGCAATATGCTCATTAGGGATAATCTAACAATTTCCTCCACAAAAGAATGAAGAAAATTAAATTAAAATCCTACCCCATGGAGAATTAACACAGGTGAATTTCCTTTCTCTCTTCTTTCTTTGCATTTCTGTAAGTATAATATATATTTTCCCCCTAATTTTGCTTTCTATTTTCTTTTCTTAACATGATATCATAAGCCTTTTCTCATGTAATTGTACATGCTCCCTAAACATTTATCTTACTAGTCCTTGGTATGGCTATTATACAACTTATGTAACAATTTTATTTATGATGAACATTTGATTTTCTGTGAATCCTTTTTTTTAAATCTTTGCCTACAGCTCTATGATTTCTTTAGGACTGAGTCCTTCAAGATGAATTATAGGCTGAAAGAGTATGAATCTTTTAATACATATTGCCATATTGTCTGTTGGCACTTTGTAACTGGAGCAGTGTGGGAAGTAGTCCCTTCGCTAGACCCCTATTTTACTTTGTAAAAAACTTGTTGCTAATTAAATAAGTGAATTATTATTATTGGACAAGGATCTAATATAGCTAGTGCCTTTACTAGGCATAGCTGTGCTGCATTGACTTTTGACTCAGTTTCCCCATCCTTACAGTGACAAGTGTTCCTAAAATTCAGAGGATTTTCCAAAGTTGGAAATACTGGTTAAAAACCCAATTTAGCTCTCCAAGCTTCTGTCCCCTCATCTTCATAAGGGGAACAATATCTAGCTCAGAGAATCATTATGATGATTAAAAGAATAAAACAAAACAATAATAACACGTGAATCATTAGTACCATGCCTGGCACATCACAGATGACCAATGAATATTACCTTCTTTCCTCCCTCCTTTATCCTCAACTTGGAAGCCATTGGAAACATCAGGAAAAATAGCATTAAAATACCAGATTAGCCCAGAGAAGCTAATTAACTTGCCTCGAGTCATGATGGCTAGTAAATGACAAAGTAAAGTCCATACTACAGTCTCAAAGATGAGTTTCAGGGGGCAGCTGCACGGCTGAATACGGTCTGCACATCTGTTTTATTTGGCCCACATAGCTGAAGAAAGAAAATAGGATAAAATCAAATAAAGCCAACATTGAGAATGAGATTTCACGTCCATATTTCTGGTTTCTCTTGAGAAATCATTAGATCTGATGATGGGGGAGGGCCCAGCAGAGCAGTGACCGGCCCCTTTGCAAGGGCCACACACCTCCAATCCCCCAGGTCTACACTGTGTGCAGTGCGGGCTGCCAGCTCCTGCCTGGCTCCTGGGTGCATTGGAGTTTGCAACCAACCCCTGCTCTGATCCATGTTGACAGCAGATCCCGGGTTACTGACTGCCCCCCTTTCTCCACACACACACCCAGGACGCAGGCTCCTGGCTAGCCTCGGACTGCCTGCGTTGGTGGAGGCCGCCACTCAGCCGAGGATTGCCCACCGAGCGGGTCCTGCTGTAGTCCAGGAATGTGAACGTACATTGTTCTCCGCCCAGCCGCATTCATGTGGGGTGAGCTCACTCTGGCCTGCTGCCTCCTTCCCCCAATCTCTCCAATTAAAAACATATTACCTTCCCGCTCCGCCCGGAGCAGCCCTGGGCCGCAGCTTTATTTTATAAACACATTTAGACAAGTTCAAAAAGGAATGATTCATGCTGGACCCGAGCACTCCTAAATGCGAGGACTGCTGAGCATTTTCGCAGGGAAAGCATCCTGAGCAGGGCCAGGCCTGGCCCTCGGGGGGTATCATCTCTCCGGCTCCAAGGCCCAGGATTACCTGTCCGCAGCTGGAAGGACTTACCCACAAGGCCACCTTTCGGCACCCCCAGCCCATCCTGGGCCACCATTGGCTCCTGGAAGAGAGAGACAAAGGCCCAGCCCCTCCCCCATCAGGAGGCTTCCTCTGATCCCCAGTCCCTAGGGCAGGTTTCCAGGCTCACCTTCCCACCCTGGATTTGAGTTCCCTCCTTCCACATAGGCCACTGATCTCTCCCAGGGGTGGGCCCTGGATGGTCTTTTACAATGCTTAGCTCAGTGCCCTGCACATGGAGGGGCACAAAGCAGGAGTCAGAGCAACAGAAATAAATGATGAGGCTGTTGAGCAGAGAGCATGGACTGCATGTCAGACACTGTACTTAGTCATCTACATATATTCTTCTATTTCATTCTCACAAGAACTCAGAGAAGTAGCGGTTATCCGTTATCCTGTTTCACAGATGAAGAAATTGAGGATTAGAGTTCAACTGAACTCTACCCATGAGAATCTGAATTAGTTGTCAGAAATGGAAAGGCCCCTGCGTCATTTGGTCACCAATTTTACAGGTGGAGAAACTGAGGCCCAAAGAGGAAGAGGTGCTTCCTGAAGATGGTACAAGGATGCGACAACCTTAGCAAGAGCCCCAGCTGCCCAACCCTTTATTGCAACATGCTGTGCCAGCCCCTGGCATCATGCCTGGCATGTAGTTAGAGTTTAATGAGATTTCTTGAATGGATGAATGAATGAATGAATGAATGAATGACTATATGATGTTTTTATGGAACTCTCCACTTGGACCCTAATTACTGTGGCAGTATCTTACTCATATCTGAATATTCTCCTGAGCCCAGTCAGTCTAGCCCCAGAAGTAGGAAGCTGCCAGTCATATTCTGTTCATTCATCTAGTCATTCAGCAAACATTTATTGAGTGCCTACTGTGTGCCACATCCCATGGTTGTAAGAAACATCCTGTCCTTGGGATCATCCTTGCTAGAAATGGCTGTATAAGTCAGAAGGCTTTTGGGACCAAGTGATCAAATGTAGGTTGGCTCAGGCAAAGGGATGACTTAGTCACTCATCACCAAACTCAGGGAGGACTCAGGCGCTGCTGGAAGTCTTTCTTTACATCTCTTGTCTTTGCCTATTGGCTCCTTCTTTCCTTTTCAGGGCTGACTCTGTTTTGTCACAACCAAGATGGCCACTGTGAATATCAGGGCTCCCGGGGAGACTGAAAACAGAACAGAGGAGTCTGCTCAGATGACATAACAGAATTGGCTACAAGAATCTTATTTCTGTGTCATTCTTCCAGTCTCCTAGTTACCTGGCCTGTTACATCTTGGTGCATTTTACCTGAGAGTCTGGTTCATGGGCAATTTGATAGGAAGGTGAATGAGTTATTATTATTATTTTTTTGGAATACTCCAGGGGTCCCATAGAACTCAAAGAGGCATGAAGCATTGAGTTACATAAAAACTCCAGCAGCCGTGGGCTTTCAATATTTGGAGTTCACAGGACCTCATAGCATCATCCTCATGTGACTAGGCTCTAGCCTTTGCGGTTTCAGCAACCATCAGTGCAGTTTCAAATTATGAATTCATGGGGAGCAATTGGAATTGACCTTGTATGTGTCACTTGCTCATCCTGGATCAAATAGCAGGCTGGGAGGTATGGTCATATCAGACTAATATGATAACAGGCATTCTCATTCATTGTTCATGGGAATGCAAAATGGTACAGCCACATTGGAAGGCAGCTTGGCAGTTTCTTTCACAATTAAACATACTCTTACCATAGCATCCAGCAGTTGTGCTCCCTGGTATTTGCCCAAATGATTTCAAGACTTACATCCCCACAAAAAGCTACACATGAATGTTTATCACAGCTTTACTCATAATTGCCAAAATGCAGAAACAACCAAGATGTCCTTCAGTGGGTGCATGGATAAATAAACTATGGTACATCCAGATACTGGAATATTATTCAGTGCTAAAAAGAAATGAGCTATCAAGCCAACAAAACATGGAGGAATCTTAAATGCATATTACTAAGCGAAAGAAGCCAATCTGAAAAGCCTACACACTGTAAGATTCCAACTATATGCCATTCTAGATAAGACAAAACTACAGAGACAGTAGAAAGAACTTGGCATCACTTGAAGTGGGTGCCAAGGGTTGGGGGGAGGCAGGGAAGGAGAAATAGGCAGAGCACAGAGGATTTTTGGGGGAGTGAAATTATTCTGTATGATCCTATAAAAGGAACACATATTATCTGTTTGTCCAAACCCATAGAAGGTACACCACCAAGAGGGACCCCTTAATGTCAACTGTTGGCTCTCACTGATAATAATGCCTCTGTGCAGATTCATCGATTGTAACAAATGTCTCACACTGGTGAGGGTATGTCCATAGTGGGGATGTTGTAGGGAAGGGGTCAGGGGATGTATGGGAACTCTCTGTACTTTTTGCTCAATTTGAATGTGAATCTAAAACTGCTCTAAAAAGTAAAGCCTATTAATTAAAAAGATTAATACAACCTGCCTGTGGGCTAGATGTGACCCGAGGGCCCACAGGCTGCCAGCATGTGAACCCCGCAAAACTGACCCTAGCTCCTTAAACCCAAACACCTCTTAGTTTCAAGACTTCCTCCATCCCACCAGGTGCATATATTAGGTAAGAATGTTTTCATACTCCCAGGTTGTGGTCAGAGATGCCTGTATCTGCTTATCAGATGTCCTGATTGTCATGAACTAACAAGTGACCACAAGGAGGTGAAACAGTTATAGGCCACAGCCCAGGTACTCTGTCTGGGGTTAAGTGGTAGTCCTTAGGCTTTCTGGAATCAAAACTAGTTCAAGATCCTATCACTGTCTTCTTGAACCCTAGTGTGTGTAGATTGGAATGCCTATAGCAATTAAGGAAGTAAAAGAATCTGAGGTAGGATATCTGGGATGAGCAAGGACAATCCTCCTCAATTCCAGGAGTAGAGACAGGGGGCCTGGCCCCACTGCATGGAGCCCGGTGGAGGGAGTCGTAGCTGGTAGTCCAAGGGTGTGTGTACTGCCCAGGGAACCAACATTTTGTAGGACCCTGAACAGAGACCAACAAATTCCATCCCCGAAGGCCTGAGTTCTTTTTGCCTGAGTCTCAAAGTCACGTACTTCACAACTACTACTTCACAAAAACTTGCGCTACTTCATAAAAACAGACTACTTCAGCCAGGTGGTCAAGGTCAACAGCAATTGTTACAAATCATGTTGGTAGAGTGCACTCTTGAAGGTGCGGTGAAAATGAGACTTTTCCTTGTGATTTCTCTTACCCAAACCCATACACAACTCCAGTTAAATCATGAGAAAAACATCAGATAAATTCCAATGGAGGAGCATCCTTCAAAATACCTAGCCAGGAGTCGTGCAGACTGTCAGGTCATCAGAAGTTTGAGAAACTGTCGAGCCAAGAAGAGCCTACAGACACATGATGGCTAAATACCATGTGGTATCTTGGATGGGAACCTGGAACAGGAAAGGGACATAGTTTAAAACAAAGAAAACCTAGAGATGCCTGGGTGGCTCAGCGGTTGAGCATCTGCCTTTGGCTCAGGGCATGATCCTGGAGTCCCAGGATCAAGTCCCACATTCGGCTCCCTGCATGGAGCCTGCTTCTCCGTCTGCCTATGTCTCTGCCTCTCTCTCTGGTAATAGGTGAGAGTGGTAGAGAGGAAATCTCTGTATTATTTGCTCAGTTTTTCTGTAAGTCTAAAGCTGTTCTAAAAAAAATAAAGGTTATGAATTAAATAAGACCTATTAATCTAAAAGTCTCACACACACAATGAAGACTTTGAGTCCAATAGCTTGGGTTTGCATGCAGGCTTTAACACAACTTCTGGCTGTCTGACCTTGGGCAAATTATTTTAATCCTATCATGTCTCTGTTTCATCATTAGAGGGGAGGGCTAAGAATGCTGTTCAACTCACCTGGTCGTGTGGAGAATAAAAGAATACATTGCCCATGAAAGGTTTTTGCATAATGCCCGCTCATATATGGTACTCACTAAATGGTAAGTATCATTATAGACATATATTCATATATGAATGTACTGGAATTATTATGGATGTAGGGGTTTTTAATTATTCTATTTTATTATTTTTTTAAAGCAAAAGCAGTCATCTAAAAATCATCAACTAATTCTGTTGCTAGCAGAAAAGTCTTTTGTCTTCCAGCCAAAAGCATTTGAATTCTCTTCTTAATTATGTGGACTTCAGAAAAATAGACACTCATATTGCTGGGGTTTGAGTTTGGGTTTTGGAGAGAGTAGCTATTTGTCTTCTTCAGAGCTAGGGGCTTTGGCTTTTCCCCCACCTACCCCTTCATCCCTACATCCATTGTGCCTGAGGGTCACTGGGAAGTAGGTGAGCCAATCGGCATGCAGGTCAAGAGGACTCCTAGAAGGAAGAGGGTTGATACCCAACATTCACCTTTGAGGTTCAAAGCTATGAGGAGGCCTCTGATGGAAAAGGGCACTTGACCAGAAGCCCCCCATCCAGAAAGGGCATCTGGCCTGGGAACCAGGGCTCAACACTGCAGGTGGGTAGGGTAGCATCTATGCCAGTCACCACATCACCTCCTTTGGCCCAGAGACCCATAGTAGAGCATACTATCAGAAGGAGAGGACTTCCTGTCTCCATCCTACATTGAAAAATACTGACTCAAGGAGCCCAAGCTATCAAAGGGATCAGTGCAAGTTTCCTGAGCAGTGGGCAATAGCTCCTGCCATGGTAGGCAAGGCGAGAGGGATTTTGCATTGGAGTCTCTCTGTGTCTGCAGAAACACCACGTTGTGACAGCTGCTGCTGAGGGCATGGTCAGATTTCCTCGTTTCCTATTCTAGAACATAGTAACCACATCCTACTTCCTGGACCGAGGAGGGCCTGGACCATATCATCATCACAGAAGGGCCAGTGGGAGACCAACTTTTTCTCTATAAGCAGAACATGCAACATTCTCTATTGGCCATGTTCATTATGTAAGAGAAATGCAACTTCATTTTATGTCCTGACCTGGAGAAGTGGACATACTGGTTATCTGCATAAATGTCCAGTCACACAGATACCCAACACATTTATAACCATACACATGTACACATGCATACATAGACACACATATATGTACATAGAGACATACACAGACATACACACACATGCACCACATGTAAACACATCACCCATGCACACACACTCCAGGCATAAACCCATGCTGCCTGCAATGATCATTGTCTTGGCAAGGAAAAGACTCGCCTTTTGTGCACTCAGCTTTACTTCCCAAGTTTGGATTCTTAAAAAGGGATTGCAGCTCCAGGATGGGGGTTGGGGAAGGAACAGGGGAGTGGCAGGCCATGTGGAGAGAAGCTAATTTGTTTCTGCAGTCGACAGATGGGGTGAGGACAAATTACACAGTGGGTATTAAAACTCCTTTCTAAATTCAACAATATTTGCAAACTGATCTGAGCCCCCCAGAAGCAATAAGAGAAAGCATATAATCTGAGATGCAATTCAATCTCTCTTAAAGGTGAGGCTATTTAAAGATCTGTAAAACATGCCTTGCCTCGAGTGCGTATGTCCCCAAGTAAATTGGCCACAACCTGATTATCGCCACCAGGAAAAAATTATAGATACATCATGGCTGTACAGAGAAGAAAGTTTTCTGCCACAGATCGATATGAGAATGTGTAGATATTGAAAAACTACTAAGTTTAAGGCATTTGGGAGGAATGGCTACTTTTTTTTTTTTTTTTTTTTTGGTCATTGTAAACACAGTATATGTTTGTGTTAAAAAAAAAAAACTTAGAAAAATGTAAAGAATAAAATTCCCTCCACTCAGAGAGAACTGGATGTCATTTTAAATATACATATTTGTCACTATTAACATTTGGGTGCGTATACACCCAAATACGGGAGGGTATGTATCAATATGTAGATATGGCTATCTCTACACTTGCAAATACTGTTTTATAATCTGCTTTTTTGTTTACCAATAGATGCTAAGCATTTTCTCTTTTTTTTTTTTTAGCATTTTCTCTTTGATTTTAATATCATTTCGAGGAACCAGGATGACCCTGTCTGCAAGCATAAGCACATAGATGTTCTCAAGGTTTCAAAATTCTTAGGCGAGAGAACCAACTGGCTGCTCCACCCGCAGCTTTGTCTGAGCTCCCCCACCCCCAGAAAGGAGTGGGCTGCCACAGTGAACCTGGATGTTCAGCATCCTCAGAACATGTGTGCACATCTGGAGGAATGGTTACAAAGATTAATGTCATGCTCAGTGTCAGAACTCCCTCTGACATTTCCTCAGTTTATCCAAACAATTTAGGGGAACCTTCTGGGGATTAGGAACCACACTCTGCAGTGCGAGGCCAGCACTTAACCTCTTGAATTCTCCTTTCCCAGGAGACATGCATGCAAGTTTTATTCTTTAATTGCTAAAACAATGAGGTGTACAAAACCAATACAGCAAGAGCTTGAAATAGTTTAAGGCAAGAATGCAAAAAAAGGGAAATCTGGACCCGCTGGGCTGATGAGAATGATAATATCTTTAAGCAGGGTTTGTGTTCCAGTAGAAAGTAGAAATGAAATGATACAGAAATAGTGTTTTTGAAAACATTAGGTGTATTAAACAGAATCTTGAATCAAATGAAGTGCTGTAAGTGGGACTCCGAGAATATTTGATACTTTTTTCCCCCTTACCAACTGAGATTTAGTTTGGTTTCAAACCAGTTAACTGCTATTTAAAAATTACTTCTCTTTATGGATAATGCATGCCATGTAACTAATGTAGCTTCCATATTGCTCTGGCTGCCGGGGGGCTCAGGAACTCAAATTACTCTATAGGTCTGGCATATCTATGTTGTAATGTTTTCTCTGGTTTTGATTTTTTTCCCCTGATCCTGGTTTTTATCTACTTAGATTTTTGTTTTATTGCATGTATTTCTTATAAGCCACCTCAAATCTTTTGTTAGATAGATTTGTAGATCAAAACAACTTGGATTTGTGGTTCAGTTTAAGAAGAAATGAACGTTTTGGTTTGGTTTTGGAGTTCAGCAAATTAGTGTGATTAGCTCTGATTTGAGGTTTACAGTTCTATTACATTAAAGTCCTTGGTATTTAATACATCAAAAGGCTCCAGAGCTTGCACTTAACCTTCTGTGTGTTAACACTACACAGTGCATCGCATGTCTGTTTCCAATGATTCCGGGGTAAGAAGCTTTTTGAGATTCTATCTTGGAATCTTGCTCACCCTTTAGGCATGGTGGGATGGATGTGTGAGCACCAACTTTCAAACACAGATGCAATGAAGAGTTTAGAAAGTGACCCCACACACTCCATCATTTCCTTCTATTTTTGCTTTTAAAGGAATGAAGCCCCAAGAGTTCTCTCTCCAAGAGAGCACACACATCCTCAACTGGGATGTGCTCCACTTCCCGCGAGAGTGGCTCCAGAATCATCCACCAGAATCATCCACCATGTCAGAATCATGACACCGTGGGGTTCTTGCATCCTGCATCCCACACCTGTGTAGCTTTTCAGGAATAGGAAACTTCCCACCAGGGAATGGGAAAAGCCTGACACAAGAGGGAACAGAGTCTTCTCAAGGAAGTGGCAAGATCAGAGACATGGCCTAGGATTCCGGAGCTTTGACTCTCCATGCAGCCCTAGGGTACCTGCCAGGGCTCCCTTGGGTTCCATCAAAAACCGCTCGTTTATGCTGAGTGTAGACGGAGGCTGTTTGTGGTGATGGAACCTGGCACCACCTGGAACCAGATACTCACTCTGACCTTAGCAAATTTTGTACCATCCCTGTGTCCCCTCTGTCTCCCAGGTCCAACAGAGAGGGGGGAAACAGAGGGAATGCATACATTTGGGACCTCCACTCTTTTTCAGAGACCATGTTCGTTATTTACCAACCTCATCGTCTATTAGCTGCATGGCCTTGAGCAAGCAAGTAGCTTCATCTCACTGTGTCTCAGCTTCCTCCTCTGGAAGTGGAAATGATGTATTTATGGAGCTAATGAAGTTTAAGTTTTAGGGTACCTCCTTTGCATGGTCTCCTCTAAATCCAGGCAAGGGGCCCTGGCAATATGTTCACATATTTTGGTAAAACTTGAAAAGTAAGATATTTTACTCACAATTGGTTAAGGACTATTGTCTTTTTCCACTTGATCTTCTCTCTACCACACTTTGCCAATGTCATTTTTGGAATCAGACTAAGGTAAAGATGATATAGGCTGCATTTGCCCTAGGTTTAGTGGAATATATTTGTGTGGCTGCCTTTTTACAGTAGGAATGACTTCCCCAAGTACTCCTACCTCCCATCAGTACTTCTACTTCTACTTGCCTCTGGAAATTCCTATCCCTCAAGGCCAGGGGCCTTGGTATAGAGGTGCAGGGCCAGAGGCCATCCCCTAATCTTAAAGTTGCATACAGCACTCTGCACCCAAAGTTTATGGGTTGTAGAAAGGAAACAAAGTTTGACATGTATGAAGCCAGAGCTAGTCTGTGGAAAATACTTCCAGTCATCAGCCATGTAAAATTGTAAGCAGGATATTTGGTTTTTACATCTAATTGAAATAGAAATTCTGTCTTCTTGGAAACATGCTCAGTAATGCAGCTTATATGATTATAAATTCACTATTCCTTTTTTCTTCTTTTGGTAGGAATTGTGTGAAATATCATTTATTAAACTTGTAGAGCATGAACTTCAAGCAGAACTACAAACAGCTGGCATAATCTTGTGTGAATTTGCATGTTTTGCATTTCAACTCTCAATAAAGATAGATTTTGCTCAACCACACTAGAAGAAAGACTGAATTATCTTTCTATTCTTTCCATAAGAAATAATATTATGCTCTTGTCCTTTGAAAAGATGACCAAATATGATCCCAAATTGTAGGGATAAAGGTTTTACAGAGGAGTAAGAGGTAGTTATTTAACTGAAAATGTTACGCAACGTTTCTACTTTTCATTGATCCTTATAGTATCTGTCAGCTTTTAAAAATATAGGTGTGATGGGATCCCTGGGTGGCACAGTGGTTTGGCGCCCGCCTTTGGCCCAGGGCGTGATCCTGGAGACCCGGGATCGAATCCCACGTCGGGCTCCTGGCGCATGGAGCCTGCTTCTCCCTCTGCCTGTGTTTCTGCCTCTCTCACTCTCTCTCTCTCTGTGACTATCATAAATAAATAAAAACTTTAAAAAATTAAAAAATATATAGGTGTGATTGTTTTTCATAAACTAAATAAATATTCACTTTTGTACCTCATTTTTGTTTGTAACTTTGTAAGCTTTGGTCTCGCTAAATCTGCACCTTCGTTTGCAAATCAGCATAGTTACATGTACCTTGCAAACAGATGGGAGATGTTCTTATGAGACTCATGTAGATTGCTCCCCTAGCCCAGGATCAGGCTGCTTCTAGATAGCAGTTATGATTATTATCACAAAAGTTCCTGCAGGGGCTGTTATTGTTGTTGTTTGTTTAGTCTTGTTTTTACTAGGAGCTTGGAAAACCCTGCTGCATTCATAGTGTTTTAACTAAAGAAACTCATCTCATTTGACTTTTTAAAAAAATCTCATTTGACTTTAAGAGTAGCACATCTACCTGGGAAATATCATAGTTCAGTGCTGAGCTGCACTAGACATTACAGTTTTGATTTGTATCCTACTATCCTCCTTCATTCTTTTGAGAAATGTTCCTTTCTCCACACCAGCCTTGTACTTCCAGCAGAGTGGTCTGTGCTCCCCAGGAATCTTCCAACTTAGCTAGCTACAGTGATTGACTCAAATGGAACCAGTCATTGCTTTTTCTTGAGATTTTTGACCTGGGGACTAGAGAGAACAAGTCTTACATTTTCTATGACAGAAAATCTTGGAAATGGGCTTCTAAGTGTTTCTGATGACCATTTTCCTAGCCACAACCTGTCTGAGAGAGTAAAGTCAGAAGAAAAGAATAGAGGCATGCCAGGGAGAGAAGCAAGGGTCCAGCTCCCTGCTTCTCATAGTCCCTGAGACCCAGAGGCAGTCTATCTTCCCGTAGTAATAGTACTCATGTGATCATCCTCCATTTTTACCAAAGCTAGTTTGAGTTGGCTTTCAGACAGGACTCATGTCAACCTGCACCCTGGGAGTAAAGGTGAGCTGGAAATAGGCCAGGCCTTCCAAAGATTAAAACTCAGCTTTAAATCATCTCTATCTTTGATTACATCAAAGTGAACTACTTTAACAGCTTGCGAGAAGCTAAAGAAAATCCTCTACAGAAGAAATAACATCATCTGGAACCTCTGGGCAATTTTATTTTTAATATAAAATTTCCAGTATTCAATATAAATTCCTCAGGTGAAAAAAAAATTCCTCAGGTGTACAAAGAACAGGATCACAAGAAAAATAATGCATAATAGAAGCAGACCCACCGGTGATCCAGATATTGGAATTATCAGATGTGGTCTTTAAAAACTGATACTGATATATTCAAGAAAATAAATGACAAGATGAAAAATTTCACCAGAGAACTAGAATCTTTAAAAAAGAATAAAGTGAAAAATTCTAGAAATGAAAAATATAATAACTGAAATTGAAAATATAGGTAATGGTTTTTCTTTTTCTTTCTTTCTTTTTTTTTTTTTTTTTTTAAGAATCACCAGAGGAACTTTTTTTAAAAATTTTATTTATTTATTAATGAGAGACACACACACACACAGAGAGGCAGAGACATAGGCAGAGGAAGAAGCAGGCTCCATGCAGGGAGCCCGACATGGGACTCAATCCGGGGTCTCCAGGATCACGCCCTGGGCTGAAGTCGGCACTAAACTGCTGAGCCACCTGGGTTGCCCAGGTGATGGTTTTATTTTTTTTATTTTTATTTTTATTTTTTTTAAGATTTTATTTATTTATTCATGATAGTCACAGAGAGAGAAAGAGAGAGGCAGAGACACAGGCAGAGGGAGAAGCAGGCTCCATGCAGGGAGCCTGACGTGGGATTCGATCCCGAGTCTCCAGGATCGGGCCCTGGGCCAAAGGCAGGCGCCAAACCGCTGCGCCACCCAGGGATCCCCAGGTGATGGTTTTAATAGCAAATTAGACACTGCAGAAGAAAAATTTAATGACCTGAAAGATGAATCCATAGAAAATATCCAGAAATATGAAGATGAAAAGAATGGAAATACAGAAAAGACCATAAAATACATGAAAACAGTGAAAGGTCTTACCTACCTGTACCTGGAGTTCTAGCAGGATGGGAGAGAGAGAGAATGAGCAGAAGTAATCTTTTAGGGGCTAATGTTCAAACATTTTATTTATTTATATTTGAAGATTTTATTTGTTTGAGAGAGAGAGAGAGCACGTGTACAAGCAGGAGGAGGGGCAGAAGGACAAGCAGACTCCCAATATAGCAGGGAGCCCAATTTAGGACTTGATCCTAGGACCCCAAGATCATGACCTGAGCCAAAGGCAGACGCTTAGCCAATTGAACCACCCAAGTGCCCTGACCAAGCATTTTAAAAAGCTGACAAACATGTCACATCACAGATTCAAGAATCACTATAATCCCCCAGCAGGATAAATACAAAGGAAGATACATCTTGGTACATCACAATAAAAATGTTGAAAGCTAAAAATAAGACATTTCAAAAACAAGAAGAATAAAAATGAGACTTCCCCACAGAAGAAGCAAACTAAGACTGGAACCAAAATGATGTAAACCAGAAGGTAATAGAATGACGTATAGAGAGTACTGGAAGAAAACTACTGTCGGCGTGGTGCTTAGACCTGGTGGAAATATCCTCAAACACTGAAACTGAAGACAAGTCCAGATAGACAACAACAGAGAATTTCCCATCAGAAGACGTGTACTAAAAGAAATATTAAAAAGAGCTTTTTTGAGGAAAAGAAATACCATTCCAGAAAGATGCACAAAAATGCAGGTAGGATTGGGGTGCCTGGGTGGGTCAGTGGGTTAAGCATCTGACTCTTGATCTCAGCTCAGGTCTTGATCTCAGGGTCATGAGTTCAAGCACCATATGGGGCTCCATGCTGAGCATGAAGTCTGCTTTAAAAAAAGGAAAGAGGGGATCCCTGGGTGGCTCAGTGGTTTGGCGCCTGCCTTTGGCCCAGGGCGCGATCCTGGAGTCACGGGATGGAGTCCCGCGTCAGGCTCCCGGCGTGGAGCCTGCTTCTCCCTCTGCCTGTGTCTCTGCCTCTCTCTCTCAATCTGTGTCTATCACGAAAAAATAAATAAATAAATCTTTAAAGAAAAAAAAGGAAAGAAAGAAATGCAGGAAGGATTAACAAGCAGTGAAGGAGTAAACATGTAGGTAAATCCAGATGAAGTTTGACTGTATAAAATAATGATTTTATACCTCACTGCAATCACCTAAACTCAATGAGAGTAAAATTTAATACAATTTAAATAAACTAAAATTAAATGGTAAAAGTACTAACTTTATTAGGCTTTAATTAAGCCAAAGATGTCCATTATAATTGCTAACAAAACTCCTAAAAGAATAGTACAGTAATATAAACTAACCAGATAACAGAGTATAAAATTTACATCATAGTAATAGTAGTAAAAAGTTAATAGAAAAGAAGGCAAGAAGGTCAAGAGAGAAGACCATAGAATAGATGGGACAAATGGAAAACAAATGATATGATGGTATATCTACACCCAAATATATGGATACATTAAAAGTGAATGAATTAAATATTTCAAGTGAAAGTCTATGATTATTAAGCAAAGAGTAAAAAGCAACAAGTGTATGCTCCTTGCAAGAGACACTCTTAAATATTAGGACCCAGAGTGAGTGAGTAAAAGGATGGGAAAGAACAGACCATGCACATGAAGCTGAGCTATGATATCAGGAAAGGAGACTTTAAGGCAGGAACCACTACCAAAGATTCTTTATCTTGATGATAAAATGCATCCCTCCACTGGAGACACAATAATTTTAAATATGTATGCCTCTAGTAATGAAACTGCAAAAACTGATAAAACCCAAAGAAGAAAGAGACAAATCTGAAATCACAGTGGGAGATCTTCACACAGATTTCTCAGCCATTAGTAGAACAAGCAGACCAAGGTCAGTGAAGACAGAGCAGATGTGAAGAACATGAGGAACAGACATGACCTAGAACACCACACTCAACCATTGCAGAGAACATCTTACTCTCCTGCCTCACATTCTCTTGGCTCTGGCTTCCTTGGTTGGTTTTATTCTTTTTAGTTGTTTGTATTTCCACTAGGTGCCTCAACCATTTTTGAAAGGAGAAAGAATACCTGCAGAGAAATGAGAAACAAACAGTTAAATGAAAGAGAGAGGTATGAATTCGGGAGACTGAAAACCCCAGGTTCTCTTGCTGGCCCTGTCGCTCCGCTTGGGTGAATTTTTAAATTTAAACTTATGGTTCATATCAGAAAATAGAGAAAATCATTGTAGCTCTACAGCATCCTGGTGAAGCTACGTAGGATAGTGTGTGTAAAGTGCCTGCCCAGGGCCTGCCCTGAGTGAGCACACCTCCACAGGAGCTATTGCTAGCGTTCTTTTCATTAGCACTACAGTTGAAGACAGTAGGTCTTTATTTTAAATGATGAGACTGAACTTGAAGCAATCTACTGAACCAGGGTTTATGCCTGCATGTGGTGAAGAACAGGAAAGAAAAATGGATCAGGCTGCATTTTCTCATAGCTCAGCTCAGTGACAACCTCTAAAAACAGGCTGTACATGCCCCTGGGTAGGGCAGGGAGGTGGCCAGGACAGTACCCACCCCTCTCATCCCTTCCTACCCCCACTCCCCCACCCCCTGGAGTAGGGTAGGGGGAGCGGGGAAGGGACCTCACTGCAGAGCCACTGGGGATGAGGCTCCCCTGCTAGCAAGGTCCTTGCAGGATGTCCTCAACTAAGACCCTTTGGACCAGGGCCAGAGAGATCTGCCTTTCTCTGAATCACACCAGGAAAGCTTCAAAGTCTGTTCCAGCAGACTGAGTCAGAGTGCGGTCCTCATTGCCATCCTCACAGGAAGAGTGATCATATCCTGATGGTCTATGAGATATTGGGGCCAGTGCCAGGCATTTCACCTTTACTTTCTCTGGGCTCTCAGTTGTCCAGATAGAAACTGAGGCTCGGGGAAGTGAGGCAACTTGTCCAAGGTCACGTCATTAACCACAATAGAATGGAGATTCAACCATTTATATGTCCGACTGTTAAGATTATTCAACTGCTCTTTCCACTAATATATCATGTATCACACTGTCATTCTTACACAAGACGAGAGTCTACTATATCCTTATAAGAAGCATAACACATCCAACCCTTTGCCTGGAAACTTCTATTCATTTTTCAAAACTCTAGGGCAGTGGGAAACCTCCGTGAGCCAATTGGAGCACCTCTTCTGGTGCTCCAATTCCATCACCTTTCTATGATGTCAGTTACCTCTGCCCCAGCACCTACTTCTACTGTTGCTCTTTTCATGCTGTCTAGAATCATCCACTTATGTTCTGTCTCCTTTGTCAGGCTGAAGAGTTCTCATTTGTCTTATTGTATCTGGATCTACAGATCCAGCCATAGGCCAAGCCCAGAGTAATGATGGCATAAATAAGCACATGCATGAGAGAATGAAAAAAAAAAAAAAAGAAAGAAATGGATTTCATTCAGCAAAGATTTATCTAGTCCCAAGTATGTAGCATACACTTCTACTAGATGTAAGGAATAAAGCAATAAACAAAGTCCCTGTTCTCGTGAAGCTAATATTCTAGGGAGAAACAAGCAATAATCAAGTATACAGGTAAGTATACAAAAGAATTGCAGTTTGCAAAAAGTGCCACTTCTGGGGCCCAGGACTGTTCAGATGGTTAAAGATTCCTACCTTCAGGCAGAGAGCTGAATTAGCAATAGGACAATTTTGATATTATTTGGAGATCGAATTAAAAGTATAGGCAAAACTCTTCAATGCCTTTGATTCTTTTGGGCTCTAAAATTTTAATTGTACCACAATCAAAATAAACAAAGCACAGTCCTATTAGAGAAACGGGTAACAGACTCCAAAACATCTAGGACAGGGATGGTAATTATGTGGCACTTACACCTATACTTCCTACTACTGCTCCTTGGGCAGACATTGCTAATGGATCATGACTCTCTTTCCAGCTGAGCCTGAAGCCCCTGCTCTGCACAGCACTCCAGGTGGCCCCAACCAATTAACCCAAATTGGCAGCAAGTTGAAACCTCCCTGCACTCCTAGCCTGGGACATTATGTCTCCCTCCTTGCTTGGAGTGGGGAGCTTAGTGCTGTGGCAACGGCTTCGGGAGAAACCAAATCCCTGAACCAATCTTGGCAGTGGCACTTAAAAAAGAGGAGACTGAGAAGAAGAATTGCTTTTCAAATATTTGGTTTCCAAACATATTTATTTGCAACTCCAAGTCTACTGACCATATGCATTACATCTGTTCTGCATTGAGATTCCAACAAGGTTTATGATTTATTAGCTTTAAAAAATACTTCTCTAGGTAACTCCACACAACGATGCCAATAAAAGAAGCGTCGGTCTCATGAAGACACATTTCCCCCTCGCGGGAGTCAGGGTATTCAGGACCCCTTGCCATGGACAAATCCCATTGACCAATTGGAAAGAAGAAAAAGAAATAAAGCTCTATTTGGAGTTGCAGTCCCTTCATGTGAATTACGCACCCTGGCTGATTTAACACGGCCTGCTGAGATTTCACAGCTCGGCAGAGGTGGCGTGGCTCTCCAGAGATTGCTCAGGCTCCGATGAGCTTGCCAGGCCCTCCTGGGTGGCCCCTTGTCTGCAGTTTCCTGTGAGGTACACGGCCTTTCCCCTCCAGCCCGTGAACCTCCTCTAGGGTGTCCTCTGGCCTCGGCCCACGGCTGTGCACAGGCCCTCTCGTGCGCGCCCGTACCCCTCTGCCCCGCTGTGAAGGGGAAGAGGGTGGCAACTGCCTGTTACTGTTCTAGGCCAACCCATGCAACTCACATAGGCCTCTCGATCTTTCTCACACTCAGTTTTCTCAACTGTAAAATGGGAATAAAAGGCATATTGTCTTTCTGATTGTCACAATGAGTTGATGAACTGATTGGGGTCAATGATGCAGCTCTAGGGGCCTGCACCATAAGTGATGGGGGTGCTAACCATGGACCCAGAGCTGTGCGGGCTGATTTATCTGATCTCCCCAAGAAGCCAGTAGTAGACTGGGCACTCATGCATAGGGTGCATGAGCATCATCGCCAGAACCTTGTCAGAGTGCACACCGCCTGATCCCACGCACGGAGTCTGGTTCTGGCAATCTGAGATGGGGGCTGGGAATTTGCTTTGTTTAACCTGCACGGCAGGTGGTCTGGGCTGCAGGTCTGTTGACTGTTCTTGAGAAACATTCTGCATAAAGACAGAACCTTGCCACAGTTTCACTGACAGAAAACTGTGGCCCCAGGCCATAAAACAAGTGAGCAGCAGAGCTAGGATTTGAACAAGACCTGCCTGACCCCAAAGCCTTGGCATGGGTTGCATTTGGAGGTGTGTCTGTGAGACAAAAGGCCCTGCGTGCAACGCGGCCCCCTGCTGCCTCCTCTGCAGCCTGTCACCCTTGTACCACAGCAGCTCTTTCCATGGCAATCTTTGCCCAAAGAGACCATGGCCTCTGGACCACTATTCCTCCCTGTATGACTCCCCCCGCCCGCTCCCTCCCCGTCTGCTGTCGGCCAGCCCACCCTTCTCTGCCCTGTCCAGGGCCTCACGAGGCTGCCCTTATGGACTGCTCCAAAGGGCCTCCTTGGCCCCTGGCTTCTTATAGGGTTTGGTGAAAGGAGGGCACTAGCAGGAGATTGGGGGGCAGGAGAGGAAAGGTGCCAGAGTATTTCTCCCAGCTTCCCTCTACCAAGAGGCTACAGCTATAGTTGGGGGGCCCTCTCTTCCAGCTACAGTTGGGGGGCCCTCTCTTCCAGCTACAGGTCTCTTGGGTTATGGAAACCACTCCTCCTGCTGCTACTCCAGTCTTGGGGTCTCAACAGCCGTCCACTGCTGGTCCTGGAAGACATCAGAACTCGGTCCTGGCTCCCCTTAACCTGCCACCCTTGCAAATAGCTCTTTCACTAAGCCCTCCTCAGCTGCCTTGTTTGAGTGGCCGTCTGTTGCCTGGGCTCTCACTGACACACACAGCTTCCTCAGTTGTGTGAGTAGAATCCCGAGAAGTCTATCCCAAGTTGGCGAAATGGGCCAAATCCACCACCATCCAACCCCCATCCGTGTTTGTAAATAAAGTTTTATTGGAACACAGCCATGTCCACTCATCTACATATTGTCTCTGGCTGCTTTCACTCTATGATGGCAGGGCTGAAAAGCTGTGATAGAGACTGGATGGCCCTTAAGCCTACATTTTTGACTGTCTGACCTTTTACAGAAAGTCTGCCAAATCCTGAACTCCATCATAGGGTACAATAGTCGTCAGCCCTCAGCACAGTGCCTGGCACATGGTAAACTGTCAATAAGGGTTGGCTCTTTTCACTGGGGTTTAGTGGCAGCAACGCATAGTTCCTGAGCCAGAAAGCTTGGGAGCTGGAAGGGGGCGGGGGCAGATACCATCTGCTTTATAGGATGATGGGTCACAAAATCCTTTTTAAAAAGCAAGCTTTCCTGGTGGCTTGCCACTTCCTGGGCAGGAATCTGCTTTTCCTGTTCCTCCTCTCAGCACCTAGTTTGGGGCTCCCAGAGGAGTCAGCATCTATAAATGTTTGCTGTTGGATGAATGAATTCAATTAACCACCCATCAATTGGGGTGGAACTTTGCAGAGACCCAGTATTTATGCAAATCAGAGTCCTTTGGGGATGCTGCAGCTGTCACCAAGTCTTAGCGGCTTTTCCGCCACATTGATTTCCCAAATCCACTGCCTCTACTCTGTCCTCACGGCCACCACCACTACTAGTTTCCTCCGTGGCCTTCCCACCTGCAGGCTCACCCTCTTCAAACTACCTGTATGAAGCCTCGAAATCATCTTTTTGGCACATAAATCTGATCATGCCGTTCTGTTCTGAAAACCAGCTCTGGTGTCCCTCTGCCTACAGGATGATCTCCAAATTCCTCAGGATGGCATCCAAGCTGTTCCCCATCGGCCCCTGAGTAGCCGTCCCTCCTCATCTCTCACTTCTCCCTTACTTCTCCCCCACATAATGCTCCAGCACCCCATGATCTTCTCAGGCCCCCAAACAGACCTGGATCTTCCCTGCCTCCTCTGGGAGTGCCCATCACACCTCTGCCCACGCCACCTCCTACTTGTTATTCGGGGCTTGTCTTGGGCTTTGCCTCTTCTGGGGACGCAAACTGCTTTCCTCCAAGCTAGGTTTTGTGTTTCTTCAGCTCCCCCGCCCCCCCCACCCATTAACTTGTGTTATTCTCTTTGGAAACTCATGATTGTCGGTGTACCTCTTGCCCACTTTAGACTGTAACCTCCAAGTGAGCAGGTTACATGCAGTGGCCCAATCCCGCCCACAAGACACAACCCATGGGGGCGCGTCCTCCATCACGTGGGCCCCTTCTTTCTCTTTGGCCTGTTGTAGCCTTGACAGTGTGTCTACTCAAGTCCTTGGTCCTAATGAAGCTACAGCATTCATTTATTTGGGGTGGGCAGAAGGACATGTTTTGACCAACTTTATGCCTAAATCCTTGAACGTTCTTGGAAAGCCCCAAACAATGGTTGGATCGAAGGCCATTTTATTTAAACACTAAATCAAAACATATTCTCCCAAAGATGAGCAGTCACTCATTGCAATCTCAGACAATCTGGGTGTCTTCTCTGCCAGTCCAGCCCCTAATGTGGATGGGGCTGATGGGGGTTGGCCCTGGAAATCTAGCTTTGTTCTGAGGGTAAGATGACAACCCACCCCTCAGAGATTTTTGCTTCCCTTTCTCCATGCCAGACCATGTCAACCCTTGCAGAAATACAAACAGACACAACCTGGGCATGTGGAAAATAATCTGACCACTTGGTGAGGGTTAATGACATCAGGGGTCTGGGGAAAGCAGTAAAGAAGGAAGTGGAGTGTGGTGCCACAGAGTGGGAGGGGCCTGGGGCCCAGGGCCTGGGGCTGGGGGCTGGCTCACTTCTGGCCTTTGGTATTACGCTCTTTCACAAGAAACCAGTAATACAGATTTTTATAAGAAATCTGGGTTTTTTAATGTGGGCAATTAATTCAAAAACTTCAAAGTCCGAAGGAGATCAGACTAATGCCTTCTTCTGATTGAATTCAGCCTGCTACACCTAGGTTTATAACTGGTCTTCTCTGGGCCAGATCCATTACACTTGGTTTCCCCTTTAATCCTCTAACCATCCACAAGACCTGCTTTTTTGAGGGGTGGGGGTGGGGGAGGGGTAGACCCATTTCACAGATGAGAAAACTAAGGCTCCAGACCACATGCCCCAAGCCACTCGTAAAGAGGGGATCGTGATTCAAACCCAGCTCTCTGATTCCTCAGCCCCAGTCACACCAGCTTCCCCAGGCCCCTCCTGGCGGCAGAGGCTGCGACAGGACCTGCCTTGGGGTCTTAGGCATGGAGAACAGACTGGCATTCTGGAAAGCTCTGCTCAGCTCCCTGCCTGCATCCAGGCCAGAGGACCCTTTTGTGCGAGCTCAGCATCTGGTTGTCAAACACGCGCTGGCTCCGATCCACCATCTGGCTCCACTTGAGAAATGGGCACTTTAGACATTAGAGGCAGTGGAGCGGGCAGGCCCCGAGAGAAGCTTCAAGGCCTGCAAATGGACGACGGCAGCCTGACGTCCACCCAGGCAGGTTCAAGATGAAAGGGGATGGGTGGGTCCCACTCCATCTCACCTCCCTCCGTCCGTCTGTCTGTCTGTCCTTGGTTCAGCTGTCTCTCTCCCCTCTCCTTGCTCTTCCCTCTCTCCCTCCCCCTCCCTGGCACACAGCCCCCACCCTGCCCAGCCCTGCTTTCTGCCTTCTCTGCTTCCAGGTCTTTCCCTCTTCTGCTGTCTCCCCCTGGTCTCTTCTCTCCCTCCTCTGGTTCTCCTTGCCTCCTCTCTCTCATCTCAGAGTAATGTGCATGCATCTTTTATTCCTGACCGCCTTCCAGTAACCTCGCACAAAGAACAAATAAAGAGATGTCACCAACAAGCACCAACCACTTTGTTCCAATAGACCTTTCTCTCTTAGGAGAGGGATATGCAAATTTCTAAAATAGACTCTCTCTCTGACAGATTCCTGACTTGGCATCCTATGGCAAGTTAAGTATTTTTCCAAACACAGCTAAGCTGGTGTTAGAAGGCTAATGAATCCAGCTAAAAGAAGCTTCCATCTGCAAGTCACTAAAATGTTCTGTTGTTTATTCCCCACCATTACTTTATTTCTCCACAGCCCTCTCCTCCTACACACACACTCACGCACGTACGCTCACACACATTTGCGCGCGCGTGCACACACACATACACATTTCCTTATTGCCATTTCTTTGTAGAAAAGTCTGTACCTTAGATCGCTGGCAAGGTTATCCTACCACATGCCCAGGAAAAGGGAACCTGGCTCCTGCTGATCCAGGCAATGTATCTACGTGGGTTCTAGACCTCAGGGCAGCCCCTCCGGGAAGGCAGGCATCCAGATAAGGAGCCTGCAGGCCACAGAGGTGAAGTGACAGCCCAAGTTCACAAAGTCAGCCCAGCCTTGGAACCCCAAGTAGGGAAGTGCTGCACACGGCAGTCTGGGGGAAATCTGCAGGTAATTTCCCACCCCTAGAAAGAAGCTTCCAAAGACTCTCTTCGACAAGTGCATGCGGTGCTGCACCCCAAAGTGCTGCCCCACCTCTCACAAGCAATGGCAAGAAGGAGAATGTTATCCAAGCCTTGTTTTGCACACACCCATTGTCTCCTCTCATCTCTACCCAGCCCTTTGGCTGCGGATGGGGTACTTAGTATGTCCAATTAGCTATGGGTAAACTGAGAATTAGGAAGGTAAAGTGATTTTTCCAAGGTCGTCTGTTGCTTAGCAAAAGGGCAGAGGCTAGGGACGCCTGGGTGGCTCAGCGGTTAAGCACCTGCCTTCAGCCCAGGGAGTGATCCCAGAGTTCTGGGATCGAGTCTTATATCGGGCTCCCTGCATGGAGCCTGCTTCTCTCTCTGCCTGTGTCTCTGCCTCTCTCTGTGTCTCTCATGAATAAATAAATAAATAAAATCTTAAAAAAAGGGTGGGGGGCAGAGGCTAGATCCTATGCTTTGCTATGGATGTGCATATTATGATTCCAGTGACAGACCATAAGCGGTGGCAGGTTTCTGGAATGATACATCAGATAGTTTTAAAAACCTAGTCTTATTAGTTGTCTGCATCATCCACTTGATTTTGGAGTGGATCAAATGGAGATAATAATTACTACAAGGTTTAATACCCAGTGATGTGCGGTCACAGTATGCCATGTCTGAGGAGTTTTAAGGAGAGCAATAAGATACAAAAAAATGCTCTGTAGCATGTACAAGAGATCATTTTCAGACCCAGTTCTGCCTTTAGAACTTACACTCTAGGGATGCCTGGGTGGCTCAGCGGTTTGGTGCCTGCCTTCGGCCCAGGGCGAGATCCCGGGGTCCAGGGACCAAGTCCCACATCAGGCTCCCTGCATGGAGCCTGCTTCTCCCTCTGCCTATGTCTCTGCCTCTCTCTCTCTCTCTCTGTGTCTCAAATGAATAAATAAAAGCTTTAAAAAAAAAACAAAAACAAAGAACTTACACTCTAGAAGGGAGATTGCAGTGCGTGGAATGCACACTCTTACCCTCCTAGTCTGTGGCAGACATTACAAATCGACCACTGCACTTCAGACAGGCATCTCCAATGGACTTACACTGAAATGAGAGGTACAGTATATTTGCCATCCTGGCCACAGAAGAAGAAACAAACATCCCAATCCAAGACACCACATTAAGTAACTTCTTGATCCCACAGGTAAAACCTCAACCTCTGCTTATCTAGCACCTACTGTGGGCTTAGTCCTTGTCCCACATTATCTTACCTAATCCTCCTGACGACCCTACTGTTGGAGATGATCATTTCCATTTCCCAGGCAAGACTCTAGCACGACTGGGCTGCTTACCCCAGATCACCCAGTTTGTAATTGATGGAGCCCCTATACGAACCCGGGGCTCTCTGTCTCCTGAGGGCACACTCTTGCCACTGTTCCACACTACGTCCCCGAAACAGGGAGCTAGCAGTACAGGCAAGGCTCAGGGACATCACTGGGGCTGTCCGCAGGGCTCTGGGGAGCCTAAATCACAGGCACCCCTTCTCTGGCCGAGATTTCTCATTCCTGCTGGAAACAGAGGGCCTGTGGGACCATCTCCCGGGAGAGGCAGCACACACTATTTTGATATTGAACATGTGCCCACTGGCCCAGTGATGGAGAAGCCTTCTACACATCTCAGAAATAAAACTCACAGAGTCGTTTCCATCTTGGCCCGAGCTGTGGGCACAGCCCCAGGAGGCCCTGGCTCTGCTAATTCTCTCATCAGCCTAATAGGAGAACAATCATCAGAGTCAGGAGACAAATTTAGCTCCAGACGCTTTTTTGGGAACTCAGAGGGATTGTGACTTATGGCTTCATTTTAAAGAGGAGCAGATTGTTGACATGAACTCTGGGTAATTCTCCTTTTTCTCAAGGAATCAAGTTATGGGGGAAACACTGGGTTGTGGCTGAGGTCCACATGAGGCTAGAAAAATCCAGCAGCATGGTCGTAGGCTGACCTATCTATAATTAACTTATGAATTTGTTTATTTAACTATCTCAATTACATACTCATTTAAATAGCCTTAAAAATAAAAGATGAGCCCGAGGAACAGATGAAACAGGGATGCTCTTTTGTCCAGGCTTAGCAGGACACTACTGGAATGCATGACTTGCCACCAACAGGGAGAACAGCCATCAGCAAGACTTTCAGAAGCATTAAATGGAAACAGAAAATAAGAACACGGCAAAACTGACCACCCATAGGCATGTTTTGTAGTAAAGTCAGACGACCACGGCTTGTATCCCACCTTTGCTGTGTCCTACTTGCGATCTTGTGTCAGTCACCTAACCCTTGAGACCTTCAGCTTCTCCCTTAGGTGAGCAGTGGGAGGGGGTCAGCTTGTATTGATTCCCGTCACAGCCAGCGCATCTTGAACACTTGTTACGTGCCAGGCATTGTTCTAAGCACTTGCTTATAACTACTCATTTAGTTCTTATGCTTGTGCTATGAAATAAGTACTGTTATCACCTTCCATTTTATACGTGAAGAAACAGACGCACACAGAGTTTAGGTGACAAAGCAACGTGCAAAGTAACAGAGTGTGGAGTATAGAAGCTGGGACTTGAAAGCAGGGCGCTGGCCCCAGTGTGTGTAACACCCCTCTCCCCTGCCTTGGGAAGCACTTGCACAATGGGGAAGTCCTCAGAGACGGTTAGGTTGTATCCAGTTTTGTTTCTTTGTGGCTTTCTGATGGCTTATGAACATTTTTCTATCTGATAGAAATAGCCTTTTTTGATTTTTCTCCTGTTCCCCCCTCCAAATATCAGTCAATACTGGAGAGAAAATAACTCTGTCTGGTTTATGGTGACAAGGTCAGGGCTCCTTTGGAGAACGCTCGTCAGTGCTGTCTCCATCCTGGGCTGAGAAATCACGGCATTTATTTTAAGCCGAAACATTCTTATATTTAAAGCTTGTCATCAGGCTGAAGTTTGTTTATTGCATTCCATAATTATGATGAATATATTTTAAATAGAAAAAGATTTGAAATGTGGGACAGCTGCAAAAAATATGGTGTCAATCACTGAGAATCAACCCACATCTGGAGTTAGAACTTGGGTGGGAATGGCTTGTTTTGCATTTTTATGACCAGATGCATCCAGATTAGATGTACCTTATAAACTTCACCCAGACAACTGTCAGGGCCAATCAGCCTTAATTAAAGGCGACATTTTCTCCACCAATCCACCCTGAGCCCAGGCCAAGAATCCCCCCTGTATCATGGGCCCTGTGCGAGCTCTGTTAGCCGTGCACACAGGATCTGTCAAACACAGGCCAAATTAAATACTGGACTTCGTTCCACAATGACTTCTAATTAGAGCAGAGTGAAGGCTGGAGGGCTTTGAATGCCCCCTTGGCCCTGTCACTTGGAGACACAATCAGGGAAGAAAGAGAAGCCAGGGGCTGCAGATGTTAGACCTATTCTGCGATGTGTTCCGGGCACTGAACGTTTGCTCTGTGCTGGGGTCGAGCCAGGTGCTTCACATATATCCCTCCAAGGGCATAATAAAATGAGTATGACTCCCCATTTGACAGTTCAGAAAACTGAGGTTCAGAGAGATGAATGGAGGGTCTGACCCAAGTTCGCAGGCTAGGAAAGCTTGAATATTCTCATACCTGGCTTGGTGGACTAATGATGGTTCGCACCCCCCTCTGAGGACACTTGGACACAGAGGAGGGCATTTTTGACTGTTGCAGTGACTAACATTAGTGCCAGGGCCCGAAGAAGTGCTAACCCTCCTGCAGTGTGAAGGATAGAACAGAAGATTGGAGAACCATCCCCTCAATGTGCCAATGGCACCTCCCATTTACCAACTCTTGATCTGAGCCCACCCTGGCTGGCACCCACAATTAGAAAGTATATGATTTGGTGTGCAAATCAATAGACTTTGAGGATAGTTTCTTATTCTAGACTTCCAAGATGTACACCCATGTCGATGTACAACTAATACGCGAGTGCCAATGATCTTGACAGGGAAGAGGAAAGAGCATAGGAGGCGAGAAGGGAGCAGGATTCTATCCGTGTTTAGGAAATATTCAATAAATATTAGCCTTCATAATTATTATCAAGCTCATCATTATTACTTCTAAAATTTGCAGATCAAGGCAAGATTCTGCTACCAGTATGTATGAACAATAAAATCATCATAGTCTGGATTTCTACTCCCAAGCTACAACCAAGGCAGCCTCACAAAAGAGTAATCAATCATAACAAGAAAAATAATAATCTTTGGTGTCCCAGCTTCTGTGCCAAGAGTTTGGCACACATCATCTTGAATCCCTATGGCAATCCTGTGATGTAAGGGCTGATCCTCTGACCCTTGGACAGATGAGGAAATTAAGGCCCAGAGAGGTAAGCGAAGGCCCCAAGTCACACAGCTAGCAGAAGGCAGAGCTGAATTTTGAGTCTGTGTCCATAAACTGGACTCACTTTCTGAACCCTGAAGTCCAAGAAAATCATAGCTAGTTTGGGTGACAAAATGCAAGCCAAACGTGTTGGTTTTTCCTAAAAGTTCCTCTTGAACTGGTTTGAACCAGAATCCAAAATGAACGTTTACTTAACTATTAAACCAGAGAAGGACTGAAACATCAGAATCTTGGCAAGAACAAGCATAAATGGAAGTCCCTCTCCACCAGCACGCCTGGTTTTAACAAGTACCATCATTTGTATCTCGTTCTGGGTAACAAAGAGATTTTCACAAGTCAGAGGCCCAGGATTAAAGAAGGTTGCTGATCTGGTTACAACAAATTCTATTAAGTAAAAAATTCTGTCTGACAGAGGTTTTCATCGTCCCTCTCCCTACCGGAGACACTCTCCTGAAAGAGAATGCTGGCTTGAGATTTGTCTTTTGTGAAACAGAAATCAAAACAGCAAACAGTGTACAGAAAGCTTTCCCCACAGAGTCTGCAAATGCAGATGCTGCAGGGGAGAGGAATGGATGAAGTAGGAGCGTGTGTAACAGGGAGGGGTGAGGACTGTGGCAAACTGGGGAGCCTGAGCCGGGCTGGCCGCCAGAGACATTAGGATGGCAGGGTTTTTGACTTCTCAAGAGATTATGGGATTTTTAAAAAAGTAATCTCTACCTCCAGTGTGGGGCTTGAACTCACAACCCCGAGATCAAGAGTCACATGCTCTACCAACTGAGCCAGCCAGGTGCCCTGAGAACATGGGATTTTTATGTAAAGTTGCCTGGTAGGTGAAAGTTGGTAACAAATTCAAATTTCAAAAAATAGTATGGGACAAACTAGAAGTGTCTTTGCCCTGCAGTGGCCTGTGAGTGGTACAAGCTCTGGTGCCCCAGGCCTCCCCGACTCTCATGATGGCCTCGGTGGTGAGCACCATGATGATCCTCATGGAACAGTGGAAATAGTGGGTTCAGAGAGGACAACCACTACATTCACAGCCACACAGTGGACCTCCCATGCAATGCTGAGGCCTAGTGTGAAGAACAAAGACCTGACTTCAAAATCTTGGAAGTCTTTGACAGATGCAGCAAACACCTGTGCTGATTCTTGTTCTTCAGCAGGTGTCTCTCTCCGGCATCTTTGTGGTCTCCAGTCTACCCTCTGCCTTTCTCTTGTAAGAGCACCTGCCATCGGATTCAAGGCCCACTCAGATCCTCCAGGCTGAGCTCACCTTTAGATCATTAATTACATCTGCAAAGATCCTTTTCCTATTGAAGGTCACACAGGTTAGACTAGGGTTAGACTTTTTGGGGCCACCACTCAACTGCATATCCCTTCTCCATTTATCTGCTTCTTTAACTTGGATTGAGATCAGGCATCCCAAGCCTCCTCACAGTGGTGGCACCCCCATACCAAGTGGCCCTCCAGGAAGATAGAGTCCCCAGAAGAGGGGAGCCCCTGGCTGAGATGAATAGCTGATGCCCTTCTGCCCCGCTGACATCTTAAATGACTGATGGTGGGAAATGGTGGCGTCTTCTGTGCATTTCCCTAGAAGAACATCCTCCTGGACCCCCCCAAGGAAGAAAGCTGCAATGCAACTGCTTTGGTACAGTCATCAGGGGGTCACCTGTAAGCGACACAGCCTGTCTAATCTAGACTACTTAGTGGAGGGATGTGCTTGACAAAGCAAAGTCACACGTTCACATCTCTTGATATCAAATGTCACCAGCCCAGAGAACAGGAGGAACTGAACAGCTCATGAGTTTTAGCTTTCAGAACTCCATACGTGTGGTATTGGTCTGATTAGGAGGTTTTCCACAAGGATCCCTCCTGTGGAAACACCAGAAGAGCCACAGTTTTCCCCTTCCCTGCTGCTCTATGCAGCCCTACTAATTGAAAGAACCAAACAGGTAATAGAATGCCGTGTGCCACCAACAACCAAACCCCCTAAAAAATTCATCTTTAAAATAACAGGAGATTTTAAAGTAGATTTTAAATAGATGGAGAACACACAGAGAAGCCAGAATTCTGGATGATAGCCTTCGGGAATTTGGGCTTTCAAAGAAAAGGAACTCGAATGAGAGAGTGGAGGTGAAGTGGGCTTGCTGGCACCTACGGAATTTGGGTTGAGGGCAGTGTGAGGGTAAGGCGAAGCCAGGTAAACTGGAAAGTGAGCATTGTTACTATCTGCAGGGCATTTTCACAGTTTACTCAGTGAAGCTTACAGCAGACTCTGTGGGAGCTGTTTGGATCGGTGGGAAAAGCACCAAGGTCAGACCCAAGGTTGAAGTTCCACCTACCTACCTGTGTGACCTCGGGCCAGTGGCCACCTCTCTGAACCTCAACGTCCTTGACTATGAAATGGAGATGAGAGCTGTGCTGCATCTTCAATAATCATCTTATCTCTGAAACTAGGGAATGGGCTGTCACTTAATGAAAGGACTTTCACTTTATAAAGGGAAGTGACACAGAACCCATGAACTTGAACTTCCACTTGTAACACCTGCAGTTTCTCAAGCCTGTGGTCATTGTGTGGACACATGAGACAACTTCTGACACCTGGAGAGCTCTCTCATCTGTATCCAATCCCCAAGATTCAGTTTGCAAAGTAGGGATGTCACTAACAATTGCCAGCTTTCTGAGTGATATTAATATTAGCTGGACAATTTAGATGCTTGTATTAGTAGAAGCAAGTAACAAAATCCTCAACTCAAATTCAGAAGTGGCTTTAAATTCCTTTAAAATTTATGATTTTGGGGCCCTGGGTGGCTCAGTTGGTTAAGTGTCTGCCTTTAGCTCAGGTCTTGAACTCAGGGTCCTAGGATGGAGCCCTGCATCAGACTCCCTGCTCAGCGGGGAATCTAATTCTCCTTCTCCCTCTGACTCTCTTCCCTGCTTGTGCTCTCTTGCTCTCTCTGTCTCTGTCTCAAATAAATAAATAAATAAATAAAATCCTTTTAAAAACTAAAAAATAAAATTGATGATCTCATACAAGAGATGTCCAGAGGTGCAATGGTTTCCAGGTGGGTTGGGTCAGTGGTTCAATAGTGTCATTAGGAGCATAGGAACTTCCATCTCTCTGCTCTGTTATCTGTACTGATGGCCCCATCCTTTATTCCCAGGACGAAAACAAGACTCCCAGGCATCACATCCAAACATAGAAACATCCAGAAGACTAGTGCCTCTCTTGCAGCTCAGTTTTTAAGAAGGAGAAAACTATGCCTGGCAGCAGGCCTGCCCTCACATCTACCAGAGTTCAGTTATCTGACCAGTCTGACCCAGTAACTGTCAAGGCCCATGGAGCCAGCCTGGAATTGAAGGGAGTCAGCCTTCTCAAGGCGCATGGCTCTGCAGAAGGGGAAGGAACTAATCCAAAATAGGGTTCTCTTAAAAAGATAAAAGGTATCTCTGTGGGTTCTCCTCTAAGTGCTAAGAATACACCACCAGGAGAATGGGGAACTGGGAGAAAGAGGAAGACAGCCAATGTAAGATGCTTTATCAGGCCAATTGCCACTGTGGTACCTGGAGCTTAACTCACTGAGAACACACATTGGAGGTATACTGATCCAGGGCTGAGGAAGCTAAGGTGCTTCCCTACCAGCCCTCTCTTCCTCACTGGGTCAGGGCTACTTCCAGTGCCATGAATCCAGAACTCTGGCTTGCCCTGAGCCCAAGCCTAGCAAGTTCTAAGAAATAGGAAAAAACCCTCAGGGAGAAGACTGCAGATGTTTGCAGGTGGAGGTGCCACCATGGGGCTACAGGAAGGGTGCCAACAGCATCTGAAACAGAGGGATGGAGGCATGGAGCAGTGAGAGTTCTTTTTGGCCAAGGAAAAGAGTTGATCTTTTTAGCAACAAGTAGGCATCCCATCTTGACCCACACCACCAGATGTCTAGCAATACATTCATTGCTTGTATAAAGGCCCAAGGACTTACCTCATCAACGTAGACTAATAAGTCTTTCTAGATCTTTTCTCGCTGTTCCTGGATCATCTCTTTTAGGAGTGCCCTGAAATCACTGGGATTCTAAGGTAGAGAAAATAATAACATTTCTACTTCTACTATCATTACTACTACTACTACTACTACTACTACTACTACTACTACTACCAGCTACTGCTACCCACAAAGTTCAAGGGACTGTGCTCTACGTGTGCTATCTTATTCAATGCTCACAGTGACCCTGGGAGGTGGGTAATGTTATTAGCCCCATCTTGTAGATCCTTAGCCCCATTTTATAGATGACTTAGTTAAAGTCACAAAGTGATGGCTGAGATGATTTCAAACCCATGCCTGGAGATGCTATTCTGACTCAGGGAACCCTCAGGCTCATAAAAAGTGCCAAGTAGGATGTATTGTTCTGCCGACATATTCTTTCTAGCAATAGAGAATGTTTCTGGACACAGGAAAGAAGACCCACTGGATGCCAGAACATCATTCTGGGATCACTCTGGGTTGTGTACTGCAGGATTGCTAGAGCCTAGAATGATGCTTGACACATATAGTATGTTCGATGAATGTTGGTTGAATTAAAAAAAATGTCTCCATAAATGTTATGGGTTATTTCCCACTTTATGGATAAGGAAGCTAAAATGGATAAAGCTTCAAATATAAGAAAATTCTGAAGAAGCTGGGATTTAAAACAAGGTCTCTTTGACCTCAAGTTCTTTTCCACCACACTGTGGGATCTGTGGTTGGGCACTGGCTGCTAAGACCAGGACCACAGGGCCTGGCTGCCTTTCCGGCATGACTGAGAGCTAAGCCCCTAGTTCTGGCGGCTACACTGTCACTGCCCGCTGCTGGTCAGAAAGGGTTGTGGCTGAGAGAGTTTGGGCCCACGCTGACCAATAGAAACACAACATGAGCCACAAATGCAAGCCACATATGTAATTTGAAAATTTCTAGTAGCCACATTACAAAAGTAAAGCAAAACAGGTAAAATTAATGTTATGAATATATTTCACTTAAGCTAATATATATATATATATATATATATATATATATATATATATATATATACAATTTCAATGTATAATCAATATAAAACATGACTCTTAAAATTTCTCTCTTTCTTTGGTACTAGGGATTTGAAATCCCATGCATTTTATACTTACAGACTATCTCAATTAGGAGTAGCCATATTTCAGGTGCATAAGAGCCACACATGGCTAGTGGCTACCATATTGGACTGGCTACCATACTGATGGATTCACAGGAACATGCCATGCACTCACATGCAGGATTCACACACACAAGGAAATCAAAGCAACAGCAAGTATATGTTTCACATTAGTAAGAACCAGTATTTACTCAAGCAAGAATACAGGAATCCGTAAAAGCTAATGATGAGGTGTAAATGGTACCAATTTGAGTATATACCCTTTGGCTCACCAATTTGAAATCTAGGATTTGATCCTAATGAAATAGCTGGGAAAGTATGCAAAGATTTATGTATAAGGATATTCATCAAGGGGTTTCCTCTGGCTGTTGTAACAAATTACCACAAACCTAGTGGCTTAAAACAACACAAACCTTATTATCTTACAGTTTTGGAAGTAAAAAATGAAAGTAGGACTCAGTGGGCTAAAATCAAGGTGTCAGTAGGCATCTTCCTTCTGGAAGCTCTAAGAATCTTTTGCATTGCCTCTAGCTCCTAAGACTACCTTTCTAGCCAGCAACATCATCACTCCAAACACTATGTCTGTCGTCACATCTCCTTCAATTCTCCTGTCTCACTCTTTCCTTTGTAAGGATCCTTGTTGACTACCCTCCAGGGTCATCTCTCCGTCTCAACATCTCTAACATCATCACATCTGCAAAGCCCCCTTTGCCATGTAAGCTCATATATTCGCAGGTCCTGGGGATTTGGGTGTGGATGTCTTTGGAAGGACATTATTCTGCCTGGCACAGAATTTTTTTTATTTTTATTATTTTTTAAATATTTTATTTATTAATTCATGACAGACACTCAGAGAGAGAGGCAGAGACATAGGCAGAGGGAGAAGCAGGCACCTCTCTGGGAGCCTGATGTGGGACTCGATCCCGGACCCTGGGGTCACACCCTGAGCCAAAGGCAGATGCTCAACTGCTGAGCCACCCAGGCGTCCCACAGAATTCTTTTTAAAGGAAAAGAAACAGGGATCCCTGGGTGGCGCAGCGGTTTGGCGCCTGCCTTTGGCCCAGGGCGCGATCCTGGAGACCCGGGATCGAATCCCACGTCGGGCTCCCGGTGCATGGAGCCTGCTTCTCCCTCTGCCTGTGTCTCTGCCTCATTCTCTCTCTCTCTGTGACTATCACAAATAAATAAAAATTAAAAAAAAATAAAGGAAAAGAAACAAATAATCTTTGGGACCTAGGTCTTGGTGAAGAGTTCTTAGATATGACACCAAACCTTGATCTCTAAAGGAAAAATAAATGAATAAATAGGACCTCATCAAAATTAAAAACTTTTGATCCGTGAAAGAAGATGAAAAGACAAGGTACAAGCTAAGAAAAAAAATCTTTGTGAACAATCACACACCTGACAAAGGACTCATATCTAGACTATGTATAAGTTCTCCTATATCTATTATACGTATAGATACTACATATTTTACATAATATATTATATTAATATATTATTGTATAATATTAATATTATGCTAATAGTTTAAAATATATATACACAAAGTCAAAATTCAATAGTAAGATCACGAACAATCCTATAAGAAAACTGGCAAGAGTTATGAAGAGACATTTCACCCAAGAGGAGATATGAACAACAAATAAGCACATGAAAAGATGTCCTGCACCACAAGCCATGAGGGTAATGAAAATTTAAACCATAAAATACACACTACACACCTATTAGAACAGGTAAAATTTAAAATAGAGATGATATCAAATGCTGATAGGTTTTAGAGAAGCTAGAGTCCTCATGCACTGCTGGTAAACATGTAACGTGGTACACCCACTCTGGAAAAGACTTACTCTGTTTCTTAAAAACTGAAATGTACACTTACGAAATAACCCAGTAACCACACTCTGGACATTTATGCCAGGGCAATGAAAATATGTCCACATGAAAACCTTCATGACAATAGTCATAGCAATTTTATTTGTAATAGCTAAAACATAGAAATAGTTAAGATGCCCTAAAATAGATGAATGGCTAATTGTTGTGGTTCACCCACACCATGGAATATCACCACTTAGCTGTGAGACAGAAGGAACAATTTATACATGCAATAACTTGAATGGATCTCCAGAGTATTATGGTGAGTGGGAAAAATATATAGATACCATTCTCAAAATGGCAAAAATATAGAAATGAAGAACCAATTAGTGGTGATGGTGCCCAGGAGTTGGTGGGCGGGAGGGGTATGACTATGACAGGATAGCAGGAGGAAGATTGTCATGGTGGTGGAAGGTTTTGTGCTTTGGGTGTGGTGGTGGTTACATAGATGTACACACGTGATGAAATGGCATAGCACCATACTCGGATTGTGTCAATGTTAATATCCCGATTTTGATATTGTGCTCCTCCCTATGTAAGATGTAACCATTGAGGAAAACTCAGTGAAGGGCCCATAGAAACTGTCTGTACTATCTTTGCAATTTCCTGTGAATCTAGAATTATTTCAAAATAAAACATTTTTTTAAAAGAAACCAATAATCTAAATGTCCCCCAGTAAGGGATTGGTTAAATGAACTGTGCTCTTAGAATAAAATGATGCAGAGCCATTTAGAATGAGCAAGTGAAACCAGGTAGATAAAGAAAGAAAATCGGGATACAAAACCATGTATTCTGTAAGAGTCCCTTGTAACTGGGTTTGTTCACGCCTCCTAGATGGAGTTAAGGCTGAAAAGATATACAGAAATGTTAGCAGTGACTTTTTTACTGGGTAACTTTTGGTCTTTGAACCAGTACTACCCAATTTTTCACAATACACTTGTGTTACTCTGATAATCAGGGAAAAAAGCTATTTCCATTTTGGAGAAGAAAAAAAAGTATGTTAAGAAGGCAGCCAAAGGGCAGCAGATTATTGCCATCCCATCCTTTTGCCTCAACTGCAGCTCTGTGAGCATGTGGGAAGCGAGGCCTGTGGAGAAATTCCTCCTCCTGGGGAGAGGGGACCATGAAAGGTATGCTTTGCTTTCTGGCAGGACCCAATGAAAAGAGATGGAGTGATTCCGACCAAAGACCACAGCAAGTCGGGGATAAAACAGCACCTGGCATAGTCACTAGGATTACAATCCCACCAAAACAGCTGTGTGGACGAGGGGGTTTGCTTTCAAAAAGAAGAGAAACTGGTTGTTGAATCTGAGTGAGGAATTAAGCTCTGGGACTTCTCTCTCTTTCCGTCTCTCTCTGACATATTCTTTAATATTTTTGCTTTGTCATCACTTCTGTTAAGAAAAGTACCTGCTTTTGCATTTGCAAACACAAGCCCTAAATGCTTTTCTACTGGGCTGGGCTCTGCTGGACCCTGGGAGGCCACAGCCAGGTGCAAATCACCCCAAAGCCCCAGCTGAGGAATGACAAGCCGAGTTATCTGTGAGAATTGGAGTGGCACTTAGGACTTGCATAAACAGTCCAGGCAATCATCAGAGTAATATTCCTTTTATTATTAAGCATTTATTGCATTCCAGGCACTATAGTTGCTGCTCTATATAACTCCTAAAGTTGGTGGTGTTCCCATTTTGCAGATAAGGAAACTGAGGTCCTTGAGAGGTGACCAGCCCAAGGTCACGCAGCTAGTCCCATGATGGTGCTGGAGTGAGCCTTGGTCCTATTTGGCTCCAAAGCTGTATTATTTCCACATGAGGCATTGCCCCTCCTTTTCTTTGGTTCCCTGAGTGGGTGAACAAGGAGGGGGACAGCATGCATGTATCCCCATAGCTGCCCCCAGCCAGGCAGGTGGCAGGAGGCAGTGCTCAGGGCAGATACCTTGCCAGTGTCATCCAAGTGGCCACTGCCCGGAGCTGGTCCTCGGATGCCGGATGCCGAGGCCCTCTAGCAGGGAGGGATCTCCTGTGCACAAGCTCCCCCTTATGGAAATGAGGGACATGCCGCTGGAACTCCAACTTGCCGCTCCACCCAGGCGGGAGATGCTGGGAAGAGCCCTTACCACCCCTCCCCGCGCCCTGAGCCTGGACCCAGCTCCCAACTCCTGCCCAGCCCCGTGCTCTGCACTTGGCAAATGCTCCTGCCTGACCCCCAAAGCACACATCTTTGGAGTCCCACTTGAGGACATGTTCTTGGATCTACATGTTATGGAATGTTGATAAATAAAGTAACATAAGCTGACAGAGCCCTGAGGAGAAGTAATGATATTTACAATGACCTTCTCGGGGAGCCCTTCTCCTGTTTACACACCAGAAGGAAAACATCCTTTCTTAAAAAAAATCAAAACAAAAACAGCATGGTAGTGTTTAATTTCCTAGGGTGGCTGAGAACTGCCTTCTAACTGCAGAGCTTTGGATGAATCTTGTCCACTCTGCGAGCCTCAGCATCCTCATCTGCAAAATGGGTGTGATGATGCTGACGTGGTAGGGTGGTCCTAAGGAGAGCATGGGCATCACGGGCTTAGGCAGGTGCTTCTTCATTCTTTCAGGCCTTTCTGGGAATCAAGAGAGGCACATTACTGTCCCATGCTTATTCATTTACTAATTCAGCCACTCACCAAATGTTCGCAGAGCACCATGTGCCAGGCAAGCACCAGACAGGGGACTCCAGAGTGAATGAGCATAAGAATGCCACATGCAGGTAGATAACCTTGAGGATACCATTCGCCCAGGCATCCCTGTGGACATGCATCCTACGAGAGGACCCAAGAGGGGAGAGGAAATGAGGAGTCTCAGCTGTGGGGCTGCCAGGAAAATACCCTTGGGCTTCTTGAAGGAGGAGATTCCAGAGCTGAATACTGAGACAAGCGTGAGTTTGCAAGTGGAGTGGTGAGGGCTGAGTGAGGAGAGGGATATTCCCCACAGAGAGAATGGCATGTGCAGAAATTCATGCAGCAAGTCTGCAGTCTGGCTGAGCCCCTCATTTGGGGCAGAGCTGCAAGGCCTTCCTATAGTAGGGCAGCCAGTGTGAGGCTTTGGGAAAAGGAGGCTGGTAAGGTAAGCAGGGCACCCTGCTCATGGGGGCTTTCAACGGAGAGATGAGGGCTTGGGACTGTATTTCAGACCCAGGGAAGCCACGCTCATGTCACTTAGGTGGAGCAGAGATGGGAATTATAGCAACAGAAGCCCGGGTGGCGATAATCCAAAGGAGAGAGTGAGGGCTGGCTGAGGTCAAGGCTTCGGGGATGGGAAGAAGGGAAAGTATTTGAGAGATGTTCCCGAGATGGCACCAGCAGGGCTGTATGATAGATTGGCTGTGGGGTGTGAGGTAGAGGGAAGAGCTTACCATCTTGCTGGAGGGCCCAGACAGACACCCAGGGAACAAGAGTGAAGTAGACGAGAGAGAGGATAATTAAGTGCTAAATTGTGCAGCTTAATTTATTGTTTGGACAGTTGCCTTGAACACTATAAACCCCATTGCTCTAATGAGCTCATGACATCAGCCAGCAGGGAAAGCATGCCTAGCCCATCACCCGTCACAACTGAAGCCATCTGTGGGCACTGCCCAGATGCCTATCTGGACAGCTGGACTCTGAGTTTGGCTTGCAATTGGAGGTACCAACAAGCCACAGCCAGGGTACCCCTGAGGAGACCACTTCCTTAGAAGCTCCAGAATCTGAAAGGCCCAGGACTCATAGGACTTTGAGAACTGCTTTCTCAGCTTCCAATGCTCAGCTTCCAATGGAAGAAGGAAGCATAGATTTCGAATTGGGCTGTGATGCAGGTGTGAGGATCCTGCTCTGCCATCCAGGGGAGTTAGATTCACATCCAGCCCCCTTCCTGCTTATATGACCTCGGGCAGGCTCCTAACCTTCTCAAGATTCAAGGAAATACCTGGAAAGTGCTCCACAAACCTTAGGTCTCATGAAAAGACGTTCCTGACTAAAACGATGTTTAAACAATAGGTGAAAAAATAACAGCCACCTGCTAGGTGACAAATCCCAGGGTTGGTGCTCCTGAGGATACAAAGAATGGATCCTGACTCCCTGATGTGGAGAGGAAGACCCATTCATCCTTTATCATATATCACTGTGCTTATCGAGGGAGGAATTCATCATCGGGGATCCCAGAGAGCCTTTCTGGAGAAAGTGGCATCCACAGTGGGCTTCACATGGAGTGTAGGGTCCTTCACCAGAGAAGTTATGGCCCCTACACCTTTCTTCTTAACAAGAGGCATTCTAAATATCTTTTCTGAAGGACCTTGGGAGAACATCTGGTTCAAAGAGTTGGAGCTGGGGGTGAAGTGAAGCTGTGTTCACAGGGCACTTTATAGAAGATTGAGAAGGTTGATTTTCCATACCGAGGAAAAGTCAAGTCCTTTATGGAGAGGCCAACACCCCCACTAGTACATCTCCCCAGGCCACCATTCTTCATAATGCTGTTTACAACTGTAATGGAGAAATGATCTGTTTGATTTTCTGCTTAAAATACACCCCCCACCCTACACTAGAGGATGCCCAGCATAAGATAGACACTCAATGAACTTTTGTTGAATGAATGAATGAATGAATGAATGAATAATGAAAAAAGATCAAGTAATTACAGACATTCACATGGAAACAAGGTATCATTTTCATCTATCAAATCACCAAAGATTAAAGACTGATTGTCCATACACAGTGTTGGCCCCAGTGATAGGAAACAGCTCTCTGGGCACTTTGAGTGGTGGTACAGACCTTCCCAGGGGACAGCTTGACCATCAAAAGTGTCAAAAATAGGTCAAACTCTTCCACATAGCAATGCCACTTTTTAGAACAGAGCCTCAGGAGGGGCTGCACCAGTGGAGAAAGATGCTTCACAGCAAAATATTGGAAATAATTGAAATGCTCAACAGTAGGGACCTGGCTAAAGAAACTCTGGCAGTCCTTGGAATGTTAGGTAAGCATGTAAAGTTGTGAAGGAGGTACATATGGAAAGACGCCATATTAGATGGGGGACACATTAAGTGGAAGAGAGCCAGCTTCCACTCCCACTTAAGTCTGGGGGAGAGCCCATTTTGGGCATTTCTATTTTCTCCTTTTTTGCCTATCTGTATTTTAAAAAAATACATTTTATGTATTTATTTATGTAGAGAGACGAGCCTGAGGGGCGGCAGAAGGAGAGGAAGAGAGTCTTCAAGCAGACTCCCTAACTAAGTACAGAGCCTGACACGGGGCTCCATCTCATAACCCCATGACCATGACCTGAGCTGAAATCAAGAGTCAGACATTCAACAGACTGAGCCACCCAGGTGCCCCAGCCTGTCTATTTTTGAAACCAAAAAAACAAGAATGGATTATTATAAAACTTTTAAAAAGTTTCCACATTGGTCGTTTTGTTTTTTAAAGAAGGAAGTAACTGTGCCAGAGTTTCTTGGACTTCGGTCACCACGGTGCTCCAAGCTCCAGCAGGGAGACCCCCTGGCCCCTGAGGATGGCAGCAACTAGGGCAGCTGTGGGTGAGCAGAGGTCCTGGACATCTCTTCACAGGAACAGCTGCAGTGTCCATATCGAGACAGGTTGCTGGGAGCATTCTTCTTGCCGGCCTTTGCTCAGCTACTGAGCAGCTGCCTCAGCTTCACCTCTCCTCTCATGTGTAACTGAAGGTCACCGTATCTAGATTGTGGGGTACTGAAAAGATGATAGGAGCAAAGGATACTAGGTGATGTATTAACCAAATCCCAGTTGCTCTCTGTTTTCCCACTCCTCTCACTCTGGCCTCCAAACTGGAAAGAACCCAAGGTCCTCCCACAGCCTCCCTCTGCTCTCTACCTGCCCCTATTTACTAGGCATGGATGCCTCCTTCTGTCACCAGTGGGGCTGGGTGGAGGATCCATCTGTAGAGGCCAGAAGGTTGGGACAGAACCTCATGGAAGAGGCAGCATGGACTGGAGGAACAACTTTGACGGGCATTGCTTCCCCTTGGACCCCCTCTGCCCCTTCTCCAGATTCCAGAGACTGGAGAAAATAGGGATTGTCTGTGTGTGTGTGTGTGTGTGTGTGTGTGTGTGTGTGTGTGTCTCAAGGGAGATAGGCGATGAGTGCCAGGTGGAGGGAAGCGACAGGTGTACCAAGCACCTGTCATGTGTACAAGGCTGGGTACTTTCACAGGGGTTATCTCATTTCAGTGGCTCCGCATCCTGGCGAGGTGTACTGGTATTGTTCCTGGAGCTCCCTTCTGCTTGATCAGAACATTCATCCGGGGCAGGCTTGAGAGGACTGGGCTCTGGAGTCAGACTGAAGAGAAAGCTGGCTCCCCCATTCTCACATAGGATGATCTTGGGCAAGTCATTTCTCTAAGTCCCACTTTCTTGGTCTGTCAAATGGGTTTACTAACTCTGAAAGCATCAGTGTGAAGATTAGAAATCATGTAGGCAGATCCCCCTAGCCCCATGCCCCGTATAGGTTAAAAAAGGGAAATAATTGGCTCTAACTTTATTCCTTTAATAACAAAAATTGCTCCAGATCCCACAGAAAGGCAGAGGTGGAAGTCTGGTCAAAGGCGGGGGCCGGGGCGGCAGGAGAATAAGGTCATCTTCCTTTGAGGTGGAAACCTTTGAGATGGTGGGCACACCTACAAAAAGCCAAAGGAAACCCTCCCCTTCCTGTTCTCTAATCAAATGAAAATGATCTAACTGGTGTTCGCTGACCAGGTTCTCCACCTGCCTCCGTGCCTGCCAGGAAAATCAACGTGTGTTTTTAGTGAACTGTCTCAAGAATGCAATTGAAGGATGGAACAAATGCAAATAAGCACCTGTGTGCCAGGCATAGTCTTGCATTTGGCAAAGAAGGATGCTGAGGTTCAGTGAGCTTCAGTGGCTTGCCCCAGCTAACAAGTGGCAAAACTGGGACTTAATTCCAAATCTGCCCGCCGCCTCCCTGCCAAAGGCTGCTTTCTTTTCTCTTTGCCATTATGCCTCCCACCACACTGACTCTTTGATTGAAAAAAAAATCAAACATAATACTGTATACAAAGTTGCAGTAGAGTAAGGGGTGTGTGTGTGTGTGTGTGTGAGAGAGAGAGAGAGAGAGAGAGAGAGAGAGAGAGCACAGTATATAATGTGTTTCCCATTCTGCACTGGGTCTGTGTGCCTGAAAAGAAAAACAAAACCAAAAAACCCCAACCCCAAACCCTCCTGAGTTGTCTCACATGAGGAGAGAGGCTGCCTTTCCCCCCACCCCAGGGTGGCTGTGGCATTGTGAGCAAGCTGCAGACCCCCCAAGCAACCAGAACATTCTGTACCTTGTGGCAATTAGTCCCCACTTGGCTTAAGGACTCCAACATCAAAGGAGGCCTCCGCCTGCTGCCCAAGGGAGACCAGGGGAATGCCTCAGAATGAGCCCTTTCCCCCTCATTAGGGGCTCCAGCCACCAGCAAAGCAGACTCCGGACAACAGACCCGGCCCCATCAAAGGCCCCCTTCCCCCGGGAAGGCCTCTGTAATCCGGGGCCTGGCTCTGCCCTGCCCCCTCCCTAGACCAGCTCAAAAGCAGCCGTCTGGGGACACCTGACTACTCTCCAGTTCAAAGCCAAGTGAATGCATTAACAAGACAAAACACCATTTTCCTGTCTCAAAACTCCTAGGGCCCTGCCTTAAGCTGCCCGCAGTCAAGGCCTGGAGAGCACACAATCCCTGCCCATTTAGCAGTGGGGCCTGAAGTCAGGCCCCTCCTCTGCAGTAGCCCCAGCCTTTGAAAGCCTCCAGCACAAACAGGGGCTAACTTAAGCCACTCAGCAATGCCTCTTCAGGCCTAATCTGCTCCTTCATAAAGTAGGTGGCCAATCTGGAGCCCGCCTTTAGGAGAGCCAGAGTGGAGAGGGGAGAGAGCAGGTTGCAGCCTTCCTCTGCAAGCAGAGAGACTGTCTCTTCTGTACCAGGGTAAATGAAAGCTGAGGAAGAGCTGCAAACAATCTCTCTTCAAAATCCAGGATTCTAGAGCAGAAATGCCAGATTTAGTCATTTACTCACCTGTCCACCCACCTGTTCACCCCTCCACCCATCCATCCATCAGTCCACACATCTATCCATCCATCAGCATGTCCATCAATCTATCTGTCCATGTTTCCATTCATCCAGCCATCTGCCCATCCATACCTCCATCCCAATGCATGCTAGATCCTGTTCCAGCCTCTGGGGATTCAGAAAGGAGTTAGACAAAGAACCTGCCCTCAATGAATTCCCATTCTATAGGAAGAGCAGCAAATACCTCATGGCCATAAGAGAGATGCTTGAGAGGCACCATGGGGCTCAGAGGATGGAGTCTGAGGTAACTGGGAAGCACACACGTACACACGTACACAAACAAGTTCCCACAATGCAAATAGCAAGTATATGCACAAATACAGACATGAATATCTTCGCACATAATGTAAACATGCTTATTATACATGTGCAAGTGCATGCACACAAACAATAACATGCACACAAATGTGCTTACATACACATAAACACAACTACCCCCATTCAAACACACTTGCATATACACAGAAGCATGCCTACACGCACAAACCCACATATGTGCCGAGTATCCTAGCATGTATACTCAAAGCCTGACACAAACAAACCCACACAGAGACCTGCATACGCCATCCACGTTCACTCATGCAAACCACATGGGTGCGCATGCGCACGCACGCGCGCATGTACACCCTCCCCCCCACACACACACACACTGCAGCAGGGAAAGGCCAAGACTAGGATGCCTGCCTCTCATTATTCCTCAGTCATAAAAATGTGCCTGAGGCAGTGAAACTTGGCAGAGCTGGGCCAATCAGCTGTGCTTGGGCTGGAGCCGGGTGTCCCTGGGCATCACTCAGCTCTGCCAAGATGGTGGGGCTCCCTGTCCTGATGTCAGCTTCCTTTCTCAGCTTTCCTGAGCCAGTGCTGCTCCCACTGCCTCCCCCTTCTGCAACCATTGCCTTGCTTGGGTGGTGGGATGAAGACATCCAGCCCTCTTCCACATGGCAGGGTGGCCAGAGCCAGCCCTATGATGTTGTCTCCTGGACAGGTGCCCAGCCAGCTCTGGGCAGGGCAGCACCGTTCTAGGCACAAGACCCAGTGGGCTCCACCCTGCTCCTCCAGTTCCATTTTGTGGGCTTCCCTCAACCCACACCCTCTGCCACATCCACCCTGGATCTACCCTCCTCCCTGAACTTCATTCCTGATGTGCTTGATCATCAATATGAGACTGCAGCTGGGATACCTCTGAGACAGTGGGAGGTAGGGTGTGATGGGGATAATATTAGCTGAGCTTACTTCATCCAAGGTCACTGTTGAGGCTCTGCTCTCTAAGCCATGGCCCTTTTCCCCCCAAAATTATTCATCCTCCCACGCACCTGCCTATCCATCTACCTGTATATCCACCCCCCCTTATCTATTCATATTTCTATCCACCCACCCATGACACAATTCTTAAATAATCTACCCATTTACTCATACACTAAAACTTCCATCCATCTATGTATCCATCTATTACGTATCTGTCCATCCATTCACCCACTCAGACATCCGTCCATCTATCCATTGCTTTCACACCTAACCATCTATTTCTTTGAACACCTACCCATCCACTCATCATTCATCCATCCACCCATATGATCATCCAATCATAGACTTTGAAATCAAAAACACTTAGATTCAAATCCTTATTTCACTACTTCCTACCAGTAGCAGACCCTGCCAATTCTCTTCCCATATTACCCAGTACTTACCATCTTAGTGCATGCAGGTCTGACCTCTAACTGCCAGAACCTAATTCTTTTTGCCTGAGGGCTTTTTCTTGCTACAGAATCTTATCTCTCCCTATGTGTTGAAGGCTGGAAGTGATGGGGAATGAACACCCCTTAGAAGCAGCCTCCAACCAATGACTAGCCAAAGTTTGTGTATAAAGAACCCAGTTTCCTCACTCTCAGGTGAAATGACTCTGAGGTAGGTATTCTTCACTGGACTCCAGAGATCCCCAGGAAGATTAAGCTCCATTTCCCACAGGGGTGACTTGCTTGATAAACACACACCTCACTGGCTGCCTTCTCTTTCCTGTCTCACTTCCCCACTTTGCTATTTTCTTTCCCAAATATGCTACTTGCATCTGAATCCCTCTTGCAAGGTTGGCTTCTTAGGAACTTGAACTAAGATGTTACCTATATGACTTGGACGGATTCTTTATTTTATTTTTTTAAAAAGATTTTATTTATTTATTCATGAAACAGAGAGAGAGAGAGAGAGAGAGAGACGCAGAGACACAGGCAGAGGGAGGAGCAGGTTCCATGCAGGGAGCCTGATGTGAGACTCGATCTTGGGTCTCCAGGATCATGCCCTAAGCTGAAGGTGGTGCTAAACCGCTGAGCCACCCGGGCTGCCCCATGGACAGATTCTTTAACTTCGTATGATGCATAACCTCTGGTAAGCATTCAGATAACAGTAGTTATTGCTTTTATTATGTATTACTATTAATACTAAGAGTCATAAATATGGACATACGCTTGTCTTTGTGAAACATTGGCCTCTGCCATCCAGCTGCCAGTCAGAGTCCCCATCATCTGGCTGTGAGAGAGGGAGTAGAAACTTAGGCAGTATCCTTGGCACCATGCTTCTTCTCATTCTCAAATCTAAGCCATCCCCAAGTCCTTTGATTATTATTTCCTTTAGTTTTTTGCACATAATGTAAACATGCTTATACATGTGCAAGTGCATGCACATAAACAATAACATGCACACAAATGTGCTTACATACACATAAACACAACTACCCCCATTCAAACACACTTGCATATACACAGAAGCATGCCTACACACACAAACCCACATATGTGCCGAGTATCCTAGCATGTATACTCAAAGCCTGACACAAACAAACCCACACAGAGACCTGCATACGCCATCCACGTTCACTCATGCAAACCACATGGTTCTGCCCTCTTCTCTGCATCTCTGTACCCATCACTCTGGCCCACGCTAGAGCCACCACCACCCTTAACTTCTGGGCACCAGCAGGAAGCTCCTAAGTGGTTGCCACACACTTCCTGCCTCCACCTCCTAACAAATCACTCTCCACAGTGGAGTCATAGTGATCTTCCAGAAATGCAAGTCTGACCACAAGCCTTAAAACTCTCCAAAAGCTTCTATTGCTCAGAGGAGAAAGAGCGACATTCCTGACCTATTTACAGGATCACTGTGGCCACACCCCACCTGTTCTCTCCTGCACCCTGGTCTTCAGCCTCCCTGACCTCACTGATGGTCCTCAGAATGCACAGCACTACCTGCAGCTCTGTTCCCACTGTTCTTTAACCACTTTGTCATCCCCCCTCTGCCTCAAATCTCAGCTTTGATGTCACTCCTACAGAGACACCCTCCTTGGCATTCTAGACTACATCAAAACCCTTATTATTGGCTCAAATACATCCATTTATTTGTTCATTCATTCATTCAGCAAATATTTATTGAGTGCCTCCTATACGTCAGGCATCAAATGCCTCAGTGAACAAATCACACAAAATCCTGCCTTCATGGACTTACCTTCCAATGTCTGTGACTGTATGTTGTAGGAGAGAGTCAGAAGGAGGTGCAACTTTACATAGAGTGGTCGGAGATGATCACTATAAGGAAGTGAAGGGCCGAGACCTAAGTAGTGGAGGTGGGGTGGTGCTGCTGGTAAGGGTGGTGGTGTTGAAAATGGTGGTGCTGGTGGTACTGGTGGAAGTGGAATGGTGGTGATGGTGAAGGTGCTTGTGGTAAGGAAGGTGGTGATGGAGATGCTGCTGAAAATGATGGTGGTGTTAGTGGTATTGATGGTGACAGAAGTGGGTGGTAGTGATGGTTTTGGAGATGGTGATGATGATGGGGCAATAGGCAGAACAATGGGCCCCCAAAGATGTCCATGTCCTAACCCCTGGAACCTGTGAAGGTGTTGTGTTCTATGGCCAGGGTGAATTAAGGTTGCTAATCGCTTCTTTTGGGATAGGGAGATTATCCTTGATTACCTAAGTGGGCCCAGTGTACTCCCAAGGGTCCTCATAGTGAAACAGGGAGGAGGGGAGAGATGGAGAATGGTGCAGCATAAAGAGGACTGGTTGACCATTCCTGGCATTGAAGATGGAAGAAGGAGACCAAGAGCCAAGGAATGTGGGCAGCCTCTAGAAGCTGGGCTAGGAAAGGCAATGGATTCTACCCTAGAGCCTCCAGAAGGAACACAGCCCTGCCAACAGCTCCGTTTTAGCCCAGTGAGACCCATTGCAGATTTCTGACTTCTGAAACTTATTCGTATTGTTTTAAGCCACCAAGCACTATGGTTTAAATGTTTACATGCCCACCTCCTCCCCCAAATCATATGCAGGAATTCTTTTTTTTTTTTTTTTAAGATTTTATTTATTTACTCATGAGAGACACACAGAGAGAGGTAGGGATGTAGGCAGAGGGAGAAGCAGGCTCCCTGTGGGGAGCCTGATGTGGAACTCAATCCCAGGACCCTGGGATCACGACCCAAGCTAAAAGCAGGTGCTCAACCACTGAGCCACCCAGGTGCACCACATGCAGAAATTCTAATGCCCAATGTGATAGTATTTGGAGGTGGGGCTTTTGGAGAATCATGAGGGTGGTGCTCTCATGAATGGGATTAGTGCTCTTCTCAAGGAGACCCTTCAGAATGCCCTAGCCCTTTCTGCCATGTAAGGACACAGTGAAAAGATTACCCCCTATGAACCAGGAAAACTAGACAACAAATCTGCTGGCACCATGATCTTGGACTTTCCAGCCTCCAGGACTGTAAGAAATAAATTTCTGTTGTTTATAAGCCACCCAGTCTATGGTAATTTGTAATAGCAGCCTAGAAAGACAAAGACATCAAGTTTGTGATAATTTGTTACAGCAGCAAAAGTGAACTAAGTACAATGGTGGTATGATAATGATGGTGATGGTGACAGTGATGTGGGGCAGATAGTGGTGGTGGTGGTGGTGGCAATGGTGGTGGAGATGATGATGGTGATGATGGTGGTGGTGGCATATTTTTTTAGAGGCTCACTTCCTGGCCTCTTCCTCTGGCTGGTGATGACCTCTTCATTTTGATCTTCCCCTGACCCCATCTTTTGAAGCAGACTTTCCTGAGCAGAGGCTTGAAGAGGAGGATGGTATAGGATGAAGCTGTGAGGTTGGGAAAGTGGCTCCCCAGTCACGAGGGGATAGAGAGGCAGGGCAGGAGCAGAGGCCAAGCTAAAAGGGCTTAAGCTTGTCAGTAAGAGGTACTTTCACACTTTATTTATTTTCCTCTTTAAATCCCTTTCCACTGAGAGCCAGGAGCCACTTTTCAGGTGTTCTCTGTGTGGAGAAACAGATAAGCACCGCCTTCTGAGCGCCTCACTGCTCTGGGATGGCCTGGGTGCCGGGGCCTGAGAGGTTCTAAACTGGGGCCAGCAGGTGCATCCAGCAGCTTAAGCTTCTCCCCCCCAGGGAAAGGACACCCCAGGGTCCCCCAGCAACAGTCTCCCAGCTTCCCTTCCTGGCTTTTCCCATCACACCACAAACTCTTTGACCTCTGAGTCACTCAAAGACAGAGAGGAAAAGAGCCAATGATGCAACCAGCCAGTACAAAGGGAGAAAATGACAAAAAGAGGCCTTGAGGCTCCCAATTCGCCACCTCCCACTGGTGCCCTCAGCCTCCCAGTCCTTCTAGCTAGCCCAGGATTCCCTGAGCCTCACCTACCCTGCCCAGAGAACTGAGTGGGAATGAGCATGGTCCTTGGGAGACAGACTCTGAGTCTCCAGGGCGGGGTCTTGGCAGGGCCCGGCATGTGAAGGGGCCCCCACCCCACCCCAGAGGGGTATCAGCCACCACCCCTCGTGAGGGAGAACAGACAGGCAGGGCAGAGTGGCGCCAGGCCCGGGTCTGGCCACCACGGCAAGACCTGCTGGCACCTGTGGGCATAGCTCCTTCGCCCTGCCCCTCCCCGCGTAGGCCTCATTAACACCCTCCCTGGGGCTGGGGCTGGGGGTGGAGGGCAAGAGAAACAGCTGAGGCAGTGGAAAGAGTCCAAGCGCGAGCCCTTAACTGCTTATGTGGCTTCGACAAATCGTTTCTCCATGCCTCTGAGTTTTCATCTGTATTAACTGGGACAATGGTACGCGTGGAACAGAGCCCATTAGGGAGAAGCCCAGCGCATGCGAAATACCTGCCTTGCTCCAGACACGCAGCAGGTGCTCAGGAACTGAGAGCCGTCCTTCCGCAGCCCTGGGGCCCCCTACCTCCTGACTCCACAACTCTGGGAAATCTTGGCCCTGTCTTCAGACTTCTCCACCGGAGTGTTTCCATGCCCCGCCCACAGGATCCCAGGCCACGCCACCCCTCGGAGATCTAGAAAGTGGGGCAGTGCCCTGGACCCCGGAGAAGCTCAATACACAGCAGCTGCTGTCATCACTCTGGGCTCTGCCACTTCCAGAGCATCTAGCCTGTTGGCTAAACACCTGGGAGCCTCAGCTTTCTCATCTGTGAAATGAGATAATAATAGGGCCGAAATGAGGGTGCACGGAGAGAAAAAGTGTGATGCTCAGGGAATGAGCGCCCCTGTCCCCTCCCTCACAGAGGATTGCTCTGGAGGAGCTACTTTTGAGAGGGCCCAGACACCTGGAAAGAGCAGGGAGGGGGTGGTGAGGAGAGTGGGATGGGGTGGAGGGAGCAGGAGGGAAACAATGGCCAGGCAAGGTTGTGGTTTGTGTCCTGAGAGAAGTGAGTCGATGCTTTCTTGTCATCAGACTTTCCAGTCACCTGCCTGGGAACCTGAGGAAAAGATTAGGGAGCCAAACACATATTGTTTCTTTTGTTGGAGGTGCCAAGTTTGGTGGGATGAATTGGCCATCTGTTCTCTCAGCTATGATCTAGCAAGCCGGAAACTCTGCTTTCCGAGTTGCCACTTTCCATCAGTTGTTAACAAAAGCTGAGGGGTGGGGCGGGGGTGGGGGCGGGGGCTACCCCTGCCCCGTGGCCTGGCCGATCCCCCATGGGCCAGGTCTCCTGCTCCAGGCCCCTCTGGGCCTCAGACTCCTTGAGTGTGAACTGGGAGAAAACCCAGTGACCTAGGCTGACCCAGTGAGCCTCTCTGAGCCTTGGTTTCCCCATTTGTAAACTGAGGGTGGATGGGGTCAGCATACCCCCACACATCCTTCTGACTCTCACATGTGAAAGTGACCATGTCCCTGACGCCTCAGGAGGGGAAGGCCTTCAGAATTGAGGGCAGCCCTTGGTGGGATGGGTGAGCGTTAGCCCTTCCTGGCAGTGAGTATTAGCCCTCCCGGGAGGTATTAGCCCTTCTGGGCAGATCACAATCCCTGAGCCGCCTGTTCTGGAACCTGACCACCTGGTACTAAGACCCTTGCGTCCCCCCTGCAGCAGGGCCCAGAGAAGGGACTCTCAGTCTGAGGATTGGCTTACTCTGCTGGGAATGGGGTTCAAAGCCTCAAGCAAAGATCTTCTTCATGGCTCTGGGTGTCTGTGGGCCCCTGGCACTGTGGACAGAGTTTGGTAGAGGGTGCATTTTCCCGAAAGCAGGGAGCAGTGTTTTTACCTGAGCCTCAAGAGACTCTGGGACCTAAAAAAAAGTCCAGAATGGGTAGCCAGGAACATGGGAGGTGGACCTGCCACCATCAATTTTTTTTTTAAGATTTTATTTATTTATTCATGAGACACAGAGAGAGAGGCAGAGAGAGAGAGGCAGAGACACAGAGGGAGAAGCAGGCTCCATGCGGGGAACCCGATGTAGGACTTGATCCCGTGGCTGCAGGATCACCCCCTGAGCCAGAAGGCAGACGCTCAACCACTGAGCCACCCAGGAGTCCTAACCTGCCACCATCTAGAGTAGCAGCCACAGACTGAGGACACAGAAAGAACAATTAAGCTCCTCACACCCCAAATAGGGGTGTCCTTGAGATGATAGCAAGTAGCCTGGATGTGTCTGAGCAGATGCCGGGGACAGAAGCCAGCAATAGTCAGGATAGGACAGGCCTAGGTGGGGTCCTGGCTGCCTGGGGAGGGAGACGGCTTTGGCAGCGGTGTGCGTGAGGGTGGGGGTCTTGTCTCCCTGACACAGACACCTCCTGCTCTCTCAATGAGACCACAGACACAGGCTACAGACAGGCAGAAATTGCAGAAAGATGACTTGCTTTCCAGGCCCACGCTATGCTGCGCTAATGGCCCCAGTGGTCCAAGGGCTGGCTTTGCAGCCCCATGGTCTGTTTCATTCCCCTTATCCTTCTCCCCCCAAGGGCAAGGGAGCCCATGCTGGCAGACCACCTCTCTGTGCTAGCCCTGTGCAGGCTGATTTTATTGGATCTCCACAGCCAGGATATGCATCTGGGCCCCATTTCACTGATGAGACCACTGAGGCTCACAGAGGTCAAATAACAGCAGCCGGGCCCACTCGGCCCACAAGGACCAGAGCCAGGGATGCGGGCCCTGTCTGCAGAATCCCACCCCTTCATGCCTTCAGCCAGGGCTCCAGGGCTGTCCCTCTCCACCCCTCCCCCAGGTCCCTGACCAGGCGCTCTGTCCCCCCCACCCCACCCCGTGGCACAGCCAGTATCCACATCTCCGTGCTCCCCCCCCTCAGATGGGGCCACAAGCTGCTGGCAGGTAACAAAACCCCGAAATGATTCCCAGCCCCAACTGCTCCCCACGCACCACCCCCAAGTGCGTCTGCTGTTCTCCATCCAAACTGATTACAGCCCCAGACCAAGAGGCTGGGGGAGGAATGGGAGCAAGCAGGCACTGAGAAGACTTGAAAGAAAATTCGAAACACACAGTGTTTTGCCTTGGCTCTAGTAACCCTGAGCCCTCAGCCCATGTGGCCCAGCGGCCTCCCCACCCCCACCCTCACCCCACCTGGGACTCCGAGGGGCCTGCTTTCCATGCTCAGCCCCAGCGAGGGGCAGCTGGCTGGGTCTCCACAGCCTGAAGAGCTCGGGGATGGAAGAGGTGATCAGAGACCCTGTGTCTCAGAAGGGACTACTGTGGCCTACAGAGGGAAAGACGCTTGCTGGGGATACAGGGGCAAGTGGGGGCGTGACCCCAGACTCCACAGGCACTGGGAGAGGATCCCGGCCCAGGCAGATTGCAGAGCAGCCTTCCCCTGAAAGGTGCTTTCTTTGTTCCCATCCACCCACCCTGAGGCCCAGGAGAACCTGTCTCTTCTCTGCCCTTGCACCTGCTGCCTTCTGCTTAACCCTCTCCCAGCTGGCCAGGGCTCAGTGACCCTTAACATTCTGGAGCTAGCTTTTGGGAGAGGGAAGGGGTTGGCAATACTGGGTTCTGGGGGGCTGGAGCCCTTGTCAGGGACCAAAGGTGAGTCCAAGTGACAGGCTCTGCCTCATACTGTTTATATGGAACGTCCTTCCAGCAATCAGTGTAGGGCCTCCAAACATGTGGCTTCAATCTCTCCCTTGAAATATGGCGTGTGGGGGGGGTTGAGGGGGAGAGTCTGCTGCCAACACCCACTGGATGCCTCTTTGCGCAGCCCAGCTGAGCACTTGCTGTTCACTAATAGCTCCGAGGCCTGTGCCTCTTGCCAATGGCACTGAACACTTGGTTTGCAAATTAGTTTCATATTTGGGAGGGTGTGGTCTGGGAACAGAGCTGAAGGGCTGGAGCTGTGGACGGGCAGGATGGGGAAGGCATGGGGCTTGCAAGGCTGGCCGAATTACGTTCGCATCCCAGTTCAGTCACTTGTGAACTGGTTGAGCCGGGCAGGTGCCTTTACCCCTCCGAGGCTTTGTTTTTGTACTTGTGAAATGGACATAAATGACCCCATAGCCAGGTGTGGGGATGGATGTGAAGCACACAGCCTGGCGCTGGCACTCGGCCCGCTCAGTGTGTGCGAGCTCCCGTCCCAGTCCCTTACCTTGGCTGCCCACCTCTCCTGGGGCCCACTGTCTGCTCCTTGTTGGCCTGCCTCCTGCCTGTGGCTGCTTTCTGGCTTACCGTGGTATGTGCCAGTAGTCGTGAGACCAAATTCTGAAGCAAAGCTTTGTCAGGGGTTGGCCCATGCCTCTAAAGGCCTCATTTCTCCCAACTTCAGCAGGGTGGTGGTGGGAGGGCTTGGGAGGGGGGGCAGGTGGTGGGGCTGGCTGAGATGCCTCATGAATGACTTCTAGGTCTAGAACTCAGGGACTCCAGAAGGCTGCAAGAAGGTAACAGTCCCCTGGGGCTTGTGGTCCTGAGAGGGGGCTGGGGTAGGACTGAGGTGGTGGGGTCCTGAGAGATGGGTGACAGGCCAGCTAAACTCCTCTGGGCAGATGTGGAGGGTGCGTCCTGCTCACCCCGGCTGTCCCCGGCTGCCGCCTCTTACTCACCTTCCTGCCTCACCTGTACCTGTCCCCACCCTGACAAATCCCCAGGAGCCCCGACTTGCAGGCCCCTGTAGATGCACTGCTTTAGGGGAGAGGAGCCTGATGAGGAGGGACATTTTCCCAACACAGCCGCTTCAGAAACTCCGGCAGTGTTCTCAAAATATGGGTCCAGGGCCCCTGCCCAAGTGGACTGCGTCACATTCTTCATGATGGGGTCCCAGCCAGGGCCTCTAATAAATCCGGGGGGCACTCGGGTCTGCAGATCCATTACTGGTAGGAACAGGTTTGCGATTTGCTGGGCCCCCCAGCTCCCTGTGGGGAGTTTCAGTGGGCAGAGTATTCCTTTCCAAGCCTCAGTTTTCTCATCTGCTAAGTGGAAAATAATTCCCATTTCATAAGGTTGTAGCAAAGGTTTAAATGTTATCTCTTTGTTTCCTAGAACAGCTGTGACAAATTTCTACACACTGGTGGCCTGAAATGACAGAAATTTATTCTGTTATGCCCTGGAGGCCAGAACTCCCAAATCAAGGTGTCAGCAGGACCACACTCCCTCGGAAGGCTTCAGGGAAGAATCCTCCCTTGCTCCATCCAGCACCAGTGGTTGCCAACAATCCTTGGCACTGCTTGGCCTGGAGATACATCACTCCAATTTCTGCCTCTGCCTTCACATGGCTTTCTTCCCTCTGTATGTGTCTGTATCCAAATTTCTCTCATCTTATAAGGACACCAGTCCTGGGATCGGGGTCCACCCTGATCTAATATGACCTCATTTTAATTTGATTATATTTGCAAAGACTCTATTTCCCAGCAAGGTCACATTCACAGGTACCAGGCATTATGACTCTTTTAGGGGACAAAACCCAATACATCTCCCATAGAGTGTCTGGCCACGGGAGGAGCTAAATAACGGGACGGTGGATGGGAGAGTGGATAGATACAGAGTGCCAGCAAGCGAGGAAGAATGCTGTGTGCCTTTAGAGAGATGCACGGCTGCTCTGTGCCTTAGCTATCCCACTTCCTTGGGGCATTCGGAGGGCTATCTGAGCTAATGTCTGCAAACAACCTGGTTCACAGAGATGCATCCCCTCTCCAGGAAGAAACAGTGATGACTTGAGGGACCCTTGGCGGCTAAGGTCCATAGTAGCATTCTCTTGTGCCTGGGAAGAAGGAAGAGTAGGGGATACTGATGGCCAGGGGAGGGTGCAGGGCACAGGTTGGTTTTCAAAACCCCTCAGGCCATGGAGGAAGAGGGGATGGTGAGCACTGACCTTAGAGTTCACTATGTGGCTGCCCCTGCAGGTCTGAGCTCATAGTCAGGCGTTGGCGTTCAAGAGCCCTGCAAGGCCGCCGAGCTGCCAAGATGGATCTGGCAGGATGTTTTGCGTTGGAGTGATTGGAAGTGATGGGTCGGGCTGGGCAGAGAATGAGCAGGGCGAAGGAGCCAGCAGGCAGTCCTCAGGCTCAAGCCGCAGCGCGTGAGTCCAGGGTCTGCGTTGGGGAGGTGACAAGGGGAGTGGGTACTTCCAATGGGAAGCGAGAAAATGGGAATTCTAGGGGAAGACCCTTGAAGGCAGGGGGTGAGCTGCCAGGCCAGGAGAGAACGAGGGCCGTGGTGGTAGCTGGGTTGAGCCCCTACCTGCAACTGCGTAATTCTGCAGGATCCCCACCACCCCTGGGAGCGGGTGTGCTCATTCTCCCCATCTTACCAAGCAGGAAACTGAGGCCCCAGTAGGGGATGAACCTGCTCCGTGTGATTCAGTTCCAAATCTAGAAGTGGGTGGATTATCCCCACCCCTCTTGGTGGGCCTGATGTGCTCACAGGCATCCTGATGGAAGAAAGGCAGGGGTCGGAGGCAGAAGAAGCCATGTAGTTGTTGCTGGAAACAGATCCGATCGTGCAGCCAATGGAGGAAAGGTCACTAGAAGCTGGAAAGCCAAGGAAACAAATCCTCCCCTGGAGCTCCCACAAGGAAACAGCCCTGCCCACACCCTGATGTTAGCCCCATAGGCCTCATTTCAGACTTCTGACCTCCATGCTGTAAATGAGTAAGTTTGTTTTGGTTTAATCCGCTAAATTTGTGGTGATTTGTTGCAGCAGCAAGAGAAAACTAATTTAACATCCTTCCTCTTGCTCTGCTCCCGGCTTTGTTCTCCTTCACTTCTCTTCCTCCAGCACCTCCCCACCGCCCCTCTTCCTGTCCTGCCCTCTCCTCTCCTCCAGCTCTGGCTCTCTCCTCCTTCTCATCTTCCACCAACTCATCCCATCCGGTCCCACTCCTCTTCCTCCACCTCCTACTCCTCTCCCTTCTCAGCCCCCACCACAAAAGAGCACAGAGTTTTGGCACCTCTAAGTTGAGTATAAATCCTGGCTACAGGACTCCAAACAAGTCCCTTTGCTTCTCAAAATCTCCATGTTCTCATGTGGAGGAGGTAACTCCAACACCCTGGGTTGCTGTGGGAAGTTAGAAGAAATCACATTGGCAATGGATATGTTGCATGGTGCCACTCAATACACGTGTGTTTCTCTGTATGTCCTCCGTGCCTTGTACCCAAGGCTCCTCCGTCTGAACTCAGGTCAGGAACAGGGCACTTACCTGGTGGGATGGTGACCCACTTCATGCACAGAGACAGTCAAACACAGATCTTGAGGCAGCTGCCAGACTCTCCACCTACCTGGTTTGGGCAAAGTGGGGCACTGGCGGACACGAAGCTGGCTTAGCCCTCACTGCCCTGTACCTACCTCTACCTTCTGGGATCCTCTGCTGGACCAGGCGGAGTATGAATGACAGTTTCCCAAGAGCGCTTGCTAAAGATACCCCTGCACCTGGGAAAATGACAGTTGGTCTTGGAGCTGTCGGGGCTCTCAGACCCCAGGTGGGCAGGCGCAAAGCAGCAATCTGCTCTAAAAGAAGATGAAACATAATTACCCTTTCTTCTCCATGGCCAAGGGAGACCTCCCTCTCCGCCCCGTCCTGGGAAATCAAGCTTCATCTTTCTGTGGCTGCTATTCCCCAACAGTGTTCCAGTAAATTAGCCAACAGAAGGCAAGTCTCCCGTGGATTCATCAAAAGTTTGCCCATCTCTTGGACAAACTTCAGGAAGTTGCCCTCCAGCTGCTCATCCTCAGATCACAGTCTAAGGGCTAAATGATAAAGGCAGAAACAAAGAATCTTTTTTTTCCTCCCATTATGTGCTGGTATTATTCAGAATGAACATATCACATATCCTGTATTTCAGATGAGAAAGCTCAGGCTCAGAAAGGGGAATGACTTTGTGCGAGCTAACAAAGTTTGCACCACTGAAATGGAATCAACTGTGATGATTTCAGTATGGCTTCACTGAGTCATTGCACATGGCCATCCTGCCATGTGTCCAGGCTTTGCAGGAAACAGCCTTGTGGAACCAGTCACATTGAGTAGATTGAAGGAATATGGTATAAAGGAACACCTGCTTTTATTTCTCAGTGGGTTTGTCACCTGCTCCAGGTGACAAATTTTCGTAAGAATTGTATGTCAGGGAATGTTCTCCCAGAAAAAAGGGGGGGTTATTTGTTTTTGTGAACAATGCAGAATTGTATAAATGTTTGTGTTTCTCTTGTTGCTCTAGCTGCCAGGAAGCTCAGTAATAAGTTTGCTGTTAAATTGTAGTCATTGTGCAATGATTTCCAGATTTCATGTCCTGAATACTTTTTACTTTCTCCCACACTGGTCTTCTGTTAAATGAATGGTCCTTTTTCTGGTCCTGAAAGTTAATTTATGATTTTTCTTTTACTCGTGAGTACAACACTATCACCACTATTTTCCAGAATAAGATGAGGTAGAAACAAACAATGCTCCATTGATCATTTGTATTATTGTTATCATTACTTAATTTCATAGGTTCAATGATCTGGGTGTAATCTGATCAAAATGAGACTCGGTCTGATGGCCAAATCTGTTGGGTAAAAACTCATCTGAGATTGTCAAAGCATCCAGAAGCAGCACCTGTCACTAAATATTGACTGAGCACCAACCAACTCTATGTCAAGTACTTTTCTGGGTGCCGGAGATATGGGTAAATGAACACAATGTCCCTTCCATCACAGACTCAGACAATAAACAAGTACTTATATAATAGTATTATTTTAGATGTTGACAGATGCAAGAAGTAATGGGATAGAGGGAGAGTCTGGAATGGATATACTTTGGGTAGGCTGGAGGTTCCCTTGAAAAGATGACACTGAAGGTGAGATGGCAATGAGAAAAAGATGCAACTGTCAAATACCTGGGGGAAGAGGACTCCAGGCAGCAAGTGCAAAGACCCTAAGGCCAGGATGAGTAAGATATATTAAAAGGAATGTAGGAAGCAAGTTCTGAGAAGAGGGCAGAGGCCATATCAGCAGGAGATGGAGAGCCATGATTAAGAGCAAGCTTTCTATAAATGCAGTGGGGGAACCTTGAAAAGTTTTAAGCATGGGGTATGACATGACCTTTTTACTTGTCACTCATACAAATGAGCTTTACTTCCACTGAGTGGCTGGTTCATATTTGGGAAGACAGCTGTCTTCCTGGAATGATAATAGTTCTTTGAATTCTTCAACTTCCCACATTTGCTTTGTGATACTGCCAAGACCAATCTCAATCAGGTTTTTTTGAATGTACTTTTTAGTATTTCTTCCAAGTGGGGTGTCCTAGAATACTACTGGAATATTAATTTTTCCAAATAGCAACTCATCAATACTGCTAGCCAAAGCTTATAAACCTATAATTATGGCTGTACCTCTGCATATTGTTAGTGGATATATTCAAAGAACCTTAATTTTATGCTTATAGTCTTCTATTACTTACTTTCTCAAACTACATTGCAGGCACCACTTTGCAACAGAATGAAGCCCATTGGTAACTTCTGAGTAATAGTAACAACAGTTGTCATTTATTGAGCACTCACAAAGTGCTGGCCAAACTGGTAAGCACTGTCCAAAAATAATTTTATGTAAATCTCACCATAGCTCTCTTCCCATTTTATAGATAGAGGATCTGAATCTTAAAGAATTGCTTTAATTAACATCATATCATGGTATGTAGTGATGATATGAACTTACCTTTTCAAAAAAGATGTATTCAGCCCTCTCTATGTGTGGGCACCGTGCTAGGATCTAGAGACCAGTGGTGAACAAGAAAGAGATCGTCCCTGCTCCTAGAAGCTCCCAGTCTGATGAGGGAATAGAGTAGAAAGCAGGCAATGACTCTATAAGGTAAGGAGAGAGGAAATAAAGGGCACAAGAGGAGTCCCCCAACTGGGACTAAGATGTTCAAGGGAGGCTTCCTGGTTGACAAAACACATAAGATTAAAATTCTGAATGATGAGAAGGAGCTACTCTGGGAAAAAGGATGCAGGAGCAACATCCTTCCCAGAGAGTTAACACTCACTTACTGAAGGAGGATCTCAAGTTCTGCCACCATCACAGAGAAATAACAACTGAGCATGCTCCTGAGAATGAGTTGGAATCTGCTAGTTAAAGCAGTGCCTAGGAAAGAGTTGAGGCAAGGAAGTTTGAGAGAGCCTGATGTGATTAAAGACCCTTGAGTTCAGTGTAACTGGGGTTTGACAAGATGGGGTTGTAGAGCAGTGCGCCAGACGGTATTGCTTCATGTTAATTATTCCCATTTCCCATGTAACTTTTAGGAGACTCACATGATCCAGCATGGATTGAATAATTTTATAGCAAAATGACTATATCACACACAATACTTTATTACCAGTCAAATACACAAGTGGATCATGATGACTTATTGAAATTTGCCCATACAAGAGCTGAGCATTAGTCACATTTTGCTATTTGGGTGTTGGTACTCTTTCTACTGTATAAAACCAAGGAGTTTATAGATAAATTATAAATCCCAATAAATTTTTTAAAAAGATAACTTGGAAGCAGTAAATATTCTACAGACAAGGAATTTTACTGTCAAATGGCTTACTGGGTTACCTAACAATCCAGGAAAGAAATGATAATTTAGATAAAGACAGTTCCAGATAGAGGGAACATATTCAAGTAACTTATATGAGTAGCAGAGAAATATTCATCCTTTTTAATATGCAACTCTTTATTTGACTCTCTCTTCTCCTCAATCATCCTTTCATATCAACTAAAAGCAAGGAGGACTTATATTTGACAAAGGCTCTGTATCCTTAGTATATAAAGAGCTCTTACAAATCAATTACAAAAGAAGAAAGAAAGAAAGAAAGAAGAAAGAAAGAAAGAAAGAAAGAAGAAAGAAAAGAAATAAATGCCATATGCAAGCCATAATATAAGTCTCAAAAATTCAAATGGATTTAAACTTTAAAAAGTCTTCTAAGAAACATAGCAAATAAAACAAAATATACATCACTATACAATATTATAGAATTGAGATAAATCTTGCCAGTTATCATAATAAATGTGAATGAGCTTTAACTCACCTTTTAAAAGGAAGAGATTTAAAATTTGGCTCAAAAAATAAACCTAACTATATGCTGTGTAAAAGAGACACACATAAAACGAAGGGACTTAGAAAAGTGAATAATAAAGTGATAGATAAAAATAACCTGGCAAACAGAAACAATGTCAAATGAAGTGGTACTGATATCAGGCAAAGTAGAATTCAAGCCCCAAAACATTAAACATGACAAAGGACACATCTTAATTCTAAAAACTTTAATCTATAATGGAGATACAACACATTAATATTTATGCACCAAATAACTTTGCAACAAACTCCATGAAGCAAAAACTGGTAGAGATGCAAGGAAATATAAGTTGAAACACACTGATAATAGAATATAATAGGCCACTCAGTACAAGACAGATGGAGATGGGTGGGAGAGACAGAAAAATCTAAAACATAATTAATAGGGTAGGCCTTATAGACACAGGTTGAAGTCTATATCCTGGTAATATTTTAAGTGTCCACAACACAGTTATAAAAAGTGATTACAAAGAAAACATCAGTAACTTCCATAAGGTAGAAATGTCACAAATAACACATGGACAAAAATTAAAATGTAATACAAAAAACTTTCAGGTCCTCTATCTCAAATTTAAAAAAATAACAACCCTATTAACTCCTAAGTTACCTAAGAGAAATACTAGGAGAAATACAAACTTAAATTATAGATTAAGAAATAGTAACAATTATAATGAAAACACTATGCCAGAATCTATGAGATGCATTTAAAGCATTGATCAGAGGAAAACTCTTTATTTTAATACTTTTATCAGTAAACATGAAAAAAAAAAACAAAAGTAATTAAATTCTCAGCTGAATATACTAAACAACAACAAAGCAAACCAAAAGAAAACAAGAGGAAGGAAATAATAAATATAAAAGCAGAATTAATGAGGGAGACAATAGAACAAAGACCTAATGAATAAATCAAGATCTTGGTTTTAAAAAACTAACAAAGTACATGAAATTCTAGCTAATTTGATTAAGAATAAAAGGAAGAAAGCACAAATACACAAAATGTGAAATGACCAGGGGGAAAAATAAACAAGGAGACCAATAAAAATGTTTAAATCGTATACAAATGCTTCACAAACTTTTATGTAAATACATTTAAAAACACAAATAATGTGAAAACACAAATATATTTTAGATAATAAGAACCAAGTTTCTCACTGTTGGAGAAAGAAGTTATAAATAAAGGGAAAAGGCCAAAATAGACTGTTAGACTGTAATCTTCAGATTACAGTATCAGTATATAAAATTGTGTTTTGAAATGATAGATGAATGAATGGATGGATAGATAGATAATATGAGCAGATATGTGTGTTAGTAGCTCTGTCCACTGGAGGACCTGGAAACAATGACACCTCAGAAGTCATGAGCTCACCTAGCACCCAGGTCTTGGTTTCTAAACATCATGCTCCAAAAAAAGGCACCAATGGTTCTTAGATAAGGGATTAATTCAGGATCGAGATAGGGAAAATATTACATGAGCCTGGAATATATTTTGGTGACAGAAAATTTTTAAAAAATACAGAAGTTTGTTTAAAAGAACATCAAGAGGGGCTCCTGGGTGGCTCAGTGGTTGAACATCTGCCTTTGGCTCAGGTCGTGATCCCAGGGTCCTGGGATTGAGTCCCACATTGGGCTCCCCACAGGAAGCCTGTTTCTCCCTCTACCTATGTTTCTGACACTCTCTGTGTCTCTCATAAATAAATGAATAAAATTTTTTTAAAAAAGAACATAGTCTTTACTTAATAGTATGAGACTAATGTTAATTTCCTGGTTCCAACAATTGTACTATAGTTATGTAAAATGTTATCATTAGGGAAATCTGGATATATAGAATCTCTATACAAATTTTCCAACTCTACTATAAGCCTATAACTAATTCAAAAGCAAAAATAAAAATAAATTTCAAAAGTAAATTATGTTCCCTGATCTTGGAAGAATTAAATACAAATCAAAAATAGAAAGATATCTGGAAAATCCCTCAATATTTGGAAGTTAATACATTTCTAAATAACCCATGAGTCAAAGAAATAATCACAAGGGAATGTAGAAACTATTCTAAACTGATTGAAAAGAAAAATACAGCATATTAAAATTTGGGGGATGCAACTAAAGCATCAATTAGAGGGAAATTGATAGCATTGAATGTTATCAGAAAAGAGTAAAAGTTCCAAATTGATGATCTGAATTTCTACCTTAAAAAACAGAAGAAGAAGAAGAAGAAGAAGAAGAAGAAGAAGAAGAAGAAGAAGAAGAAGCTGTCAAACCCAAAGTATACAGAAAGTAGGAAAAAATAAAAATAAGAGAAAAATAAAATAGAAAACAAAAACAATAGAGAAAATCAATGAAATCAATACATACATCTTGGAAAAGATCAAGAAAACTGATCAGCTTCTAATCAGACCGATCAGGATAAAAAGGAGAGAAGGGAATACACAAGTAATAATTCTTAGGGCTGAAAGAGGGGATCACTAGACATCATAAGGACACTAAAAAAAATAATAATGGAATATCATAGAAACTTCTGATAATAAAATTTACCAATTTAGATAAAATAGACAAATTTCTTGAAAGTCACAAACTACTAAAGCTCATTTGAGAAGAAATTGATAACTGGAGTGGCCCTATGTCAATTAAAATAAATTAAATTGATAGTTTAAAATCTTCCTACAAATAAAACCCCAGACCCTTACAGGTGGCTTCAGTAGTGAACTCACCCAAATATTTAAGGAAAAAAACATAACACCAATCTTATATAAACCCTTCCAGAAAATAAAAGAGGAGGTAATAGTTTCTAACTCATTCTATGAAACCAGCTTTACCCTGATACCCAAACCAGACAAAGACATCACAAGAAGAGAGGACTACAGACCAATATACCTTATGAACATACGTACAAAAATTCTTAAACTTTCAGCAAGCTGAGTTCAGGAAAGACAACACATTTATCAGGTGGAGTGAAAAGTGGTTTAATATTCAAAAAACAATGTATTTCACCTTATAAACAGAATAAAAAGAAAATATGAAGGCATGATCTATGAAAGAAATCATTGGTAAAATTAAAAACTTCTGCTCTGTGAAGGACAATGTCAGAGAATCAGAAGACAAGCCACAGACTTAGAGAAAATATTTGCAAAAGACACATCTGAGAAAGGATTGTTACCCAAAATATACAAAGAATTTTTAAGACCTAACAATAAGAAAACAAACAACCAAATTAAAACATGGGCCAAAGACCTTAACAGAACCTCATCAAAAGAGATACACAGAATACAAATGAGCATATGAAAAGATGCTCCCCATCGTATGTCATCAGGGAAATGCAATTAAAACAACGAAATACCCACCTATTGATAGGGCCAAACTCTAGAACACTGGTAACACCAGATGTGAAGCGACCCAAGCTTGCCTTCGTTGCTGGTGGGAATGCAAAATGATCCTGCCACTTTAGAAGACAGTTGGGCAGTTTCTTACGAAACTAAACATGCACTTACCATATGATCCAGCAGTTGAGCTCCTTAGTAATCACTCAAAGCAATTGAAAACTTCTGTTCACACAAAAACCTGTATACACAGCTTTATTCATGATTGCCAAAACTTGGAAGCAACCAAGATGTCCTTCAGTAAGTGAATGAATAAACAAAACTGATGCATCTGGACAGTGGAATATTATTTGGTGCTAAAAAAAAAAAAAAAAAAAAAGAGCTATCAAGCCATGAAAAGACATAGGGGGATCTTAAATGCAGATTACTAAGTAAAAAGAACCAATCTGAAAAAGGGCACATATTGTATGATTCCAACTATATGACATTTTGGGAAAGGCAAAATTATGGAAGACAATAAAATGATTAGTGGTTGCCAGGGGTTGGGGGCGAAGTAGGAAGGAATCAACAGACAGAGCACAGAGGATTTTTAAGGTGGTGAAACTGTTCCGTATGGTGTCATGATGATGGATGCATGCATCATTATACGTTTTCCCAAGCCCATAGAATGCACAACACCAGTAGTAAACTGTTATGTGAACTATGAATTTTTGTTGACTATGATGTGTCAGTAAGTCCATCAATTGTAACAAATGTCCCACTCTGGTCGGGGATGAAGAGGGAGGCTGTGTATGTGTGAGGCAGGGGGTATGTGGGAAATTTCTGCACCTTCCCCTCAGTTTTGCTGTGAACCCAAAACTGATCTAAAAAATACAGTTTTTAAGTTTTTTAATTTTAATTTTTTTAAAGATTTTATTTATTTACTCATGAGAGACCACACACACAAAGAGAGGCAGAGACACAGGCAGAGGGAGAGGCAGAGGGAGAAGCAGGTTCCATGCAGGGAGCCCCATGCAAGACTCGATCCCGGGTCTCCAGGATCACACACTGGACCAAAGGCGGCGCTAAACGGCTGAACCACCTGGACTACCCTTAAGTTTTTTTTAAATGATCATTTTAGTATACACAGAAAATGCATTTGACAAAATCCAACACTCATTCATTAAAATAAATAAATAAATAAAGTCTCAGCAAACTAAGAATGGAAGAAAAGTTGCTCAGACTGATAAAAGGCATCTATAAAAATAAAAACCTACAGAGAAATTCTTACTACTGAGGAACATGTGCTTTTCCATAGATCTGGAACACAGCAGAGATGTCCGCTCTTACCTCTCTATTCAACATCATTTTGGAAGTCCTATTGAGGAAAAAAAAGGGCATAGAAAGGGAAGGATGGTGTAGAAACTGTCCATATTTGTAGATAGCATGATATGTATGCAGAAGATTCCAATGGATGGGCTCTCACTAATTAGTAGATATGGCATCACAGGTTGGGAGGAGACTATTCTATGAACGGAGCTGGAGAATTGGTTATCCATATGAAAAAACTGAAATCAGATCCCTATCTCATATAATATACAAAAATCAATTTCAGATGTATTAAGCTAAATGTTAAAGCAAAACTTTAAGATTTTCTCTTAAAAAAAAAGCAGATGAACATTTTTAAACAAAACACAAGTGCTAACCATAAAAGAAAAGACAGGTAAATTTGACTATGTTAAAATTAAGAGTTCTATAAATCAGGACACTTTCAGGAAGTTAGAAGGCCATAATCTAGAGGTTTTTACAACACCTGTAACTAAGAAACTACTAGTCTATCAAAAAATGTGAAGAGCTTTTACAAATTGATAACAAATCATTTCAAAAATGGACTAGGACAGGAAAACGCATTTCAGGGAAGAGGAAATACATACAGCCATTAAAAATACGGAGAGATACGGAGCTCATTAGTAACAGGAAAATGCTGATGAAGGCTACTGTTAAATTAGCAAAAATTAAAAAATTTGACAGGGTCAGATTTTGCCAATAGGTGGATCAAGAGACACTACTGATGAAGAGTAAGAATTGATACAATCATTGTGGAAATCAGTTTGTCATTATCTTATAAACTGAACTTTGTGTGTCTTGAAACCCAATAAATCCCGTCCCAGGTATAGACCCAATTCATTAGAAGTAACCCAAATGCTCATCAACAGGAGAAAAGGCACACCAGTTGTGGGATATACACAGACAATGATTTTACAACAGTTAAAATGAATAAGCTACTGCTACATGCAGCAACACGGATGCATTTTTTTATTTCCAGATTTTTGAATTTTATGTAAATTCAATTTGCCAATGTATAGTATAACACCCAGTGCTCATCTCATCATGTGCCCTCTCCCCACCCACCCCCTTCCACAACCCTTTGTTTGTTTCCCAGAGTTAGGAGTCTCTCATGGTTTGTCTTCCTCTCTAATTTTTCCCCACTCAGAACCCCCCCACACCTACCGCTTCCCTTATGGTCCCTTTCATTATTTCTTATATTCCACATATGAGTGAAACCGTATGATAATTGTCTTTCTCCGGTTGAGTTATTTCACTCAGCATAATACCCTCCAGTTCCATCTACATTGTGTAAATAGTAGGTATTCATCCTTTCTGATGGCTGAGTAATATTCCATTGGTATATTAGATACATATGTTGTAAGATAAAAAGCACATCTTTCTGAACACGTTTAACAAAACAAGAAAACCTAAATAATGTATTGTTAAGGCATACATATGTATCTGCAAAACTATAAATATAAGTATTGCAAAAACAAGGAAGTGACAAACACAAAATTCAGGATATCGGTTCTCTCTGTGGGGAGGTAGGAAGACAGGATGAGAGAGGAGCGTATAGAGAAATATGAATTGGTGATAATGTGCTAGTGCTTTGGGTGAGGTATTGGATTCATGATGTTCCTTGTACAATTAAAAATAAATAAAAGAGGACCACATATGGATCAATAATGACAGTACATTATGAACCAAGACATGATGATAAATCTAATTGTATACTCGAGTGTCAGAATAAAACAAATGCTTAGCGTAATCTTTTGGCATATAGTAAGTGCTCAATGAAGCTGTGAGTGTTGCTTCTATTCTCAGTCTCTCTGACTAAGCCTTCAGCCTGGGTGTTATCTCCTTCTCCAAGAGGCTTTCTCTGCTCCTCCAGGCTGTCAGGCTCCCCAACCCTGAAGTTGCTCAATTCCTTGGACTGGCTCAGATTATAACAGTTCCCAGGCCATATAGGAAAAGGCCTGTTTATTAACCTGCCTCCCCTAAAGGGCCATGCAATCCACGTGGCACTTTTTTGTTGTTGTTAATAAATACATTTATTTTGCCTTTCATGCGGAACAACCAGAAGTCTACATCCTCACTTGACAGCTACCCAGGGGTTTACAGACAGTGTGTCCATCTCAACTCTATGGATGTGGGGAGTGGGGTCCACACAAACCTCAAGGGGGGAAGCAGGCTTGGCCGAAGTGTATTTCAATTCTTTCTTAAAGAGAAGGCAGTAAAGCACTCTGAGTCACTGAAAACCTATGCAAATGGCCGTGACCAGCTCTGCATCTCCAACCCTTGCTTCCTGCCTGCTGCCTACCATGTGGTCACTGAGGGATCACGGTGCAAGGCAAGTGAGATGGTGCCTGGACCCTAAGGAGGGAACTTTGGTGCAGAGACTGTGGCACAATCTCAGAGTTTCACAGGAGGCAGGGACCAGCCAAAGACAGCTCTGAGCCTCTGTCAGCCCCAGGGGTAGGAAATAAGGGGCACATTGTCTGCAGGCAGTGGACCAGCAGTGCTAAAACTGACAAGTCGATGTGCATTTATTATCACCAGGTGCTGGCAATTCTAAACAATGTCACTGATAAAACACTCCCTCCCAAAAAGAAATTTTTGTTAGTCTTAGTTCTAAAGAATTGTTGCCATGATTGTTGAATTTTAATAATAAGCGAATGTGAAGTAAGCTTCCAATTAGCACATTTTTATTACTTAGACTTTAATAAACACTACATTCTACATGCAAGTTGGTTTGGAAAGCTCCCCTGACACTGGGTCCATTTTGAGACTAGTTCCTAACTTTTCAGAATCACTTAAACTCATTTTGAGCCTAGCCCGAATCCGCTCCCCAGGGCACTACATGTATATCCCCATGTTTAGATGGTGATAGTGGGGGTGATTGCAGAGATGAAGAAACAGACTGGGAGCCACTCCAATTCTCTCTTTTCTGTGACCACTTAGAGTTCAGAGCTAAAACATGCAACGGAGTGTAAATGGTGAGATGTGATTTTGTTTGAGTGCAAATCTCAGTTTATACATAGCTACTGAATGTGAATACTATTTTTAAAGGCAAAATTTATTCTTTTTTGTTAATGATTAAAATAATAATTACTACTGATTATTATTTAATTATTACTGAGAAGAATTTCAAAATACAGAGGAAGGGAGTTTAAAATTGACCCACGCTGGGTGCCACTGGCTGGGGCCCATGGACCAGAAGCCAGGTCTCAGTAGGAACCGAAAGTGTGAGGATGGGTCAAGATCATGGTCCTCAGAGTGAAGTGCGCCTAATGAATCCCTTACCTGCATCCCCTTACCCGCATCCTCTCTTCACCCCTAGCTACTGTGCCTTGAAAGTAAGCAATTGTCCAGCCCCTCCTATGCATCCTCCAAAGCCCCTGGGGAGGATGTTGGAGGGACACGACACCCACTAGCCCGTGTGCTGTCCAGTGCTGGCTGCAGCAGAGAGACAGGTAAAGAGGTAATGACGCCCCAGTGGAGAGTGGTGTGGAGGTCAGTGCGGGGGTCTAGAAGATGAAGTAGACGGGCCCCAAAGCCAATCAACCAAGACTTGCAAGACTTTACAAGCACATCTGCGACGAAGGGCCATTAGAGATGATATACTCCAAGCCCGTCAGCATGGCGTGGTGGTTAAGATAGAGCATGCCTGGGGCATCAAATTCTGCTCCATCTCTGTTTGGGTGAGATTTTGACTAAGTCAGCTCTTGAGCTGAGTCCTACATCTGAAAAATAAGGATAGCAATTATTTCTGTGACACAGTGATGACGAGAGGAGGACCCAAAGAGCTCAGCCCAGTGGCTGGCATGAGGAAGCCAGCAATAAACAATAGCTATAATCAGCATTTTCCAAACAAAATGTAGAGGCCCAGAGAAGGATGAAGACCTCTCCAGGGTCACACAGCAAATTGATGACAACACTGGGACCAGAATCCAGGTCTGCAGACTCATAGGTTAGTGCTCTTTCTACTGTAGCCTCTGGTTCAAGATGTGTTTGGAGCCTTCCAGAACAGGGCCTGTGGTCTGTCATCTTCCATTCTAGGGAACTGATGGGGTATGTCCTCTAAACCACCCTCATTCCCTTTTCCCAGACACCTGTCTGATTTCCCATGCTGCCTCCTCGCCTCTTTAGATAAAGGTCTGCTCTGATGTCAAGTAGGGCCTTTTATGTGGAGAGATGGGGGGCAGGGAGAAAGAGGGAGAGAGAGACAGAGAGAAAAAGAAGTGGGGGGACTGTGTGTGTATATGTGTGCATGTTGAGGGGGTGTCGTTTATCTGACTTCAGAGTTTCAGAAGAGGACCTGAAAGCTATAGACATGGAGATCCGTTCACTGGACTGTAGAGGGGTGTGACCCAGCTACGTGGCCCAGATAAAGTCATTCACTCAGAGTGGCAATGCACCAGGCTGTGAGAGAGTTGAAGCTGAACATGATCAGGTCAGCTGGTTTCCTGGGCTGGAGCAGGCAGCTAGGGCCAAAAGTTTCCACCAGCAGAAGGAACCAAGCCTTCACATCCTGACACGTGACTGCCTGCTTGTCAATTCCATCCTATGTTCGTTAGCCCCAACATGCTTCAGGCCCTGAGTGGAGCCTCTGGCAAATCAGAGACCACCGACCATATGCCAACCTGTGTGCAGGGTCCGAGGATTTGTTTAATAATTTTTCACTGAGGGATCCCTGGGTGGTGCAGCGGTTTGGTGCCTGCCTTTGGCCCAGGGCATGATCCTGGAGACCCGGTGCATGGAGCCTGCTTCTCCCTCTGCCTGTGTCTCTGCCTCTCTCTCTCTCTCTGTATCTGTCATAAATAAATAAAATATTTTAAAAAATAAATTATTTTTCACTGAGCACCTACTGTGTGCTCAGTTCTGGGGATAAAGCCAAGGACACATAGGCGAGATTCCTGCACTGTGCTACGTAATGGCCACGTAGAGACCCGGGGACCGGTAAGAGCCTGGCCTGGCTTCCGTGAAACACTCAGCCTGATGAGGGTGGGAGTGGTGGGGACGGGAACATAGATCATTTCACTGACTCAAGAGAGTGATGGCACCCAAGAAGGCAGTCAGCTCTGCCTGAGGGGTCCGGGAAACATTGCCATGGGCGTGCCCATGAGTCAAGTTTTGGAAGAGAAGCCTGTTGTTTGAGGCAGTGGGAACAGCATGCGCAAAGGCAAGAGGTATAAAGGAACGGGAAGTGGCTGGCTTGGGGCGCTGTGAGGAGTTCTGCGCGGAAGAGCAGGAGCAGCAAGGTAGGAAGGGTTAACTTGTATCCAGGTGACCCACAGAGGAGCCTGAGAGAGGGCGGGGGAATGCTAATTGAGAGACCAGGGGATTATTGCCACCGCAGAGCCTGAGGTCGCTGGAGCCTGTTGGTGTCTCCCACCCACCCTGGAGCCTCAGAGAGCCCAGGCTGGGCCCCCTGCTCGGCAACCATCCCCCTCCCTCGGGCTGTCACCAGCTCTCGGCCTCTCCCTGCTGCTCCAACATTTTCCTCTTGTGATGGATGGAAATTTCCCTGCTTGGGTCAAGTCAAATTTCTCCTGATTTGTTGTTTTATACACACTGAGGCCGGAGGCGGATCCTGCATGATTCATAAAGAAAAACGCGCTGTCTGTGAGGGAGAGTAATTTATAGGTGACGTTTCCCCAGCTTCCAGAGATGGAACTTGCTGGGGAGGAAGAAGAGGAGGCCAAGGGACCTTCATCCACTGTGAGTGGCCAGTGTGGCTTCTGAAACTCCCAGCTAGTCCCTCCGGTGGTGGCAGGTCTGGCTGCCCCAGGTCATTTGGCCCATAGCCAGACCTGGGAGAACAGGAGACAAGAGGGACCTGAGGCCCCTAGCACCCTTCCTTGCTCTCCCAGCCCCTCCTGCCCACCTCCCCACCCCCTCTCCTGTATGAAAATAAATGAAGTCAGGCTTCCCAGCACTTCTGATCTGGAGGGGTGGAGGGGATGGGGCAGGCAGCTAAGTGACACCCATGTATAGCCCAAGCCATCCATCAGGAGGGTCATGAGGCTGCTATGGACACAGGTGATGGGAACAGGTCTGATCAGTGGCCACCAAGACCATAGGGTTGGACAGAATTTTATTTGAGGTGGGGTCGGTTGGAGGAAGGGTGTGAACTTTACAATCAGAGGAGAAAGAGACCGGAGACCACACAGGCCATGGAAGAAAGAAAGGAACTGAGCGCTCACTCTGTTCCAGGCACTGTGCTCAACGCTTCAGGTATAGAACCTCATCTCTGACCCAACGAGGCAGCAATAGCAACCCCCGTTTCAGAGATGAGGAAATTGAGGCTCAGCGGGAAGAGAGAGTGACATCACGAGCTGTGGGTTTGACCACATGCCCAGAAAGTGCCAACAGCAGAGCAGAGATCCCATGCATCCTGGGAGAGAGGAGGAAGCAGGCAGAAGCAGGAACCCAGAACGGGTTAGGGTGCATCTGAGGATGGTAGGAGTGTGAATGGGGCACCATGAGAATGAGCTAAACAAGGCAGCCCTCTGCTGGGTCTCATGTCTATATGTGTGAGATGAGAGGTAAGTAACCTCAGAAGGGTGATTTCTAGCTGTCCCCAAGAGTCCCCAGCCATGCCTTCTTTCCCACCATTAAAGTATACCTCCTAAGCCTGGTCCCCCTAATTACACAAACTCCATACCCAATTCCGATAGATTGCTCCTTTGGTCCATCATCCCGCAGGGCCTCAGCAGTTCCACCAACCTCCCTGAAGGCTGACACTCTTTCCGACTCCAGTCTTGTTCTTGCTCTCCCTCACTCGTGATTCACTGTGTGCCATGCCCTGAGCTGGGCTTTCAGAGGTGCGTTGCCACGGTCCCTGCATCCAGGAGCTCACGATCTAGACATACCAGGGGCCTGCCCCCAGATGGATGAACACAGGCCTTAGCAAGTTCCAAGGATGTAGGGCCAACTCTGCCCAGAGCATTCAGGGAAGGTTGGAGCTGGGCTTTGAAGAATGAGTAGAAGTTTGCCAGACTAAAAAATAGAAGGGTATACTAGGCAGCAGAACAACATGTGCAAAGCAGAAATATGAGTAGCTGTCGCTTCTCCTCATCCTTTCTACCTGCAAGCCTAAGCCCACACTCTGTGATCCTGACCCACCGTCTTCTCCCTTACCCTTTGGCCCCTTTTCTGCTGTAGGACCTGAAGCTCCTGCCAGGATGCAGCCAGGGCCACAGGCCCCTCCAGGATTTCCCACCATGTCCCCTGGTATATGCTCAGGGCACATGGGTGAACCATAAATTAAGCCTTCTGGGGATGGATTCCGCTGAATAAAAAGCACATTCAGTAGCGAGAATATTTGTTTTTGTTTTCCTTCTCCGAGTAAATGGAAACATGCACTGACCTCACTTTTCTCACAAGTACAGTAGCTTTCCTGAGCGGCCGTCAAGCCTGGGGTGCCAGGAAAAAGTGGTGGAACATTCGGCACCAGGAACAAGGGCCCCAGTGGCAGCTGTGGCCGGCCAGTGGAACACAGCTGTCAGGCCGCTGACATGAGTTTCCGAGGGGTGGGGAGGATCCGGCCTGGGCCTCCCAGGGGGCCTTGGGTATTGCCAGGATGGGACTTCGAGACTGTTGTCTTCCCAGTTCATTTTCTGACAGTGCAGACAGGGGGTCCTAGGCAGCAGGCTGGGAGGAGAGCCACCAGAGGGGCCTTGGCATCAGGCAGACCTGCTTTTCCATCCTGGCTGCCACTTGCTGGCTCTGACCTCAGCTAGCTGTTCCACATTTCTGAGCCTCAGTTTCTTCATCCTCAGAGTGGAGGTGATTATACCAAACTCCTAGGGTCATATGAGTTTTAAATATGTCCAGGTACCAAGGAATATTAGTTCACAGTCCCTTCCTGACCTTCTCCCAACATATCTGACTCAACCCCTACTTCTGTGATGCCCTCCAGACCCAGTGACCTCTCCTAAGCAGAATCTAAGGTTCTTTTCTAGTTACACTGCCTTGTGATGATGGGCACATTTCTATAAAAGCAAGATAGCTATCCACCCACTCAACCATCCATCCATCTACCTACTCATCCATCCATCCATCCATCCATCCATCCATCCATCCATCCATCCACCTATCTGCCCACTCATCCATCTGTGTATCCATCCATCCAACTATTGATCCATCCATCTCTCAATCCATCCATCCATTCATCCACCCACCCATTTAGCCGTCTATGCACACAGTTACTTTGGTGAGTGACTATTTTGAGGAGCTAAATACGCTCCCACTTTTGGGAAGGTGTGTTGCTTCCTGTGATCTGATCCTCATCACATGTAGACACAGTGCATACTGCCCTCTAAAGATTAAATGGGATCACCCTCAGTTTCCTCTGCAGCCAGCATGGTGGCTTAACACAGAACAGTCACTGGGATGGAAGAAAATCCAGACAAACAAGCTTAAGAAAATGTGAACCTAATGATTCACATAACTGGAAACACAGGTATAGGTCTCGCCGGCTTCAGATACAGTTTGATCCTCAAGTGATATTTCCAAGCCCTCCTCTCTGTTATCAGTGCTCCCTCTCTCCTGTAGCAGCCATGCTGACAGCAGCTATAGCCCCAAGCCCCACATCCATCCAGGTTCAAGTACAGCAGGGAAGATTAAAAGTCTTCTCCAGAAACTACTGCCAGACCACCTGGTCTGAGAACAGGGACAGGTGGAATCCTGGGGTAAATGGGGAAGGCGATTGGATGCTAGAGAGGCAAACACCACAAGCCTAGGGCACCACCACCATGGAGGTAGTGGGGATCCTGAGTGAATAGGAAAGTTCTGTAAGGACCCGCCGGTGGAGGCAGGCTAACAAAACACAAATAAATACATCAACAAGATTACCTCAGACAGCCATACCTGCTAGGATGATGATAAAACAAGGCAGTGCAGTGGGAGTAATTGGGGGTGAGGTTCTTTTAAATAAATGGTTAGGGTTAGCCTCTCTGAGGAGACGACACTGAGATGAGAGGTTGGAAGGCTCAGACCAGGGAGGGTCTTGTGGATTCTGGTCAGGGGCTTGTATTTCATCTTCCAAGCAATGGGCAGTCGGTGTACAGTTTTAATGACAGAGGACATGATCTCTCTTTCTAGGATCCTTTTCTTAAAAAAAACTTGTCTTTTTTATGAGGTCTAACCCACATAATGTAGAGCGGAAAAGCACGTTTGTCCCAGGAGGACAGCTTAGGGCCTTTACTGATATAGACCCCCATGTAACGCCCCACTCAGATCAAGAGATGGAACATGGCGGCACCCAGAAGGCTCCCAGGTGCTCCCGCCAAGTTGATCTCCCCTCCAAGAGGTAACCATTATTCCGACTTTGATCATCATAGGTTGATTTTGTGTGTTTTTGAACTTTATATAAATGGAATCTTGCAGTATGCGGTCTTCTGCGTCTAGTTTCTTTTGCCCCACACTGTGTGCATGATTCATCTGTGGCGCTTAATTAATCCTTGTTAATTGCTGTGTAGTCTTCCATTTCTCCTGCTCTCCCAAGGCTGGGAGGAGATTGTTGTCTGCCTGTGACCTGATCGTTGGATGTGGACACCGAATGTACTGCCCCTGGAGGCCGACTGCCTGAGACCACCTCAGTTTCCTCCTTTGCCAGCGCCAGGGTGAGCACAGGATGGAAACCATGTGGGCTGAGTAGGGCCAAGCTGAGAATTCCCTCACGACTGGACAGGTGATCTAAACTGGCAACTCCTAGACTCGGCCTCCCCAGGCCTGACAGCTCTCAGGCTCTGGCCGTCCCTCCCGTGCCCCCCCTCCTAACCAGGTTCAGGTGCTCCCACTTGGGCACTTGGTGGGGCAGGGGTTCTGGTGTTGCCGAGCCCAGAGTCCCCGGTGGCCAGCGCGAGGGACGTCGCGGGAAATGAGAGGAGCTACGGCCAGCCGCCAGCCAGTGACTCTATGCCCCAAAAATGTGCTCTTGGCCAGGCTCTCCTTCCTCTCTCCTCTCGGCCCTTCCAGGCAGCGAGGAGTTGGCAGGCCCGGGTGCAGATAACGGCGAGAGCCCCAGGCCCTCTTCTGTCATCGCCTCCCCAACGTGAAACCCAAGATCTTGTTTATTTATGAGGAAATTCTGTTCTGCTGCTCGACAAATGGTGTATGAGGGCCAGGGCACATGGCGCGTGGAGCCGGCCCAGCCAGGCCTCAGCACGCTGTGCCTCTCTGCTGATGCAAGCTCAGAAGGTGCTGGCAGGGCCTAGAGGGCCGGCCGGCTTGACACTCCCCAGGTGGGGGCTGGCGGTGCAGGGAGGGGTCCTCCCTTCCCCCTGCACGGCCAGAAACCCCCTGCTTCCCCCGAGAAACCCCCGAGAGTCCTCGGCGGGCTGATCAGGAAACCACAGACAGGAACAGCCTGGCGGCCGGTCCACTGAACCCACCTTCTGGGACTCCCTTCCTGCCTCCCTTGCCGTGAGGACAAAATGAGATTCCATCAGTCCCCGAAGGATGGGAGAGGGAAAATAAAATTTAAAAATCTACCAAGGAAAATAAATAAATAAATAAATAATCTACCAAGGGCCCACAGCACGTTGGGAGTTGACATTCACCATGTCATTCAATCGGCCGGGGGAGCTAGCCGGTAGACGTGAGGGTCCTGGCTTTAGGATGAGGGGCTGAAGGACAGAGTGACAAACTAGCTCACCCCCTGCCAGCACATGCGAGAGGTGTGACCCCAGCCAGGACCTTCCGACTCTTACTCTACGGTCCGGGTAGGGCTGAGCGAGTGCTTACTCAGAGCAGGTGCCCAGCCGTGCAGACCAGAGTGGAGTTAGTCTGTGCCTGACTCGAAATCGACCTTCCTTCCATCACACCTCCCCACCTCTCCAAGCAGAGCACCCTTTAGCCGTGTCTGATGGGGCCCCAAGGAGTGAGGCGGCATCAGCTTCGAGATGAAGATTGCTCATTTTAAATTTCCATTTACAACAGGCCTGGCACTAGCACAGCTCTTATCATCCAAAGCAGGGCGGCTCACTGCCTCTGCATCTTCTGTTCACATTTCACCTGTGTGGGTGGAGTTAGTGGCTATGCAGTTGTGGCAGGAGCATGTGTGTTTGTGAGGCCGACCCACTCATCTGCCCTGCCAGAGCTTTGGACCTACAGCAGCAGGGAAACATTTTTAATGACAGAAGTAAGACCAGGGGCGTCAGCTGCAATGAAAATATAAATGGCTTAAATGCCTCTAGCAAAAGACAAAGGCTTAAGCTTCAGAACAACAAGCAAGATCATCCTTTTTTCTTAAGTTTTTAAAATATACTCGAACCAAATCTTCCGAGACACATCCCTGTCCTTCCTGGCCTCTGTGGACTCCTATATCTCTGATTTCTCTAACCCCAGCCTGTTTTGTTTTTACTATAAAATAGTTCAGACTAACTTAAAAGGATAGATCATGTGACATTCATCGATCTACCACTAAGATTTAATAGATGCCGACATTTGCCGTATTTGTTTCAGATCTTTTTACAGGACCCTGTCCCTTCCCTCCCACTAATTTGTAGATGACGTATATAACAATTTCCATGCGAGTTTGATGCCTTTTCTACATATGGGTGTATCCACAAACTATCTATGACATTGTTTTGTGTTTTTAGAATTTACCTGAAAATATCATGTACTAGGTATCTTTCTGCAATTTGCTTTGTGGGAGATTATACATGTTGAGACACATAGATGTCTCCCATTAATTTAAACTGCCATATAGTGCTCACTGTAAAAATATATAACAGTTCATTTACCCATTTTCTCATCGATGGACAACTGTTTCTACTTTTTTTTTTTTTTGGATCGCAAACGTGCTTCAAGAGTCATCTTTGCCTGTTTCCTTGCACACTTAAGCTAGTATTTGAAAGTATATGAAAGTCAAATTTCCCAGTTCTGCTGGCTTTAACACTTACCTGGTATCTATTATCTGCTCTCTACTTTCCTCTCCAAGGACGTAGTCAAACAGGACTTCTTAACAGGATTTGAGTTGAGGCTTTAAGAGAGAGAAGTTGTGTTGCTATAAAGGAAAGTGACAGCATTCTAGAAAAAAAAGAAGCCACCAAGACTGAGAGTCACATGGTGTTGTGCCCGGCCACACCCTCTACTGTTAATTAACCCTGGGGCCCGACATGTGCATCTGTTATTATAGCTGAGGCCCTGGGGGAGCAGTCCTCACATTTGTTCTGTTGGCACTATATTAATTCTTGTATCAACTCCCACTTCAGAGCTGATGGTGGTGGTTTCTAAGCCTGGCTGTGGATCATAATCGCTCAGGGGACTTTAAAAATATACAGATTCCTGAGCCCACACCTGGAGATTCAGGTCCAGTGGTCTGGAACTGAGTCTGGGAATCTGTGCTTCTTAAAAACTCTCCCAGGTGATTCTGCTGCAGCCAGTCTGTGGTCAAGCCCTAGGGAAGCGGGTATCTAAACTGCCAGTGATGCCTGTTGGTAAAGCTGTCAAGAGGACGCAGCCTGTGGTTATGTGCTCAGATAACCTTGTCTACTCATCCCACTGCTGCACTGCTATACATCCGTGAGTACCATGGTCATGGCTTGCTCTGGTTGCCCTCAAAGCCCTCAGCTGCTCCTCACAGGGAGTGCTACTCCCTGCATTGCAGGAAACTGGCTGAGCCATGGAGGGACCACATTGCATCTCCCTGACCAAGTGTAATGGACCCTTGCCTCGTCCTTCTCCCTGTTTCCATGAGACAGGCTGGAGAAGCAGGCTTGGCCATGTGAGAGCCAGCCTGTACCACTGCCCATAAATTGCAATAAAAGCAATACGAACACAAACAACTGTCTCGGCAAGGAGGGAATACTATGATCCCCATTTTACAAACAAGGAAACTGAGGCACAGCAAGGAAACGGTGGAAGCAGGCAAACTGGCTTCAGTATCTGTGGGCAGAACGATTCTGCTAGCCCCTGCCATTTTCTCCCCCTGGTAGGGGAGGTCTCCCAGGAGCGCTGTCTTAAAAGGCACATTTATCTAGTCTACTCTCACTCCATTCTAGGGTGATATGGGGAGTCTCCAGTCTGTAATGCAACTTTTCTTATCTCAGTCTGCATTGAAAATAATTTGTAGCTGTAGATATGTGAATAATACAGCAACTACCATTGCTTGAGCCCTTACTGCTACTATGTGCCAGACCCACAAAGGGACGGTTCTGTGGGTCATCACATGCAACCCCCACTACGTCTGCCCACCAAACAGATACACACATAGCACTACATGGGCAGCTGAACAGTCCTCCTGGGAGAAAACAGCCCCAGAGAAGTGGGGCCCCTTGGCCTAGGGTCACATGGCCACTCTGCTGAGCTTGAAGAGCATCTCACCCTGGAGACTGTTCTTTCCACCACTTCATGAGTATTCTAGCTCCTTCTTCAGGGTGAGGTCAATGCATGTAATAGCAAAGAACTGGCAGTAAAGAGTCAGCAATAATATAGCCCTTCCCTGGGGGACTGGAACAATGACCAGGTTTTTGGGACTCTTCTTCCAAGATCAGAAGAAGCCAAGATGTCTTGACTGTGCCTTTAACTGCCTCATCTGACTCTGGGTTGATCACTGCAATGCTTCCTTCCTGCCCACCGCCCACTCTGAACTCGTGCCCTCAGATCTGTTCTCCAGTCAATACCAGAGCCATCTTCCCACATGCTAATCCAATGCTGTCATCCCCTTCTCAGAGAACCTCAGGGACTCCCTCCTACTATTTCTCTTTCTATGTAAGAAAGCTCAGTATGCCAGCTCTTTGCACATCTCAAATCTCTGAGCTATCCATGAGGCTGTTCCTTCACAACACTGAATGAGTTCCCCTAGGAACTGGGGGTAAAGAGGTAAATAAAACCAAGAACAATAAATATTGGTGGGGGTGTCCCTTCCTCAACTATGTAACCAAGGCAGGTATTGCTAGCCGATCCCAGAACTTGGCCGTCCCTGTGAGCCCATGGATCAGCTCTCCCTCCTGCGCTCAGTGGCCACATGCAGCTATTGAGCACTTCAGATGTAGAAAGCACCACTAAGAAATTGAATTTTTAATTTTTTAGTTAATTTACATTTAACAACTGATCGTCTAGTTAGAAAACTTTATATTTGGAATAACTTGAGAATGTCAATCTACTTCTTCAACTACAAATTTTATGAAATGTAAAGAAGCAGCAAGTATTTCTGACAAAAACAGCATCTTCAGTGAGCTATAAGTGTAATCCTCACCTGGGAATTGAAGACCTGGTCCAAAAAATATGACGTGAACTATCTCACTAATAATGTTTACATGTATTGTATATTGAAGTAACTGAATATACTGGGTTAAATAAAATGTATTATTGAAGTTAATTCCATTTGTCTACTTATCTTTCGAATGTAGCTACTGGAAATTTTTGTGTCTCCCTTTGCCATTATATTAGAATACTCTGCTCTAACTAATCAGAGCATTTTAGGCACCTACAACTAATCCACCAGAGCTGGGACAGTGATGTAAAATCTGTTTGCCATCCCTGGGTAAGGGATAGGCCCTCCTTAACAGACCCCTCAGGGCAGTTGACTAACCTGGCATGATAATGAGGAGAGAAATGAGCAGTCAGGTGCAGGAGAGCAGAATGGTGGATCAATTGGTTCTGCCTGGCAGGACGTTTGGGGGGAACCTTGTAGGACCTGGCTTTTGAATGGAAGCCAGAGCAGACTAAGGGCATTCCAGGCCAGGAGAAAAGCAGGAAGAGAGGCACACAGGTGAGAGTGTGCAGCAGGTGGCTGAATGTGGGGAGGGTGGCAGCCACACTTGGGTGTGGCTGCAGCTTTGAGCTTGTGGGAGCACTACTTAAAGACGCTTGAGCTCTGTTTCTAGATGCTGAGAAGCAGAAAGGAAGAACCTAGCTTCGGTCCAATACCCACAGCTGACACTTCACAGATCTCTGCTCCTCTTCCTAACTCCCAGCTCCCACGCCTTTGATGAGGCTACACAAAAGTGCAAAAAGGAAAGCATATCCCAAAGGTTTGAAACACCAAAAAATCCCCAAACCCTGAAAGCAAGCTACCAAAGCCAGGGCTGGATAAGAGATGGGAATTAATTCATCTGTAGGAGTCTTGTAATTCATCTGTATCTCCCCTTGAGGCCCACACTTTGGCTTCATAGGTGGCTCATTACTTTTATCCATTGGTCCAATCATCATCAATGTTGATGAAGCAGCTATTCAGGGCAATAAATTATGAAAGATACAACAAGGGTAAAGTCCAAACACAAAAATAGTTTGCCAGGTTAGGGACTCAAGAGATGCTTATTAAAAATTTAACTAATATTACAAAGGAACAAAGGGTAAACCTGATATAAAGTAGATGCTTGATAAGTATTTTCCAAGGCATATAAAGATGTTCATTACAGTATTGTTCATAAAAGTAAAAAGTAGAAACAAACTTCTGCCAATAGGGCAGCAGTTCATAAACTAGTGTATATAGCCACTAAGTGTTTGTCTTCTGTTGAGAAGATGGATGGATGGGTGGTTGAGTACAAGTTCATGTTGGTAAATTGAACACCAATAAAAAATAAATTAAAAAAAAAAAAAACAAGTTCAGAGCAGAGAGAATGAAAGAAGTGAAAGGAGAAGGTTAGAGAAGGCATCATGGTGGCAACAACGTGGGAGAAAATGCCTGGCACATAGTACACAGTCAGTCAATGCTGCCCACATAAACTAAGTTTCCCCTGGGGTACGAAGTAAAGTAACCTCCAACCCCAAGACCCATTGGTATGTTCTGAGGACACCATGTGGGCCCATGAACACATCCCCTCTGCAAGGACCTGGCTGCCCACTGTCTCCTGTGGCTACTGCACATAAATACTCAAGTTGGAGAAGTTGAATGGGAGACTGTGACCACAACAGGGAGGACAGCTCACTCCCTCTTTCGGGGCTGCTTGGACACCACTGTATTTTACAGAATTTTCCCTTTTACTGACAGTCTGCTGCTAACTTGTTGCTGAGGCCAGATATGAGACCAGGGACTTAGGGTGGAGACAAATCCAGGAAGCATCTCTGTGACTTTCTCAAGGTTCCTCTCCTGGTCAGCCCTTTGTGCCCAAGTCTTTTTTCTTTCCCAGGGAACTCCTCATCCCTCCTGTATATCCATATATATGGGCCATCCTGTCAGTGCACCAGACCTGCTCCAAGGCATGTTTGATTTTCATATGAGCTGGGACAGTCCCTCCCCACACCCCCACTATCCTCCAACATACACACATGTGCGTGTACACACATTCTCACTTGTGGGATTGAATGAATGAACTGACTTTTGAGGAGAGGTGAAAGACGTGATCATGGAGGTGGAAGTCTCCTCACACGGGGAAGAAATGCCCTAAGTTGTCCCTTCCTCTGGTTCTTGAAAGGGAAGGACCATCTCCCTCATAGTTGAGCACCAGGAGCAGATTCCCCTGGCAGGGGTACCTTTGCCCCACTACTCCTGCGCCCTTTACTCACCACTAACCCAGGGAACAAAGCAAATAGACTGCTGAAGACAAGGTCTTGTTGCCTTTTAGATGAGCCCCACTCTGGTCAACCATTTTCAACCTCTGAGCTCAGGGGATCCAAGATAATAAAGAACTCTGGCTCCAGAAGACTTTGAATAGGCATCAATTTGCTTTATTCGTGCCTCAATGCTGGGAAGTGTCAAAGGGAGAATTTTTGTGCCCATTTCATAAATGAAGAACCTTGAGGTCTTGGCTGGGAAGCTGTGTACCTAGAGACAGTCAGGAGCCAGATCTTGAAGAAAGAGCATGGAAGTGTGTTCCCTGGATTATCCACACCTACTCATCCTTGAGGCTATGAGGACATGCTTATAAGGACCAGGCTTAGTCTGAATTCCTGAAGGCTCAGGACTATAGTGAAAAGAGCCACCAGCTTTGAGCCAAACCTGGGTTCAAATCCTGACTCTAGCACCAGTTCCCTGTGTGATCTTAGCCAAGTCACACTTCACCCTATAAATGGCCCCACACCCCCATCCCCAAATGCACACATACATATACATACCCAGAGAAGGAGCAAGGCTGTCTCAGAGAACAGTTCAGATACCATATAAAAATGCTACACACCTACATTACAAAGCTATTTCTCATGGTGGCTTTATCCACCAACATGGTATCTGGAATTTCAAAGAAAAACCATTGCCAGGAAGGCTATGAGAGTCCTACCTTGACCTTTAGGATTTGAAGGTTGTAATGAAAAGTAGATAACTTGGGGATACCCAACATCTATTTATCCTCCATAATAACATAACAAAGTTTTCTCAGAAAACACCCCCACTCCCACCCTTTGTATGAATCCTTGGAGAAAAGTAAATGCAAGTGCTGGCCTATCAATAAGAAAGCCAAGGGACTATATTCTTTTTCTCATAGGCTTGGTATGGTATGGGGCAGGTTATGGCAGCTAGACTGAACTCCCCATTAGAACTTTGAATCTTGATCCTCCAAGGAAGGAAGATGGCTGGAAGAAACTCACTATGGCAGTGGCAGAGTTTACAGGGCCTGCTACAAAAAGGTTACCATGGCTCCCAGCGATGCCCAGAATGCCAGACAACCTTCCTTTCTAAGCCTGTTCCTCCCATATTCCACCAATTTTATGGTCCTTCAGTATACTTCCTATGGCTACCCAGCCAGCACTGTTAGCCAGCCCTGGTTTCTGTTGCTTGCAATCAGAGAACTCTGCAATAAAGGCAGATGCTGAATATGCATTTAGTATTTGTTGAATGCATGCATGAATGAGTGAAGAAATGAAGGTACATATGAATGAATGTACAAATGAATGAAGAATAATGAATGTCTCTCTATACACTTATCTCAACGCTCTTCCTCCACTCTGGCAATAGCTACGAGGACCTTCTTTCAGTGCTTTGATGTTCCAGGTTCCCTCCTTGTGCAGGGTCTTATCACATGCTGTCTCCTCTACTTGAGATGGTCCTTTCCTCTCCTTGGTAACTTTTAATCTTCAAATTCAGTCATTTACTTGGGAAAGCCCCCTGGCTCCCCAAACTAACACCACACTGGGCCTCCATATTGTCTGTCTCATAAGCCACTGTTGTTTTTCATCAAAGCAACATCTCGGTAAACTAAACACTTTTTTTTGCATCACCATTTAATTAATGTCTGAATCTGTCTAGACTCTGATCTGCATGAAGGTGGGACAATGCCTGCTTTGCTCAACACTCCCATGCCCAGGCCAGTACACTGAAGGCAGCAAGTATTCAAATGCCCATAAATATCTGTTACATAAATAAATAAAGATGTATTCCCCTCAGCAGGAAAGAACAGAAGATCCTGACCCCAATAAGCCCTCAATAAATGCCTGTTATTGAACTTGAACTTGACAGCTCAATCCCATGGATAGGGTCAGTTCCTGGAGATTAGTTGAGCACTAAGAAAGCCTGAGGTGAAAGTGAGGGAGGGAAGTGGTTATAAAAACCTCGAAAGACAGGGGCCCAGAACAGAGGCAGGAGGTGGCCAAATGCCAACTTCTTCCTCTGCTCTTGGCTGTGGGCCAGCCAGGAACCCAGGTGTCCTGGCACCCAGTATGCTGCTTGTTCTATTAGGCATTAGGAAATCTGCTCTGCATATTACACAGCCTAAGCCTTAACTCCAGGAAGAAGGAAGAGCCCAGAGGAAAAGAGATCTGTAGACCCCTTTGTTTGGAGTCCATCCTTCCAGACCTATCAAGTCTAAAGGGGGCATCCAAGTGGAAAACAGCTCTATGGGCTAGATGGATGGCCTACTCTTGGGTCACAAGCCCCTGTCTGGGAACATGCCTGGCTGTCCACAAGCCTCCTCTCAAGAAGGGTGACTCATCTCTTCATGGACCTTGACAACTCTGGTTGGCATCAGGAGCAGCTGATGAAGTCACATGCTCCTAAAAACCAATTCTCCTGCTGAGAGGAGGAGGAAGCCCAGGGAGTGGGAGTAGGGGCAAGAAGGCAAACCATGGTTCTGAATTTTAACAATTTTTGAAAGAAAATTAGTAAACTCAAGTTAGCTGCTAGTAATTTAGAATGATGAGGCTGTTTTCACTCTAGTACCTCATAAATAACTTTTGATTTAAAGTTTCCAAGGATTGACTGGGCACTTCAAAGGACCTCCGCAGGGAGGAAATGAGCCTCTCCCTCCATGCCCTCCCCACTCAGGTGAGGACTGAGATCACCAGCTGGAGGGGCACATCAGGGGTGTGACCCAACCAACTCACTGACAACTGACAGACTTACTGACTTACTGACTGACTGAAGAGCTAACTGACCAACAAGCTAATGGAGAGACTGACCAACTGGCTGACAGACTGGTGGAATTACCAAGTGATGATTGAGCCAATGGAGTGGTTGATATACCAGCGAATGGACTAACAGCCCACTTGATAGACAGATGGACGAATGGCTGGCCAACAGACCAACTGACAAATGGCAAATGGATCATTTTGTCAGTGATCCACTGGATTATAATGGCAACCTGCCTGCCTTCCTAAAAGCCTGGTTAACCAGCTGACCAAATGACAAACTGGCTATGAACCAACCTACTCAAATATTGATAGAATTGTTGAACAGACAAGGGCATCTGGTGGTTAGGCTGGCCAAGCAACCATGGACCAACACAACTCAGAGAGAATGCAGTTACCAGGACTCCACATGATGAAGAATATTCTCAAAAGGAAGATCAGATACAATAAGAAAGAGGTAACAGAAGCAAAAAAAAAAAAAAAAAAAAAAAAAAAAAAAACAAAAACAAACAAAGAAACAAACAAAAAACCCCCCAAAACTGAAATGTCCACTAAAGAGTGAAAAAGGGAAAGGATTCTGGTGATCAGGTTGAAAGTAACCCGACATTGTTGATGTCCGGAGGTGCATAAAGGAACTGGAAGATTGCAACCCAATGTCAAGATGTGACATTGTTTCTCTTGTGGTGACTGAATCAAGTTAGCAAATGAATGAATTCAACCACGGCCTCTCTTTAACATCTTTCTGACCCTTCTCCTATATCCCCATCATGAACACAGCAGACTCATTCATTCTGCTAAAGTCTTAGATGTGGGGGGTCATAAAATGCAGTCATGATGCTGTTCTGGTTGTGGGATTATGAATGATTATTTTTCCTTTCATTTTCTAATTATAGCCTTTAGTGGGACTATATTATTTTGCAATGGAAAAATCATATTTATAATTTTAGAAGGAAAAATAAAAACAAATTTGGTCCCTTCCTTTCTTTAGCTCTATACCCAATAAATATTTCTTGATTTATGGACCCAAGGAGTCTTCAAGACTTGCTTCTCCTTACTTTTTGATGTCAACATGGCCTTTTTCCTAGATTACTAGAACAGTCTCCACAGCCTCTCCCTGTTCAAGCCAGTCCTTCATGCAGATACTGAAAGACTTTCTGTCACATTCCTCCTTTTCAAGAACTTTCATGGGCTTCTTAAAATTTATTTATGTATTTATTTATATTTTTGGAGGGGGGAAGGGCAGAGGGAGAGAGAGAGAGAGAGAGAATCCCAAGCAGGCTCCATGCCCAGTGCTGAGTCCAATGTAGGGCCCAATCTCATAACCATGAGATCATGACTTGAGCCAAATTCAAGTGTTGGTCACTTAACCTACTAAGCCATCCAGGTGACCCAAGAACTTCTATGGGCTTCTTGGTGACTGATTATGAACTTAAACTTTTACACATAAAATCGATGGACTTTGAATAATGTCCTCTCCTTGTGCTCATCTATCCATATACAAACAAACAAACAAACACATACACACACACACGTACACATGAATGCACATTATTGTACACATGCACACACACATGAACACTGCCATCCTCCCTATTCTAGCTTCTCATCACTCTCAGGGTCCCTCTGAATTTTTGATCAGTTATAATCACAGAGCTTTCCCTCAAACAGAAACAGGAATCTCACACCAGAGTTGTGTCCATCAGTCTAATAAATTTATCCATCAATCAAAAAGTGTTTACTAAATTTTCAAAATTCGCCCACTATCATAGGTATTGAGGAATCTCCAAAGAAAAAAAGGAGAAGGGTCCTTTTATTGAGTGCTTACTATTGCAAGCATTGAATTCACACAGGTGATCTTTTAGTTTCCTCAGTGAAATGGTATCCCATTGTAGAGATGAGGAAACAAAAACATAGAAAAGTCAGGAAACATCATCTACCCAAGGTCACATTGCTAGGAAGCAACCCAACTGTGATTTGAAACCAGATGTGCCTAATTACAGAGCCTTTGCTTTGCTGTCTGGTGGGGAAAGCCAGGCTATGTTTTTCACCCACTCACTTACTCATTCATCCTTTTAGCAAATGTTTACTGAGCATCTAACACCATCTAACAATAATATGCTGGGATACAATCAATAGGAGCGAGATAGTCACGATGCATACATTCTTGCAATTCACTGTTTGGTGAGGGAGATAGACCCACAAAAGTGTGTGTATGTAACCGATGCATATATAAAAGAAATTACATATGCCTGTTTTGAATATTCCTGGTGAGAGTGAGATAGAGAATAACATAAGAAAAAGGTTTTTTGATTTTATAACATCTATCACATGTATTGCTTTTTGGTTTACAGAGCCCTTTACAAAGTTCATTGTGAACTGATTCTTGAAGGACAAGATTCTACAGATGAATTCAAGGGCAGGCTAAGTTATGACTACAGATGACTGATACCTAGTCCAGAGCTGCTAAGTGTTCCTTTGTGCAGCACAGAGCAGCAGGGCTACCACTGCACGAAGAGACAGCCCAGGTGTGAAGCTATCAGGGTAGCCTTCAGAGGGGTGGTGACCTGAGAGTGAATGGGGGCTACAGATAGACCAGGATGGGAGATGACAACACCTAGGCCTTCAGGACCGGCTTGAGGAGCACCCATCCAAAACCTTTGTGGAGGATCTCCACTCTCTGGGTCCATGATGCTTGAGATGTAGGGACCTTCCCCTAAAAAGAGCCACCAAAAAGCCCATAAAAGAAGGCATTTAAAAATAGGACTCTCAATAATGTCAAACTCAAATTGTTTCTGACTTGAGATAGCCAAAATAAAATAATAAATTGTTCGCAAGAGTCCCAACATGAAACACAATATACTTTGGGATTTGGGAAAGATAAGGAAAGGCAGGCCCCTGCTTGTTTCAAGACTTGTGCTGCTTGGCACAACGTAGAACAAGGACCACAAACAGCCTGCGTGGGCCAGGAGTTTCTCCTGGCTGCAGCTGGGATTCCAGGGCCATCTGCGTCTCCCACCCATCCTCCACATTCTAGTTCCAGACCTGCTGCAAGGCTCACTTCCACCCATAAAGTCCCAACAAGAAGCCAGGCTTGGGGGGGGGGGGGGGGCGGTTCCCACCCTGAATCTACCACTGACGTACCATGTGGCTTTGGCAAGTTCCCAGACTCTCTGAGCTTTTGTTTTCTATAAAATGAGAGAAAAATCCTGACTACCTTTCAGGGTTGTCATGCGGATAAAGGTTAGGTTGTCCCCCTCTCTGCATCTGTCTGTGTTTGCCTGCTCAGTACCCCCTCCTCATTTTCTGGCAAGAGCATCCACTTTACCCTTGGATAATGACTCCTTCTCTCCTCTCAGGCTGTGTTTACTGAGGCGGGGCTGACTCTACTTCCAGGCTCCTGGAATGAATATCTGATTAGGCTTCACATGTGACCCAAGCACATCGAAAGAAATTCAGTCCTAGGGCTTGTATTTGAACCTTGAGGAGGAGGTGCTGAGCTAGTGAGTAGTCCTGAAGCTGGGGAGCCATCCTATCATCATGACAACAGAGCCTGCCTGAAGGTAAAACCAAGCTGGAAGAGAGTGAACTTAAGAAATGGGTGGAGATTAGCTGGGCATCTGGATCCAGCCATACCTGATGTAGTATTATTCTTGTGAATTAGCTCCTTTATTAGCTTAAGACAGTTTGAGTTAGGTTTCTGTTCCTACAATCTAAAGAGCCCTGACCTATGTCCTCTCATAGGAAGAGATCTCCATGAACTGAGATATTAATGTGTTGGATTGTTCATATTCTCCTAATAATTCTGTCTATGATGGGTTGAAAGAGCCTGGGAAAGAGACCTAGGGACTTAGGATCCTCCTTGAAACTCTGCCCAGGGAGGGAAGAAAGGGCCCTGAAAGTTTAAGAAATGGTAGATTAAAATCATTTCTACCACTGATTGAATACCTATTACAGGCCAGACATATTTAAAATGTATTCCTTTGTCGTATATTTAGTGACACCTGCTGTGTGCCAGCACTGTTCTAGGGAGCTTCCGTTCTAGTGGGAGAACCGAGTCTAACCTTGCCAAGCAGGTACTTCAAGTTCCATTTTACAGATGAGGAAAATTAGAGCTCAGAGAGGAGTGAGTTGCCTAATGTCCCACCTCTGGACAAGAGTGGATTCAAGACTCTAACTTGGATCTGTCGGACTTCAAATTCCATGCCCTTGTCATCACTCCAGGCCACCCTCTTTGTAAACCCTGCTCTTAGGAAACATCACTCGGTTCCTATCTTAGCCTGGGAAGGGAGAGGGGGAGGCAGGGGCTCCTGTATATAGCCCCTGGCTCAAGAGCTGGGACCCACAGCGTCTCAGTGCTTGGCCATGTTTATGTTGCTGGTCAGACAGGCCTGAGTGTGTCTGCCCAAATGGACTGTGAGTTGCGTGATGGAAGCTAGAGATTTTGTCTGAGGATGCTCCAACAGCCCAAGAAACTGGCAGAGGGCTGAATTTGGCCACCCTGCCCAGCCTGTGGCTTTTCAGTTCACCCAGGATCCTAAGTTCCAAATGCACCCCATCTATTCCAGCCCCCCTCACTTGGGGAATACACTAATGGTAAGATGATAGTGGTAGAGAGACCTGGATTTGAATGCTACAGTGGTAACTGGAGCAAATCACTTAACTCTTCTGTGCCTCACTTACCCAACATGAAAAATGGGAATCACAGGACCCACCTTATAGGGTTGCTGCAGAAACAAGACAAGGTACAAAAAGGATGTGTTCCCAGGACCACATGTAGTGCATGGTAGGTCCCGTGTGAGCCCTAGTTATTTTCTTCCCCTCTAGGATTCCTCTCCTTCACGCCTGGCTGGCTCACCTGAGCATCTTCCTGCAGCCCAGCCCCGCCCCCTACCCAGCCCTAACGACCTTTGCAGCCCATCCCTGGTGGCAGTAGCTGAGAGGCCCGAGACTCCCAGGGCCCCCCGGCTCTTTAATCAGCCTCTGCGAGGGCTGCAAGTGATTCAGCCTGCAAGTGATTCGGCACCGGGCGCAACAACAAACAGGCCTGCAGGGAATGGCTTCAGCAGAAAGATGTTGGCATGTCTCTATAGCAACTTGAGGAAAATATTTCATGCAAAAGTCCATCTGCTGTAACATAAAGGGAGTCCCAGCCAATAATCGAGTTGTAACTAGTTATAAATTATTCCTAATTTGCAAGCTTTACTTTACCAAACCACAAAACACAAACACATGCACACACACACACGTGTGTGTACATTAATAGAGAGACGTGCTTCTATATGCTTGTACACATGTGCACACACAGACGTGTAGTCATGAGGCAACAGCAGTGCAGGCGGGTGATCATCTGGGGGCTGGATGCTGGAAGCAGACATCAGTGACCTCCACAGCCACAGTTAAGAGGACAGAGCAAGCTCACTATGTTACCTAGAGTTATTATGCAACCCAGAGCTAAAATCTTTTTGTTAGTTTTGTTGGTTTCTCTTAAGGAAAAAAAAAATTTTTTTTTGGTCCTGACATCCGTGTAAAGAAACATTTATATTGATTCATCAGTATAAAATGCTTTGTAGAGGCTATCAAAGTGGAAAAAAACAACGTGATAATTCGCATTGTGGTGCTTTTAATTGTATGTGTTGTCAACACTTCAAAGTAGGCCGGAGCCGGGCCCGGGAGATCTGGGGCATTTCTCATTGCACGTTGTATCTAGGCTGCAACTGTCTACAACTCTAGAGCCTCCTGCACGACGCCTGCTCTGGCTTCAGATCTCCCTTTTTTTTTTCATTCCCTCCTTTCTATGTCTGCTCCGAAAAACTCATGTGGTCTGGATAAAGACGAAAGGTGGTGGTAAGTGGGAGAGAATGGAGTGAAGCAACACTGAGAGGTACAGCACCTTCTTCCTCTCAGAGAAACCAGTGGCTTCTCGGCTTCCCAGCTGACAATGTGACAAGGCCGTCCTAGGCTGTCTCAGGAATGGGGACTGGAGACTATGTTGCCACCTTGCTCCTCAAGAAGAATCACCTTGGCAGCTACCATCCCCCAAGCCACACACTGTGACAAAGGCTTGCAATGCGTGCAGCTTAACCCTGTCCTCAACCCCTGGAGGATGGCAGCATTTTTATCTGCATTTTATAATATATTTCATGTAAAGTGGGACCCAGAGAGGTGGAGTGGACTGAATCAGAATTCAAACACCATTTTGTCTGATTCTAGTGCCTTGGCTTCTTCCTGCAATGTCTAGAAAGACACAGAAGAGGCTGTTCCCCAAGAGAGAAATTTCTAGCAGTGGACTTCTATCTCAGAAAGTTAAAGTAGCATCAAAAACCACTTATTAACCTAGACCTGCACTTGTACTTCATCGTCTCATTTTGTTTCAACCTTGACATGTTCCACAGATGAGCATCCCGAGACTGAGAGAGCTCAAGACACTTTCCTGGGGGTAATGCAGCTAGCTAGAGTGTCAGGGAGCTGGCCTCTGCAGTCAGGATGCCAGACCCCAAAGCCCGCAAGGCCCCCTCATGTTTCCTTCCATCCGGCTGTCCCCAAGGCTTGGTGGCAGGAGACCGTGGGACGAGCAGGGCCCGTGGCCCACATGTGTGCCTGCTGCGGGGCTGAGCACAGATCTGGCCTGGGCTCTGAGAGCGTGTGGACTTGATGAAACACAGCAGGGGCAGGGCCCAGGCAGAAAGGTCAGAGAGGGGGAAAGGGCAGGAACACCCTGTTACCAGATCTGGAGAAGAAATGGAAAGTGAAATACTTGGAAAGTAACTTCGGCCGGCCCGAAGGAAAGTGTGTCAGGATGTTTCCAAAGGCCTGGATGAGCAAGCCTTTCCCCCCTGCCACCCCCCCCCACGCCGACACCTCGCCAAAGGCACAGGGACGTGTGTAGAAATCATGGTGGAGGCTGCTTCTGGCCTCAGTCCCTGGGGTTCGGGTCACTTCCAGGGACAGTCTCTGGGGAGCCAGGAGATGCTGTCCGTGAGGCCCCTGGGAGCAGTGAAGACAGCCCCTGCTGCTCCTTTGTCCTGTCCTCCTGGGAGGGTGGGAGCCTCAGCTGCAGGATCCTAGGTCCCCACCAGCCAAATCTCCTCTCAGGGGCCCAGAAAGGCCCTCCCTGCTGGGGTGACTCGATTTGCAATTAGCATCCAAGACCTTCCATCAGACCTGTTGAGTTGGGGCCTTGGAATGGGGGACCTGCAGCTGCAGAGAAGGCCACCATCTGTCTGTCGGCGGAGTACTTTAGCAAGGCGGCCTCTCTTGCAGGCATGATGAGGATAAGCGGGTCAAGAAATTGGACTCAACAGACCAAGCCCCTAGTCGGCCTATTTTTCTATTCTTTCTTTCTCTCTCCTTTTGTTTTTTTCCTAGCTTTTTTTTTCTCCCCTAAGCATTAGAAGAAAGAGAACACCTTTCCAAGGCCAGCTTTTGGCCGCCTTCTGTGTGTCTGGATTTCCAGTGCTGAGCTGGTGTCTAAGCTGCTCTGTGGCATGTGAGGGGATGGAGCGGGCCCAGGAGGGCCGTAATGTCCCAGTACTCCCTCCTGAGTGCAAGAGGCCATTTCAGGATCTCTCGGACTGGCTGGGAATCCATCTCCCAGAGGGTGAGCCAAAGGCAGGGCCTCCACTGACCTCTGCCCTCCCTTAGCCCAGCCAGAAAAGAACAGTCCAGAACACCACAGGAAGCCTTTCAGTTAAGCAAGGCAAAAACTCCAGAAACTCCCATGCAAGCCCTAGAAAGCTCAGGCCAGATCTTTTGCACGGAGGATCTGGCTTCAGTTAGCAGAGGCTTGGAGAGGCAATGAAGCTCAGCCGCCCCCCCCAGTGGCCCCCAACCCCTACCCCAACTTTGGCCTCCACCATCCCTGCATTCTCAGCCAGGATCCATCATCAAAAGCTGCCCTCAAGTGGCAGAAAGGTGTGCTCCCAGGAGCCAAAGGACAAGCTTCTGGTGGGAAGCTGTGCAGTGGAGAGGCTAAGAGCCTGGGCTGAACTGCTTCCAGTCCCACATCTGCCACTGCTAGCTGTGGGGCCATTTATCCCACCTCAGGACACTCAGGTTCCTTATCTGTAAAATGGGCACAAAAATCTCACCCACCTCATGTGGTTTGTGAAAAGGTAAAATGAGATAATGCCATGAAACACGCAGAACTTTGCATTCTGTGCCCAGGACAAAGAAAGAACGATGGTGGCCACACGTTGCCTTTTATTGTTGTTATCATTTCCAACCTTGGCTCTGGGATGCACTGCATGTGTGCAAGTGTGCACCCGCACACGCACACATGGACACAGACACACCAGCCAGTCGAGGAGCACCCTGTGGGCATAAGCCTGTATCTCCGCATCACCACAGGATTGACAGTTGGGTAGGGTCTTGGGAAAATATCTGAAACCAGAGAGGGGATGCATCCTGGTAGTAGTCACTGGCCACAGCAGAGTGGGACTGAAATGCTATTCTTATTTTTTTAGACTCCCTCTCCTCATGTTATTTCCATTGCCCGGCACCCCACCGGCAGACTCTGGCTGGACCTGGACCTGGGCCCTGAAGGTGAGCTAGAGGGCATAAAGGATGAGGCCCAGGCTTCCAGCACATCACACATCTATGTGACTCCCTATGCTCCCATCCTGTGCACAATTAGAATCTTGAATGTACCAAATGCTTCTGCTGTTTCTTTTCAGTTTGGGGTCTAAACTTGAGGGCAGGCCCCTCATGCCACTTATTCTGGGTAGGGGATTTGCATGTCCCAGCTCAGACCACACTGAGCCTTGCTTGTCCTCCTAGGGATCTGTCCCTCCCCATCAGACTCCATAGGCAGAGGGCTCCTCTGAGCCTTAACAGTGTCTGACACAGAGCTGAACTCAGTACATGGTGGTGAGATGAATGGTGAATGAATGATTGCACAGGGCAAATAGGGTCAGTACTTTGCTTGCTCATTTACTCATTCATCATGCATTTATCCTGAATCTATGCCATGCTAGGCTCTCAGATACCGTCCCTGAGCTCAAAGAGCTCAGGAGCAATGCTCGATGTGTGTGCAGAGGCCAATGGGGCCCCAAAGAGAGTGTGATCAATTCAACTGGGAGGTGGGAGATGAGCAGGGTGACACCCAGACAAGGTGTGGACAGGCAAGATTACCAGATAGACATAGAAAGAGAGACTTTCTGGGCAGAGAGACCCATGAGGGGAAAGGCCCTAAGGTGTGATACACTCTAGGAAACATCAGCTTTACCATCTGGCTGCTTTTAAAACAAGAATAACAATAATAATGGCAAATACTTGTGGGGTGATTTGTGCCAAGTACTATTCTAAAGCTTTGTACATATTGATTCAATAAATCCTCTCCAATAACCCTATGACCCTGTCTTTTATTAGTCCCATTCTTCAGAAGAAAAAACTGAGGCACAGAGAAGTGAAGTAATTTGTCCCCAAGGTCTCATAGCTATTTAATAGCCAAACTTCTTGGCAGACAGGAGACAGTCGGCCATGGCAAAGAGAGTTTTAAATATCAGATAAAGGCATTGAACTCTATCCTGAGAGCAGGGGACAGCCCCTGAGGGATTTGGGGCAAGAAATGTCCTTTTCTGTTTTTCATTTTGACAGTTTCTTCTGGGGCAGTGAGGGCGATGGACTCAAGGTTCCTAGTAGCTGCTGTAACTCTCGAGAGAAGTAATCTTTCATACATGTTCAATAGAGAACATACACACACACTCACATTCATGCAGGCATTTTCACAATAGCAGAAACACAAGTGCTTATCAACAGAGAGTGAATGAATACAGACTTCTAGCTACACATTCTGGAATATTATGAAGCAGTGAAAAGGGATGAACTGCAAAAGCATACAACAATCTGGGCGTATGGGTTGATGATTACTGTGTAACAAATTACTCCGACATTAGTGGCCTAAACAGCCATTACTTATTTAATTCATAATTCGGTAGGTTGGTGTTTGGGGCTGGACTCATCTGGGCAGTTCTGGTTTTAGCTGGGCTTCCTCATGAATCCAGGGTCAAGAGAGAGTCTGCTAGGGTGATGATGTCAATTGGGCCACATGTCTCCCATCACCCAGTAAGCTGGCTTGTTCACATGGCTATGGAAGTTTCCAGGAGAACAAGGAAGGATCTAAAGCCTCTTAGCCTCTTAATGTCTAGCTCAGAAATGGCACAGGGCCGCTTCTGTCACATTCTATTAGTCAAAATAATAAGAAGGCCTGCAGAGATTTAAGAAGTAGGGTAAGAGACTCCACCTCTTAATGCTTCCATTGCATCCAGTCCCCTTGCAAAAGGGATGTGGAGGCAGGGATAGCTCCAGACATACTTGCAAACAAACTGTGCATGGAAATATGATGTTAAGTGTGAAAAAAGTGAATTCCAAAAGATCACATACAAAATGACACATTTTCATAAAACTTAAAATTAGACTTTAGGGGTGGAGATCGATGAAAAAAGACTTTATTAAAAAGGATACAGCAGAGCAAATGACCCTGGATGTAGGACAGCTTCCCTAGAGGGTAGAAGGCAAGGGGATGGGATGGGGGAGTGATGTACTGGGAGTGTAGGTTACTATCAGAGTCCTCGCCTTTGTTTTCATCATTGAAAATAACACATTCTTTCAAGTGGGCCATATGAAAACTGGATTAGGCACATCACATGTACTTGAGGTCCAGAGAGAGAGAGAAAGAGAGATTGAGAGAGAGGACAGGGCCAACACAGGCCTCATTAAGGATCAGCTTGCCAAGACATGGGACTTTTTTAGGTGTGAATACAGAGGGGGAAGGAGGATCACTTCTGGAACACCAGCTTGAGTGGCTGGGTGACAGAGTCAGCTCTGAGCCAGGGAACCCCATAGAAGAAGATGGTGTGGGGTGGATCAGGAGTTGTGTCTGGAGACTGTTGAGTTTGAATGCCTGTGAAGAGGTCCCATAGGCTGCTGGTTTTCCGAAACTTGGGAGATGGGTCAGGGCTAGAGAAACAGGAGCCTCAGCAGATCTAAAATGGAGACCATCCCAGAAAGCCCTGTGTTCCACCAGGATGGAAGGCCTCCCTTCAGCTGAGAGCCACCCCCAGCTGTCTGGCTTTGGTGGAGCCCTCGCCTCACCCAGCCCTTCCTGACAGCTCCTCAGGGCACGTCCACAGCCAGGTTTTCCCTCCTAGCAGTGAGGCCTCCACCCTGAAATCCTGGGCCAAGCGAGTAAGCTTGGGGTTGTGGCTGAGGGGGGCCCCAACAGCAGTCTCCTCCCCCGGCAGGGCCAATGGGACCCCTGAGGGGGCTGGATGTTTGTGCAGATGACATGTTTATGGCCCAACCTCTCCTTACTCATGCTTTTGGCTTCCCCTTGCTGATTTTGGTTGGGTGGATCCCAGTTCTGCTGCTGGATTTGGGAGCCTTGGGGCTGGGGCTGAACAGAGCTTCCTTTAGTGGTTCCAACCAAGGATGATTCCAGCCCCTTCCCCCAGTGCCCCTAGACCTCATATTTTCCCACACCCAACTTTATTACAGACTGCTAGCATCTCAGAGCTGGAAGGAGACTCCTGCATTCTTGTGTCCAACACTTCCTTTCCTAGACGAAGAAACTGAGGCCCACAGAGAGGAAGGGACTTGCCCAAGGTCACCCAAGCAGGCAGAGACAGAAGATGCAGGCATCCTGTTGCATAGTTCAGGGCCTTGAAACCATCCCCCAAAACCCCAGCTTCCTTGGTTGCTGTTTTATTTGGGAAAGGACAGTCCAACTTTCTCAAGCCTGCTGCAGTAACTTTCTCCCTTCCCAGGGAGGCAGCAGACAGTGACGGACTCTGCTTTTACACTTTAATTCCATAGGAAATTGGAAATTGCCTGTCAGAGGTGTCCGGGTGGCCCAGCTGCTCCACCTCGACCTGGCCGCCAAAGCCAAAGCATCGACTTCTCTCTGCTCCTGGCATGGGGGCCTTTTTCAGAAGCTCTTCCGAGGGCTACTGTGGATTCTCTCCTTGCTCTTCCTTCCAGGGCAGGATGCTAGTGCAGAGCAGCCAGGCCTGGCTGGGGCCCTAAACCCTGACATTTAGCTGCGCTCTTTTCCAGCAGCCTCCGGCCCTGAGGTCCAGCCTGACTTCAGTATCATCTCCTGCCCTGAGTTCCCAGGGACACTGGAGGAAGGGGCTCCCAGCCCTCCTCCGGGAATCCTGTGTCACCAAGTTTCCCTGAGGCGCCCCGCCCTGCTGTCCCAGAACTCTTCACCTTCCCAGGGTTTCTGAGACTGCAGTAGGTTACACTTACCTCTTCCCTTCTCTGAGCATCCCCTTCGTTGGGATCTTGTACTGGCATGTCCATCATTTTTAAGAACCAGCCTGGAAGCTTCAGAAGTTCAGCGTTGCTATTGTGCAGCCTTTACAAGAGAAAGTCTCTGACATGTCATGCCTGAAATGAACCCCCAAGTCACTGCTTTTGAACTCCCCCATTTTGGATGAATCATTTCACTTCTTTATGCCTTAGCTGTCTCATTTGTAAAGTGGGGGTGATCTCAATACCAGATGTAAAGGGTTGTTGTGAAGGTTATTTTTTTTTAGAGATTTTATTTGCTTATTGGAGAGAGAGAGAGCAGAAGTAGGGGGAAGGGCAGGGAAGAGGGAGAAGCAGACTCCTCGCTGAGCATGGAGCCCAGTATGGGGCTCCACCCCAGGATCCTGGGATTAGGACCTGAGCTAAAGGCAGATGCTTGACGGACTGAGCCACTCAGGTGCCCCTGTTTTGAGGATTATATAGGATAGTGCGTGTAGAGCATTCAATAAATGTTAGAATTGCTAATATTCTATTCTAGCATCCACCTCATCTGACCTCTCAGGGCCAAGCCCAGAACAAGGATATGAGAGTCAGTAAGTACTCATGAGCTGCCCCCTTAAACAACCGGTGGAAAATATGCAACACAAGCAGTCCCTAGCTTCCTGGGTCCTATTCAATGCAATGAATCCTCACTGCAGCTTATTATGTGTAAACACTATGCTTGAGACTAGAGACATAGTGATAAGCAAGATGGACACAGTCCCTGCCCTCCTGGCACTTCCATTCCAGAGAAGAGGAGGCAAGTCAGGGAGGACTCAGCACTGGGAGGAGACAACATGGTGGAAGTGAGCTCAGGGGTCTGTGGGCCCAGTGGAGGCACTCCTAACCCTCACTCAGGGGGCAGGGAGAGGAGTGAATCTGCAGGTGTGTGTGAATGAGTGTGTGTGTGCATGTAGGGATGGGAGGCAGTGTCCCAGGCAAAAGGTGCATCATGCACATATGCCTGAGGGAGAAGTAGAAGAAGAAGGATGAGGCTGGGAGAGTGGAAAGAGGCCGGACCTCAAGGGCCTTACAGATTTGTCCTGAAGGCACTGGCGAGCCATTGAAGAGTATAGAGCAGAAGAGTAGCAAAGGAAGAGTAGCCTTCAGATTGCCTATTCAGTGTGATGAGTGCACTGGAGGGGTGAGGCCTGGAGGCAGGGAGACACAATGAGGCCACTGAAGTAATCCAAGTGAGAGAAGATGGCGGAATCTTGGATAAAGCTCAGTCTGTAGGATGGCACTAAGACCACTCTAAAACTGACCCACTGAAATTCCCAGTCTCACCTCTTACTAAAACTGAGTTGTAAGAATCAAAGGATATCCATGGGCCTGCACAGGACTTGTTAAGCATAAAGCACAAGGGTGAGAAGTTGTTATCTTTGGGACTGTTAATGGTTGATTTGCTAGACATACTGATATGAGCCTCCTGCTGGATTTAAGAGCAGCATCTCCTCCTTGAGAGAGGCCTGAGGATTTACTTCAGTTTGCCTCCAGAGGATCCTAATGGATCCTTGCAACTGGGGACACAAAATTGAATCCTATACCATCCGTTGCCACTTGATGTTTTCACTGGCCCTTACTCCCATAGGGCTTCTGACTAACACACACACACACACACACACACACACACACACACGCACACACGCACACACACACACACACACACACGTCAGCCTATGAAGGCTGTAGGTGATGGGGAGGACAGAAGCAGTCCCTAATTTTCACTTTGGAGATTGAAGAGAATGTAGTATAAAGGAAATGTTAGAGTCTATTTCTACACTTAGGAACCTCAAGATCATTTAAATTCTAACAAACATGCCCTGCAAGGTTTAGCTCAAAGCTATTAAAAGATTGAAAGAAATAACAAACTCCCTTTGTTATGATCCTCCAATATGCTGGATCAAAAGTGTACAGAAAAGCTATCTCAGTACAAACACCTAAAAATGCTGCATAAAATATTAAAATTGTCTTTGTATACATGGACAAGTCATTAGACATTCATTTTTATTGCCAGTCGCTAAGAAAGGGCTTTTACTTTGAGAAATAAACAAAGAAAAGTACACTTCAGTCTTTCCTGCTCTGTATACATAATATCTGGAATATAATAAAAATTTATGACACTTAAAGAGGCAAGGGGGAAAATATTATAACCAAGAGAAGACACAATTGATAGAAACAGATCACAAAGGATAGTTATTGGAATTGCCAGATAAGGACTTTAGAACAACTATAATACATATGTTTAAAATTTTAGAGGTGGAGAAGATGAAGAGATTGAGTATTTCTGCAAAAAACGGTAAACTCTAAAAAATAACAAAATGTAAATTTTGAAACTAAAATATGTAAAGTAAAAAATGAATTAGAGGGAACAGTACACAAAGCTCAAAGAGAACCAGGAATTGAGACTCTTCTCATCAGCAAGACTGAAGAAACTCATAATTCAAGGGACAGAATAATCAGAAGGGTCTTACTTTAGTGGGAGAGGGCGATAATTAGCCTTAGAAGAAATATTGTTCATGTCCCATCTAAGAAATCATAAAAGCAAGACCTAAAAAGGTAAAACTGATTCTAAGTAACTAAACTTTATCCCAGAAAAGGAAAAAATCCTCAAGAATATAGGAATGTAAAAACGTGCAACCAACAACATCAAATTCAAAATGTTTGGTGTCCAATAAAAAAATTACCAGGCAGGGGATCCCTGGGTGGCTCAGCGGTTTGGTGCCTGCCTTTGGCCCAGGGTGCAATCCTAGGGTCCCAGGATCGAGTCCTGCGTCGGGCTCCCAGTGTGGAGCCTGTTTCTCCCTCTGCCTGTGTTTCTGCCTCTCTCTCTCTCTCTCTCTCTATGTCTATCATGAAAAAAAAAATAAATCTTTAAAAAAAATTACCAGGCATTCAAGAAGGAAGACATAAAATACATAATACATAATGAAGGGAAAACTCAATAAAAACTGACAAAGGACTGACACAAACTTCAGGATTAGCAGACAAGGACATTAAATTAGCTATTATAATTATATTCCAGATGTTCAAAAAGTTAAGTAAAGGCATTAAAGATTTTAAAAGTCATGATGAATTTATAGAGATGAAATTTGCAATATCTAAGATGTCAAGATAACACTAAACAATATCAAAAGTATATTAAATATTGCAGAAGGAAATATGGTAACAATAGAAAGGACAGCAATAGAAGCTATGCAAAATGAGACATGGAGAGAAAAAAAAATGAAAAGAGCATGAGTGAGCTGTGGGACAATTTCAAGTAGCATAATATACGTAGTTGGAGTCCATGAAGGAGCAAGAGGGACAGAAAAAAATACGTGAAGACATAATGACCATGAACTTTCTAAATTCGGTGAAAATTGTAAATCCAAAGAGCCAAGAAGCTCAACAAATCTCTAGCTCAATAAACCTGAATAAAATTATACCAAGGCATATCATAATCAAACTATTCAAAAGTGGTGATAAAGAAAATAACCTAAGAGCAGTCAGAGGGGAAAAAAGACATATTACAGGCAGAGGTTCAAAGATAAGGATGACATCAAAAAAAAAAAAAGGATGACATCAGATTTGTTTTTGAAAACAATACAAAAAGGCAATACAGCAACATCTTGAAGTACTCAAAAAAAACAAAACAAAAGATAACAAAACTCTAATAACCTAAAATTGTGTATTCATCCAACATATCTTTCAAAAATAGAGGCAAAATAAAGACTTTTTCAAACATGCAAAAACTGAAAGACTTCATCACAAGCCAACTGTAGAGCAGGAAATGTCTTTAAAAGTCCTCCTTTAAGCAGAGGGAAAATGATACTAAAATGAAGTCTGGATCTACTCAAAAGAATGAAGGGCTCTAGAGAAGACACTAAACTGGTAAGTATGAAAGGTTTCTTGAAGTGGTAATTTGGCTTTTAAGTAAACATGATAATATACAATGGTTCATAACTTACATATAAGTAAAATGTGTGACATTTAGCATAAAGACTGTGAAGGGAGAAATGGAAGCATACCACTATAAGGTTCTTGTACTCTGTGTGAAGTAATATAATATCATTTAAGAGTAGGCTGTGGTAAGTTAAAAATGTATACTATAAACTCTAAAATAAACCACTAAAATTACCAGAGAGCTATGGTTAATAACCCAACAAAGGAGATGAAATAGAACATAAAAAAGTTTCAATCCAAAAAAGTGCAGAAAAATAGAAAAACAAATATTAAGATGATAGACTTAAACCTGATCATATAATCACATTAAATGTAAATGTTCTAGACATCCTCATTTAAAGGGCAGAGATTTTCACATTGTATTATGAGAAGAAAAGACTCAACTACATCCTGTCTATGGGAAATATATTTTAAATATAAAGACAAAAGTAAATTGAAAGTATAAGGATAAGAAAAGAGATGAGAAAAGAGTTATTCCTAATCAAAAGAAAGCTGGAATGGCTATATGAATATAAAAAAAAAAAGTAGATTTCAGAGCAAAGAACATTACTAGGGAAAAAGAAGCTCATTTTATTAGCTAAAGCAGATAAAGAGTTCAATTCATTAAGACATAACAACTCCAAATGTTTAAACACCTGATAATAGAGCTTCAAAATACATGAAGCAAAACTGAGAGAATCATAGTACAATGAGAAACAGGCAAATTAATCTTTAAAAATAAAAAATCTCAATGCCCTTCTCTCAAGAGTTGATAGAATAAGTAGACAGAAAACCAGTCAGGATATAGAAGACTTGAACAACACTATTAACCAACTTGACCTAATTGGCATTTATACAGCACTCCACCCAACAACAGCAGAATACACATTCTTTTCAAGTGCACAAGGAACATTTACCAAGAAAGACCATATTTTGGGCTATAAAGCAAGTCTAAATAAACTTAAAAGGATTCTAGTTTTACAAGTATGTTCTCTGACCACAATGAAATCAAATTATAAATTAATAACAAGATCTCTGGAAAATCTGCAAATATTTGAAACTAAACAACACATTTTTAAATAGTTGAGAGGTCAAAGAAAAAAATCAAAAGAGAAGCTAGAATGTATTTCAAACTGAATGAAAGTGAAAAGGCCACATATCAAAATTTGTGAGCTACCACTAAATCCGTACTTATAAGGAAATTTTTTTTCTTATAAGGAAATTTATAGCACTAATTGCCTCTATTAGAAAAGAAAGGAATTCTCAAATTAATGACCTCAGTTTCTATGTTAAGAAACTAGAAAAAAAAAAGAACAAATTAAACCCAAAGAAAGCAGAATTATAGAAATAATAAAAAAAAAAACATTATACCATTCAATGAAATATAAAACAGAAAAACAATAGAAAAATCAGTGAAACCAAAAGCTGGCTCCTTGAAATATCAGTAACATTGAAAATTTTCTAGTTTAACTGGGAAAAGGGAAGAGATTATGCAAATCGCCAATATCAGAAACAAGAGAAGGACATCATCACAGATTATATCCCTAAAACTCTTAAAGAAAATAAATCTTTAAAGATCATCCTAAAAACAAAACTCCAGACTCCAGTTAGCTTCCTTGGTAAGCATTACTGAACATTTCAGAAAGAAATAGTATCTGTCATACACAAACACTTCCAGAAAATTGAAGGGAAGGGAGTATTTTCCAATTTACTCTACAAGGCCAGCAGTACCCTAATACCAAAACCAGGTTAATAAATAACAATATAAAGGAACTGTAGACCAATATCCATCATGAACATAGATGCAAAAATTCTGAAGATTTTCACATATCAAATTCAACAATATATAGAAAAGATAATTCATCATGATGGAATGGGTTTTAACTCTAGGAACATAGATTGATTTAATATCAAAAAGTAATCAATGTCGTTTACCATAGTAAAAACTATGAAGAAAAACCATGTGATCTTCTCAATAGAGACGTAAAAGGAATTTGGCAAAAATCCAACATTTACTCCTGATTGAAAACAAAACAAAGCAAACTCTCAGCAAACTAAGAATAGAAGGGAATTCCTCAATCTCGTAAAGAATGTTTGTTTATTAGAAAAAGAGAGCACGTACATGTGGGGCGGGGGGAAGGTTAGGGGAAAGGACAGAGAGAAAGAGAAAATCATTTTTTTAAAGATTTTATTTACTTATTAGAGACACAGCATGAACAAAGGAGGAGGGAGATAAAGGACAAGCAGATTCTCCACTGAGCAGGGAACCAACGCAGGGTTTGATCTCAGGACCCAGAGATCATGACCTGAGCTGAAGGCAGCTGCTTAGCCAACTGAGCCCCCCAGATGCCCTGCCCATGAGAGAGAATCTTAAGCAGGCTCCATGCCCAGCGTGGAGATCAACATGGAGCTTGATCTCGTGACACTAAGATCTTGACCTGAGCTGAAATCAAGAGCAAAAGCTTAACTGACTGAGCCACCTAGGTGCCTTGATAAAGAACATTTATCTTAAAACCCATAGCTAACATCATACTTAATCCAGAAGTACTAAGTATTTTCTCCCTAAGATCAGGAAAAACCCAAGGATGTTGATTTTTAACACTTCCATTTAGCATTATACGTGAGACCATTTGTGCGCTTTATAATGTTAATTATAACTCAGTAAGGTTATATTCATAGGCAGAAAATATTGATTAGATTTTTAAAGTGATATTGATCTATATACTACAATCAGCTGATACGAATTATATACCATAATCAACGATCCATTCTAAATATGAACACTTAGAACAAAAAAAAAAAATTCCTACATTTTCAGACACAAGAAGTAGGAGAGATTACCATCAAGAGAGTTCCAAAGGATTTTATCCAAATAATTATCTCAGAAGAAAAATTTGAAATGTGAGCAGGAATGGAAAACAAGCAGAAAGGTAAATATGGGCTAAATCTAAACATACATTTTTATGAAACACTATATATCTAGTTTGGCAGAAAAATGAAATAGAACAGAAAAAAATGATGAAAATAACACTTTAGGAGGAGGTGATTGGAATTATAGCATTTGAAAATTATTTTATTGTTCAGTAGGAAGGCTGAGATATTAACTTTCTACCTTATTTAGTTCAATATGCATGTTAAAATTTCTGGAGCAACCAACTGGAAAGTTAAAATAAATTTCTAAATAACTCATTGATGTAAGAAACAGCGATATATTCAAAATTTTAAATGCTTAAAGAAAAGTCATAATAAAATTTCCACAACATTGATAAGCTAAAACATCCAATAGCACAACCCTCCCCATTAAAAAAATAGATATAATATTAAGAAAAGAAATTATTGAAAAATAAAACATATAATAAAAAGGATCAGTAAGGCCAAAAGTTTTCTCCTTGAAAAGGCTACTAGGCAAAAAAAAAAAAGATAGCCACATTAACATTCCAGTATCTTACAAATTGTTTTTATGGAGTTACATCTAAATGCATACATTCTATGTACACATATATTGTACTTTTTACAAAAATGGGACCATACTATATACATAATTGGCCTGTAACTGTTTTTCTAATATTATTTTGTGAACATTCTTCTATGTCAACAAATATGTATGTATCCCTGTTTAAAAAAAAGACTAATGGGCAAATCTTTAGTTACACCAGTCTAAAAAAAATGACATAATAAATAATATTAAGACATAAACACAGACTATATTAAATAGATAATACAAAGATATTGTAAAAAAATTTCCAGTTTATTTGAAAACCTAGACAAAAGGACAAATTCTTCGAAAATATAGTTCATTAAAACTGATTCATGAATAAAATAGAAAACAAAGTAGCCTAATGACCACAAAAGAAATAAAATTAGTAGTTTAAAATCTTCCTACCAAGAAAACTCAGGGCTGAACAACAATGACCAGTAAGAAAGTATCATAGGTACAGAATAGGTCAAAATAACAGACCAATATAAAAGAATAGAAAGCCCAGAATGAGACTCATGCAAATAAGGACACTGGGTTTATGCCAGAGTGGCATTGAAGATAGGTGGTAAAAGATGGGCATTGGTACTGGAACTATCACCTATTCATATGGCAAAAGAATTAAATTGGATTCCTATTTTATAACATCATAAAAATCAATTTCAAGTGGGTTAGAGTCTTAAATGTAAAAAAAATGTAGGAGAATACAATTATGACTTCAGAGAAAGGAAGGATTCCTCAAACAAGATGCAAAAAGTAAAAATCATTAAATATTAATAAATTTGAGTATGTTAAAATTAAGAACATCTGTTCATAAAATGTTACCATAAAGAAAATGAAAAAGTAAATCACAAATTGAATGTATTTGCAACACATATAACTGACAAAAGAATAATATCTGGAATATATAAAGAACACCAAAGAATCAATAAGGAGAAGACAAGTTGCACAATAGGAAGTGGATAAAAGTCATAATCTCTTCAGAGAAGAAGAAACACCAATGGCCCGTGAAATATGAAAATATGCTCAACTCCAATAATCTCAAAATGCCAATTACAATCCTAATGAAATACCATCATACCCCCATGAGGCCTAACAATGCCAAATGTTAGTGAGAACGTAGTCATGAAAATTCTCATAAACTGCTGATGGGTTTTACTTTTCACATATAAATCGCATAACCGTAAACACTCAATAGCATTTGTAATTAATGAACGACGGCTTCTGTGCATGAACATGGATGCCACTCAAAATCACAATAGAAATGAAAGAAGAAAGTCACAAAAAAATACACAGCATAATTCGATTTATATGAAGCTCAAAGTCAGGCAAAAATAAACAATATATCTTTTATTACTTCTTTTTTAAAAAGATCTTATTATTTATTTATTTGACAGAGAGAGAGAGAGCATAAGCAGGGGGAGTGGCAGAGGGAGAGGGAGAAAAAGGCTCCCCACTGAGCAGGGAGCCTGATGTCTGGTCTCTATCCCAGGACCCTGGGATCATGATCTGAGCCAAAGGCAGATGCTTAACCAACTGAGCCACCCAGGTGCCCTAAAAAAAAAAAAAAAAAAATATATATATATATATATATATATATATATATATATATATATATTAAAATGGCAAAGAAGAGAAAATAAATGATAGGCACAAAATTCAGGGTAATTGTTTCCTGGAGTGTGGGTGTGAGGGTTGACAGGGAAATGCAATTGGAGAAGAAATCACAGGGTGCTTTGAAGTTACTGGAAATGATCTATTTCTTAAGTTGAGTGGATACTACCTGGATATTCATCTTCTCATTCTTCTTTATACTGGATAGATGTTATCTGTAATTTTCTTTGTGTGTGATACATTCGATGATATATTTTTAAATATAATTTAAAAGACTCTAGGTTTATATTACTATATAAAGAGTTCTTATAAAGTAGTAAGGGGAAAATCAACACTAATAGAAAAGATGAGCAAAGGATTTGAATGGTTCCTGAAAAAAATTTATTGAATGACTCTGAACATACAAAAAGGTGCTCAATTTCACTCATAATAAAAGGAATGCAGATTAAATAAGATACAAGCTTTCTCCTGTCTTACACTCTTTTTCTTGCTTTCTGAAATATATGAAGGAAGCAAGCATTTTTTATACAAAGCTGATGAAAGTATAAACTGGTACATGTCTTAGAAGGACAACTTGCTAAAACCTATCAAAATTTTAAAAATATTTTTAGGAATTTATTCTATAGATATAATTACTCATGTGTGCATAGAAGCAGGCGAGGGATTTAATCTCTCTGTGCCTTGGTTTCCTCATCCATAAAATGACAAAAGCAACTGCCATCTAGATTTACTTTTAAGATTAAATTAATACAGAAAAGTATATGAAATGGTGTCCAGCACTTGTTAAGAGCCCAGCAAATGTTAACCACTGTTATTATTACTATTATCATTGTAAGAGTATTTTCTGCATTATTTGTAGACACTGGGAGTGGCAGCACCATAAATGTTCATCAATTCTGGTTTTACTGAGTAAGTTACAGTGCATTCATACAATAGCACACTATGTAGCCAGCAGGTAAACTGAGCCCTGGAAGTTAGAGACGAGAGGGAGATTTCTTTGGAGGATATACCCTTCTGTGCTGTTTGAACCTCTTCCCCGGGTGTACTAGATGTATGCATGAGGGAGAAGAGGAGATGGAGGGAAGAGGGAAGCAGCAGCAGAAGAGGGAGGAAAGGAGCAGGAAGGGGAAGCTGTGAGCATCTGGCCTGAGCCCTCTGAGCAACAGTGCTGGTTCTCATTGTACCTTCATGTTTTGTGCATCAACCTCAGGGACTTAGTCAACATAAGTTCATCCTCAGCCAGGGATCTATCTATTCTCAATGTGGAGGCACCCTGGTGGTGAGATGACCCTGGACGGTGGCAACAAGAGGAGTATTCCCTGGTGGAGGTGGAGCCGGGAAAGGGGTCACATGCTGGCCCTCAGTTCCTACCTGTGGACCCCATCTAGCACTCTCCTTCCACATCTCTAGCGCTCATAGCTTTGTTGACCTTTCTCCTGGGGCTATCTGGCATCCAGGTCCTGGAGGAGTTGCCCACTCCCTGCTTCCACATTTCTGGGCTTTGCCACTTCGCCTAGCTCCCAGTCTCTTATTCTGTAGACCAGCGGACTCTTTTTCTAGAGTGTTTATAAAGACAAATCTTCTAGCCACCGTTGCTCAGGCCAGATGTTCACAGCAGCTGGACCAGCACACTCCACTGGTAGGTGATTCAGAGGACAGCATGGGCTCTGAAACATGGGCGAAAGAGAGGAACTCCTCCCTTGTTTCCCCCTCCCCTTCCCCTGCTTCTCAAGACCAACCAGCCAGCAAAACAATAGCATCCACCATTTATGGAGTGCTTACTAAGTGTCAACCCTGCACTAGTCATTCCATACCCTAATAGTGTTGGTCCTCGCAACTTTGGGGGAATATTTGAGACGCAGAGGGGTCAGATTACATGTCTTGGGTCACACAGCTAAGAAGTAGTAGATTCTGGATTTGAAGACATATCTCTGTATCTTCAGAGTTCATGCTTTTAAATTCTGGGAGAAGTGCTTCCCACTGGACTCCTCCCAAGGGGCTGCCGGCGGGAAATGTCTGTGGTTGTCACCATTTGTGATGAGTGAGGTTGGAAGATGATAGAATTTTAGTGCTGGCCTTTCTTGTCAGAAATATCTTTTCTAGGGGAAAAAAAAAATCACTCTGTCCTATGGTGTGCCTTTGGCTTCCTTCTCCTTCGCCAGTGCTAAAGTACAGCATATTCTCCCCAGAGTGTCCTGAGATGGGTGGAACTCACATGGAAGCAACACCCTTTCATTGTAGAGCCAAGCCTTGTTGCCGATACCTCCCCACCCACTCCTGCAACATCCTTCAGAGCAGAGTTTGGGACTAGATTCTCCATCCTGACTGTGATGTCTCCTGGACGAAGTCTGAAGGAGACCACATTACAATGTTATGTTTTCCTCAGTATAATAAACTTGCCCACCTCCTCCCTATTACCAAGTTTCAAGTGAATAAAACAGCCTTTGGTATCTGGACAGAGCCGCAGGTATATCTCCCCAGTCTGAGAAAGGGACCCATTCCTTGATGAAGTGACAGAAAAAGGAACCAGGAAAGTGCTGTGTGATCAAAGGCAGGTGTGTCTCTATATACACGGATGGCTGTGAACGCCACCTCTGCTGACTGCATCCCCTTTTCTGGGCTCTGGATATGGAAAGTTCTCTTGGGGGTGACTGGTTTGCTTCAAGATCTTGGGTAGGACCTCAGGCAGTTCTGGGACCTCTTCTCTGGCAGAGGGAGGAATTAGCAGGTGAAGAGACGGTGGACCTCAAATCTTTTTTTTTTTTTTTTTAAGCAAAATGATCAAGAAGTTATAAAAAAAGACTCTTCTGAGGGCTGAGGTAGATGGGAACTGCCTGGGTGAAGGTGATAAGGAGGGAGAAATAGCAGATTCAGCTCAAGACAGAGCTAAAAGAATGAGATAGGGACAGAGGGGTCCAGCTCTGCTCCCATAGAAGCACCCCTCCCGGCTCAGATGCCTTTCCTGTTAGGGTGAGTGGGAGGCCAAGGAATGATCTCAGGGCTGTGTCTTGGTCTCACCCCACCCTCCCCACCACCATATCCACTTCCGGGCAGATGTCACAGGTCATCAGATGCCTCCTTTGTGCTGACTCTGCCTTACTTGTCAGCCTGGCAGGCATGTAAGGAGCTCAGTGCTGGAGTCCTTAACTGTGTGACTTAGGTCCTTGGTGACTGCATCTCTTAAAGAGAAGCAAAGATATCTCTCTGAGACCTGGTCTTTGGGGCTGAGCAGGGTATCTGGCTGGAGTAAACACTCAATAAGTAACATCTTTTGCCATTGTTATTATCATTCCAGTTCTTTTTCCTCCCCTTTCAACCCCATACTGTCCGGAAGCAATTCAGGAAGGAAAATTACAGAGCTTCTACCTACATGACAGAGTCTTCACAAAGATCAGGAAAACATAGGAAAGCAGCTTCTAGCTTCCACCCCTGAAGCTGCAACCCCCTTCAGAAGTAAGAGTTGGAAACACTTTGAATCTGGGAGATCCTCGTCTCCCTCCAACTAGCCTTCGTTTCTTTTTTCTTCTCTTCTTTACTTTTTTTTTTATTGTCAGCTCTATTCTACATACTGAGAAGTATATAAAACATTATGTACTCTGTTAAGGTAGGCAAAAGCCAACATGTCAATGGCTTCACTCAAAATAACCAGTCAAAACTGGTACTCCTGAGCAGCAATGGGGTGCCCGATAGGGAAGCCTCTGCTCCAGGGGGGTGACTCAGGGATCCAGAATGATGGCATCTCCACCATCTTCATCACAGACTTCCATACTTACCTTGGGAATCAATACTCAGACAGCAGATGAAAGGAGAGTGTGGCTTGACAGGCTAGGGCTAGAAGTGGTATACTGTACTTCTACCCATGTTCCATCAGCCAGAATTCAGTTTCATGGCTAAGTTCACTGCAAGGGAGGCTGGGAAATGTGATGTGCTTGTGGTTCCAGAAGAAAGAGACAACGGTAGCCAGCTTTGGCATTTGTGCAGTTTAAAGCACACATCCGTAGAGTCACAGGCCAGGTCCAACAGCAAGAAAACTTGGTGTCCCTTTCATATCATATACCCTCCCTTCCCTCAAAACCACCCCTCTGACCCTCCTGATAATCACTTCTCTGTTTTCTGTTATCGTTTTCCATGTAAGTACTCATTCCTGGGTCTTTCATTTAAAAAAAAAAAAAAAGATAATAAGTTACTTTGTTTTTGAGGTTCATCTTTGAAAAACACTTTCAATAGTGACTTAAAAATCTCTCTGGGGACGCCTGGGTGGCTCAGCAGTTGAGTGTCTGCCTTTGGCTCGGGGTGTGATCCTGGAGTCCCAGGATCGAGTCCCACATCGGGCTCCCTGCATGGAGCCTGCTTCTCCCTCTGCCTGTGTCTCTGCCTCTCTCTGTGTCTCTCATGAATAAATAAATAAAATCTTTTTAAAAAATCTATCTGGATGCAAACTAATGCATAATAGCAGTAGTTGGTATCGTGTAAAGAGTACTGACTAGTTCAGGCACTGTGCTAACTGTTCTACGTGGATTATTTCATTTAATTCTGGTTATTCTAGGAGCAAGGTATTAGTATTATCACTGGTCTTCAAATGCAAAATGTGAGCTTCAGAAGATCACATAGCTAATAATGGCAGGGCTGAGATTTATCCCAGAGAGGAACCTAAGCTTTTAATTCACATAATATACTGCCACGGGTATTGTGGTCACCTTGTTGGTCATACCACCCAATGTCCATTCTCCCTTTCCTAATACATGTTTCTCTCCAAAGAACTATCCTGTTTCCCACACTAAAGAACTATCCTATTCACATGGTGAATATGAGGTTCCATCTCAACTCCCAAAATAGACATGGGATACGGGCCTAGGCAGTTCCATCACTGTATTCCCCTGGCCATGGTAATTAGTTCAGGGATGAGTATGTGATCCAGCCAGAATCAATGAGTTACAGCAAGACCTTTGCAACTAGATGTGTTGTTTTGGTTTATTTATTGGTTTGATGGTTTTTTGTTTTTGGTTTTTTTTGTTTTTGTTTTTGTTTTGTTTTGTTTTGGTTGTTTTTTTTTGTTTGTTTTTGTTTTTTTTTGGCAGAGCCGAGGAATGAAGAAAAAAGAAACTGGAGCTTAATGATCTTTCTAATGCCCTGGATCAAGCCATTCCTGAAGTCCTAACCATTTTTGTATACATGAACTAATAAACTTCTTTTCAGCTAAGCCAATTTGAGTTGGGCTTCTTACCTTTAAAGAGACCTATCCCAAACTTTTACACTGAGTAAATGATGTTCACAAATGCTCTAGGAAATGTACTATGTTGAGGATAAAATGTTCTCAAAATGCCTTCACAGTTAACAGTATTGATCATTTGAAGACTTAGATAATTTCTCTTCAAGGGATTGTTCCATCTTCTCTCCTAACGAAAGAACACAAAAAAAGAATCCTGCCCAGCTGTAGAATAAGACCTCCCATTCTACCTACAGACTCCACAGAAAAGGTAAGGCAGACAGATTTCTCTGTGAACATGGGCCAGTGAGATATCTGATCCCAGGAGATTTGAGGAGCTCAGTTTAAAGGGATAACAGGGATCCCTGGGTGGCGCAGCGGTTTGGTGCCTGCCTTTGGCCCAGGGCACGATCCTGGAGACCCAGGATCGAATCCCATGTCGGGCTCCCGGTGCATGGAGCCTGCTTCTCCCTCTGCCTGTGTCTCTGCCTCTCTCTCTCTGTGTGACTATCATAAATAAATAAAAATGTATTAAGAAAAAAATAAAAATAAAAAAAATAAAGGGATAACAAAGCCAAAACTATTCTAAACGATGATTTTTTTCAATAAATATAAATCTAGAAGGATCCCACTTATAAAAAGAGTAAGTTTTATTCTGCTATTTAAAATTATTTCAGTTATCTTGATCAGCTATGATTCAGAAAACAAGATTCTTGATTCTTCTTCATTTGAGATTATACCATTCCTTTTTCCCGCCGGAGTTAGGAAAGAAAACATTCTCACTTCCAGTTCCTGGTTACCCATGCAGTAACCTCTGCCTACTGGCTCCGGCCCACACTCATTTTTACCCTGGGAGCCTCCAGGCCATAAATCTATCCTTTGGCATGAGTGGTCCCGGGGCTCCTGAGCCAGCCCTTGGCCAACTCCTCTGTGCAGGGAGCCTCCAGCCCAGGGTCTAGAGTCAGGGAGCTGCAGCTCAGGAGTGAGAGAAAGGCTAAGTCCTGGGGCTGGCAGAAAAGAGCTGGCAGAGGGGTGGAGGCAAATAACTCAGGTTTTAAAAACTTTTTTAATTGAAATACAATTCACATATCATAAAATCCACCCCTTTAAAGTGGGCAATTGAATGGTTTTGAGGATATTCACAATGTTGTGCAACCATCACCACCATCTAATTCCAGAACCTTTTCATCACTGCACCCCCCCCCGCCCCCCGCAAATCTCATAGTCAGTAGTAAGTCCATCATAAGAGAGAAAACGCCACTCCTTTGTTCCTAATGTTGGGGTTTCCCCTTCCACCTGGACCGGAAGGAAACATCCTTGTCTTTTCTTCATACCAGAGAGGATTAAGTGGAGAAGCCACAGAGGCTAGTCACTAATTATTTCCTTTCCCTTGGGCTTTAACATTCAAACACAAGAACAAGATGCCCAAAGAGGGAGACTTCTAGAGATCCAGGAAACTGCATATGCATCTATGACAGATCACAGCCTGGGAGACAGTAAGTCCCTCCTTACATAAGCTGGGACTGCACCTGGGAATGGCTTCTTGCTTTCCAAGTGAGTACTATTGTGAGGAAAGCAAGTGCCAAGGGTGAAAATGTAAGGGGGTCCTTACTTTCAGAGTCCTGCAAGGGCTGGATCCATTCCAAATTGGCTGGCTTTTAATTTGGGATTTTATACAAATCCCTAGAGATCTTGGGCAATTCAAGGGGAGGATGCTGCCCAAGAGGCAGATCTTGGGCTTCCTGCCCATTTATCGTTTGAGAATTTCACCTTGTTTTCATGTAAGTTGAAAAATAAAGGACAAACCTCAGGTTTGTGAACTTAATCATAATAACTACTCCAGGGAAATCTCAACTGTGCTCTGTGTCTCATGATATAAACTCTAGGGTATAGATGGGATTGGGAGGAATCCAGGAGAGAAGGACTGACTTAGTGGGTGTAGTGTGACATTAGCAGAGAAATGTGTCTACATCTTCCTGATAAAGTGTGCTTTCATGTCAATGACTAACTTTATGAATTCACTTGAAATTATCTTCTGACGGCATTGTAAAGCTGATTTTCCTTCTTTCCTGATACCATTTCTTCATGCAACATTTGCTGAATACCTTCTATGATCCCGGCAGAGCACCAGGAAATTGGCATACAGAGAAAAATAAGATGTTCTTTATTTCCAAGGAGGTCAGTCTTAGAAACAGATCTTTATGATCCAGGTCTGTGACAGATACATGTACAAGGATGGGTGAATATATAAAGAACCAACTTTAGGGAAGTTTAGCATAGTGCTATTTATGGTAGTAAGAATCTATTTTGAAATAATATAAATATCTAATAATAGAGAAGTGGTTGGGGATAAAGTAAGGGGGTATTATCATTTAGTGTAATTGTATAGAAAACTATGTTCTATTTGTAACTGAAGGAAGAGTTCCACCATCCCCCAACACACACACACACACACACACACACACACACACACACACTTCCATTTATTTCTTATAGATTACATACAGAAGTCTTAGACTCAGTGCTGGCAAACATGTTAGATTATACCTATATAGTGTTTAAATTTGGGTGTATCTACATTCTTTAATGAAAGAATTCAGATTTTTCAGAAGATAAAATGGTTTTCTGGCTTCCTTTGAAGCCACATGAGAAGATGTGACCACAATAAGCCCCATTCCACACAGCAGTGCTTGGCTGGAGCTGTGTGGTGGGCTCCCTTGGTCATGTGCTGACCAGCCTGCCATTGTTCCCACTCCCCTGCATCTCCCAAAAGAGGCTGTAGATTACCACTTATCATCCTACAATTGGCCCATTGTACTCAGTGATGTCATCTTTCTGATCACTGTATGTATGTATTTGAAATTTGACCTCCTTGGAAAAGACAGGATTGTCTCGGACAATGAATATCTGGTAAAGGCATGGTGTATGTATGTGTGTGTGTGTGTGTGTGTGTGTGTGTGTGTAAGAGAGAGACAGAGAGAGAGAAAGAGAGAAGGATCTAGTAGTTTGCCTATGAATGAGCAATTAAAGAAAGAATCATGTCTAGATCTCATAGTGGTGAGGAAATCTTAGAAGAGCAAGGCTTGGTGGACCCACAGCAACCCTGGGCAGTTGTGCAGAACATAGCATGTCAAAGCCTTACTTACTATCTCTTGTCTAGTGGGCCTTGTGGCCAGCATGGCATTATTTTGTGCCTTAGCAGATTAGACATGTGGGAATGTCCTGCTGTAGGAAAGAGGGATGGACCCTGGGGTAGGACAAATACCGATGGGTCAGGAAAGCAATTTTCCAAAATCTGGGTGAATTTTGAATGGACAGGCTCAAAGAGAGAAGCCAGAGACAGAAACAGAAACTCAGGACGATGTCCAGAAAGACACTTAGAAAAAGGTTAATGGGTTTCATGACCATTGAGGCAACTAACCAGGCAGCCAGATTTGTCTTCAAGGCCAAGGACACACATCTTATTCTCACATAAGAAGACAAACCAGAAGGGCAAAGAGGGCAGCTGGAGAGGTGCTACCTGAGTAGTTCTGTGGAACCAGGCACGGCAGTGACAGTGATGATCTGGGACCCAAGTTCCACTGCATCATCCCTGGATCTGAAACTCAGGGGAAGCTATAGCTATTGGGGCAGGCCCTTAGCACTCTCATGGAGCTGTATGTGTGCGTGTGTGCGTGCATGCGCGTGCACTTGGACATGCAAGTGTGTGTGCACCTCCCCACATCATTCAGTGCTACCCAGAATGGCAGACCATACTCTAAGCACTATGTTAAAGCTTCTGGACATGAAGAGTCTGTCATTAAAAAAAAAATAATATATATATATATACATATATGTATATATATACACACACACATATGTATGTATATATAAAACATATACAACAACATATAACAGCATAGAATATATAAACATCTATATAAACACTACATAGATGATGTCATGTAACTAGAGCCACCACCATGTGTCAAATACTCGTAGGCACTAGAAATGCAGCCGTGGGGCAGATGGACAAGTCCCTGCCCTCACAGACCCCATGTTCTCGTGCGGGATTAAAAATAAACAAGTAAAGCATTGAGTCAATGAGAAAATACATTAGGTGGTGAAAAACCAAAGCAAGTGATATGGTACGTTGTGGTAAGATGGGAGATATTTCA